>NC_092333.1:92862500-93472500 GCF_046630445.1 Rutidosis leptorrhynchoides
AGGAATTTTGTTAAGAATCCACGCTAACTGTTCCTAGCTAACTGATTACATTTTATTTATCGCAATATAATTATCGCAGTTTTATTTATCGTCATTTAATTTATGTTATTTACTTTACGCATTTTATTTATTGTCATTTAATTTTTGTATTTATTTTTACGCACTTTAAATATCGAGACACGTATACAAGGTTTTGACATATCATATCGACGCATCTATATATATTATTTGGAATAACCATAGACACTATATATGCAGTAATGCGGGAGTTAGCTATACAGGGTTGAGGTTGATTCTATAATAATATATATACTTTGAGTTGTGATCGAGTCTGAGACAAATACGGGTCACGATACGTATTAATTAATTCGAATATTATATATTAAATTATATATGAATTGTTGAATTGCTAACTGTGGACTATCAATCGAGGACTACCAACATTGGACAATTAAAATGAATTAAAATACTGATTATAACATATGAAACTAAACAAATCTTCAAGTTTGCCACTTGATTTCATCTTAAACTTCATTTGTATTTTGACGATTACAATCTGCGTTCAAACCTGTCATGATTCTTGAAAACACCTCAATCAAGAAGATGAACCAACCACAACTTCATCTACGGAAGGAAAGATTTATGCACATAGTTATGCACCTGAAAAACTCTCAGAAACTGAGTAAACGTTTAACACGTGGTTGTGCTAATTCTTTCATGTTATTATTGCCCAAAATAACTTGATAATCCCTTTCAAGGTAGCAAATTTTGTCACAGTTCCAGCAAGTCAACTTCGATTTTTCGTTCGAAACAACCTTATTATAATCTTGATATATATGCGTGCTCATTTATTGTTACCAGAGAACCTTTATATTCCACCATATTACCATCAGCGTTTAATCATCTAAAAACACAATTCTCCTGAAACCACCTCGGATTGATAACCAACGATTCAGATATGGCTGCATTAAATGCAGAGGAAACGGTAAAATTGTAGATGGCCTAAATGGCCACAGGTTTGATGATAAAGAATGGAGTGTTAGGAACGCTCGATAGAAAATTTGGTACTAAAAAATGGATTGAGCTAACCATGAAGGAAACAAAGAACAAATACAAGGACCAAACCCTATATTCAAAGAATTCAGGTAATACTGGATCCGATGAAATCTTTAGAGTATATCTTGCTCCGAAGTCATGTTAAAATCTTGCGGAAAAATTTTACTTCATCAACCTTCGAACTTAGAAACTCCAAAATATCATCATAAATATCTTCGATATTTCTGAGGATATTTTCATAAATATTCTTATTCGAAATTATCTACCTCTTCGTATTTTCTGTATTCCATTATATTGGAAACTTCTGTAAAAATCTAAGTATAAATGATGAATGAATTGTGGAGAAGTGTTGGGGACTGATGCATGAGTTAGTATAATATAATGCGCTTGGCCGACGTGATTATATTACAGTAAGTCATGCTGAGTTTCTAATGGAACGTGATGATTCACAGATTATAACGTCATCATGTGCCATGTTACATAACTCTGTCATTCTGTTTAACTTATGAAAATATCAAGAAAGTATATTCTTGATAGTTCTATTCTCAGTAATTTTGATAAATTTGAAAATCAAATCGTGCTATCAAGTTCCACCCTGCTTAGAACATTATAATCATTCGAAACTCTATATCTACGAATTCTTGACCATTATTCGCTTGACTTGGAGTCAGGAAGAGAAAATAAGAGCATGAAACTCCGAAAAATAAAGGAAAATATAAAGCCGATCACAAACACAGGAATTACAAACCGTGTATAACAATGTTTATCGCAACATAAAGACACGGGAGAATTAAAAACATTATAACCCCAAGGGCAATGTAGAAGAAAACAGATTCCTCCGATGGTAATTGGAAAAGGAGAATGATTGTTGCAATAGTGAGGATAAGAACAAGAATCAGAACTGGATTAAGCATTTTCACAATCTTTTGAATTTAGGAATTGAGTATAGAAGTGGTGAAAACAAATGGAACGAAAAAGGTAAATTTATACTGGAAATACCCGACAAAGCAATCGAGACAGATGATCACATTTAATTAGAGAAATCTTAATTTCCTTAAATTCCGAAGAATCAGATCTTAATTAGATTTCGAAGATTTTCTATAAAATTCCGTGAATTCCGGAAAGCAATCAAGACCACGTCACCGGTTAGGTCGAACCTGCATTTATTCATTTTACTCTTTTATGACAGCTTCACTCGTACGTTACACTTAATCGAATTGTTTTATCCATATTACTCAATGATGATAAAACTCTAATTATTAACTCATATTTGTCATGAAAACATTTTTTTACTGTTAGCCATGACGACTTCACCCAAATTTCGGGACGAAATTTCTTTAACGGGTAGGTACTGTGACGACCCGGGAATTTCCGACCAAATTTAAACTTAAACTTTGTATGATTTCGACACGATAAGCAAAGTCTGTAATGTTGAGTCTCAAAAATTTTGAACTGTTTTCATACAATCATTTAACTTCGACCATTTTCGACGATTCACGAACTATTATAAATAAATAAATAAATACATATATATTTAAATATATAAATATATATAATACTCTGAAATATAGTTTGATTTAATATATGATGTAAATTATAAAATAATATAAGAGATAATAAAATTTATTACATAAAATAAATAAATCTATATATATATATATATATATATATATATATATATATATATATATATATATATATATATATACATAAAAAGTATATCTTTTGATTTTGAAGTTATTTAGTAAACAACGGTAACGCTCAATTGTAATTCGATTAATAGTAGGCGACGGCTAAATTATCACATGTTCTTATTTTAAATGATATTATAAAAATTATTATTAAATATTAAATCTATTGATTTCTACTTTCACTTTCTGCTTTCACTTGATTGAACTTACAACCATACTTGGAATAAAAATCAAATTTACAATTGTTGAAGTACTGTGTTAGATTTATTAAGATATTGTGTGATTGTACCATTCTCTCCACTAACATTTAATTATAATATATATGATACGTGATTATTCATTCTCAGCACACCCACTTTACTTTCTGTTAGCCATCTCAATCTCATATACAGAGTACATATTAACACAAGATGTATTTATAGATACATCTATATTAAGTTGATAATCTCACACACTTTATCCTCACTCTTGAACCACAACATTCCTCACCACCATCCCTACGTTATGCTTCCTGTTTCTTTCTCTCCTTGTCGAGCCCATAACCCTGATCAAACTATATACCAAATCATCACCCATTTTATTAAGACATCCCTTAAACCACTACTTCAACTAAAACGTTTACGTCTTTGTTTATTGGTTCCCAGACCCAAGCACCCTCCTGCTCCATGTCCCTGTTTTGATCAAAGATCCAAAACCACCATCAATTACTACTACCTGCTACCGTATACTTATTGTTTTTTGATCACCCTCACCAAATCATAACTAAGCTGCAGTTCCAGCTTCTGTAACAGTAAAGGAAGATTGAGGTAATGATCGATTGATGCTGCTATATTTTTTTTCTGTTTCAATTCAAGTAAAATCGTCAATCCTCACCATTTTCCACTACCATTAAAACAACCAATAACCATTTCATTAAATCAAACTACCTGCTATTGTTTGTTTGCTTCTTGATCGATCATCAACAACCAAACACTCTTATGATTCAAATTATAATTAGGATACCGTTGTCTCTGGTTAGATCAAACCCAATAAACCCCATCGTCATAGCTGCTGCTTCTATTAACTCCTGTTATTCATTAATGCTAATTGAAATCAAACCCAAAAGCTCAAGAACGTATTCGGTTTTCCCTTCATGAATTGTTTCAGTCAAAAGTTAAATTCCAAATAAATTTATCAAAATTTATAAAAGCAGAAGTATTAAGAACAACCTATTTAAACTATCTATAGATCCTAATATCATGATTTAAGAATGAACTTTGAAGTCAACTGCAATTACATAAATCAAAATTGGAAAGAATTACCAATTTTTAGATAATCAAACTATTTTACGAGTAATTGATACACGATTTTCAGAAGATTTTATGTTAATTCCAACATTTGAAAAACATCAAATTTTGAATTTAATTTTTAAACACATGAGGAACTACCTGAACCTGTTCTTGGTCGATTGCAAAATTCTGGCGATTGTTTCAATCAACCTCACTTCAACAAAACAATTACTCGTGGTTTATAGAAAATTTTACCATCGATCCTTTCTCCATTTATTCATTAATTATTGTTTGATTCAAACCGAACCGTTTGTTAATCGAATAAACCACAACCCATTAAACAATTTAATCAAACTGATAAATACCTTCAATCATCATCATAAGGAACTGCGATGAACCACCGTGATAATCGCCTGCTCGAAACACCTCAATACCGGAGCATCGTCTTCAACCCTGCAAGAGTGCTTCTATCGATTAAACACATCGGATTATTTAAAACCTAAATAAATTAGGTTAGTAATAGTAATGGACTGTTGGGCTTGTTAACTTGGGCTCAGTTTTAATGTTAAGCTTGGGCTTCTTGATCAATTGAATTCCTAATGGACTGAAAATTAAGCCCGAACGAATTTGAAGGTATTAATTAAAATTATTATTATTATTATTATTATTATTATTATTATTATTATTATTATTATTATTATTATTATTATTATTATTATTATTAATATTATTGTTATTATTGTTATTAGTTTATTTCTTATTAAATATTATAGATAAAATCATTATTATGAACAATATTAATATTACTAATATTACAATCATTATCATTATTAGTATTATCACTAAATATTATTATTATTATAGTTAATATTAATTTTATAAAACTACTATTAAAATAAGTATTACGATTATTAGGATTAGGATTACAAATTGATGTTATAGAAACTTTAGCCACTAGTTTAGAAAAATTAAACGCGAAGATCATGATTATGATTAGGGAATACAAGTTATTATTATTTTTCACTAATATTGGTATTAATATCACTTTTTATAATTATTAGTTTTACTATTATTATTATTATTATTAACATAAGTATCAATTTTAACAATATCGTAATTATTATTAGTATTATCGATATTAAGAAAGTTATTATTATCAGTAAATTATATTATCAAAACTATCATTTTGTTACAAATAACTATCTTAAATATACTTAATACATATATTATAATTATAATAAAAGTTTATATACCAACATATCAAACATAATAACAATATTTATATAAATATTTATATATAACAAACTAATGATATCTTTTTATATAATACTAATCATATATGTATTGATATAATTATTTAAATTAACCATTTTAAAATATACCCAAATTAAATATACATATATATATATATATATATATAATATAAAATCTAAACCATAATATATATTTGTTCAAATTACAATCATATGTTTTAATATATATACAAAATGATATAGGTTCGTGAATCCGAGGTCAACCCTGCATTGTTCAGTTTGTCTAATGTCATCATATGTATTTTTACTACAAAATACATTAGGTGAGTTTCATTTGCTCCCTTTTTACTCATTATATTTTTGGGCTGAGAATACATGCAAATGCTTTATTAACTGTTTTACAATATTTATATGCGTGAGTTTCATTTACCTTTTTACCCTTTATATTTTTGGGCTGAGAATACATGCGCAACTTTTATAACTATTTTACGAAATAGACATAAGTAATCGAAATTATGTTCTATGGTTGAATGATCGAAACTGAATATGCCCCTTTTTATTAAGTCTGGTAATCTAAGAATTAGGGAACAAACACCCTAATTGACGCGTACTCTAAAGATAGATCTATATAGCCCAACAAGCCCCATCCAAAGTACCGGATGCTTTAGTACTTCGAAATTTATATCATGTCCGAAGGAGGATCCCGGAATGATGGGGATATTCTTATATGCATATTGTGAATGTCGATTACCAGGTGTTCAATCCATATGAATGATATTTTGTCTCTATGCATGGGACGTATATTTTTGAGAACTGAATATGGAAATCTTGTGGTCTATTAAAATGATGGTAATGGTTATTTTTGCTAAACTAATGAACTCACCAACCTTTTGGTTGACACTTTTAAGCATGTTTATTCTCAGGTATGAAAGAAACCTTCCGCTGTGCATTTGCTCATTTTAAGGACAATACTTGGAGTCGATCATCGCTCTGGGATCAAAGGTTGATGACTTCGTCCGGATGGATTAGGACGGGTCTTCACAGTACAGTGTGAGAAATCTAATCTTGTGCTCAACTGGGAAAAGTGCCATTTCATGGTACAAGGGGGCATAGTCCTTCCCGCAAAGGTAACGGCTATTAAGAACCTTCCACCTCCCACCGATGTTAAGGGTGTTCGGAGTTTTCTCGGGCACGCCGATTTTTACCGGCGGTTCATTAAGGATTTTTCCAAAATCGCTAACCCGATGAACAAACTCCTCGAAAAGGACACACCTTGGAATTTCTCCGAAGAGTGCCAAAAGGCGTTCGAACTTCTTAAGGAGAAACTCATCAATGCACCTATCATAATTACTCCGAATTGGTCTCTTCCGTTCGAGCTTATGTGTGATGCATCCGATTTTGCTGTTGGCTCTGTTTTAGGCCAAAGGGTCGAGAAACATTTCCAACCCATCTATTATGCAAGCAAGACCTTGCAAGGAGTACAGTTTAATTATACTACCACTGAAAAGGAGCTCCTTGCGGTGGTCTTTTCGTTTGATAAGTTCCGGTCCTACTTAGTCTTATCTAAGACTATAGTCTTTACGGACCATTCTGCACTAAAGTACCTTTTCGCCAAACAGGATGCTAAACCACGACTGCTTAGATGGATCTTGCTTTTGCAAGAATTCGATATCGAGATCCGGGATAAGAAGGGTGACGAGAATCTTGCGGCCGACCACTTGTCTAGACTCGAGAATCCAAATCTCGAAGTCCTTCATGAGTCGAGCATCCATGATGATTTTCCAGATGAATATCTCATGAAGATGGACAAGGTGGACGAGCCATGGTATGTGGACATTGCTAATTATCTCGTGGGGAAATTCTTGGAAAAAGTGTGGTCACACCAAAAGAGGAAGAAATTCTTTAGTGACCTTAAGTACTATTTCTGGGAGGATCCCTATTTTTTTCATTGTTGTCCCGATGGGGTTATTCGCCGGTGTGTTTCCGGTGAGGAGTGTATGCGAATTTTAATCGAGTGCCATAGTGGGCCTACCGGTGGGCATTTTGGACCCCAAATCACGGGGCGTAAGGTTTATGATGCTGGCTTCTTTTGGCCGACAATTTTTAAAGATGCCCACCAGATTTGTAAATCGTGCGATTCTTGTCAAAGAGCCGGTAAAGTCACCAAACGGGATGAGATGCCTCAACAAAGCATCCAAGTATGCGAGGTATTCGATGTTTGGGGAATTGACTTTATGGGGCTATTTCCGAAATCTCATAATTATAGTTACATACTCGTTGCCATTGACTATGTGTCTAAATGGGCCGAAGCGCAAGCTTTAGCCACAAACGATGCACGAGTTGTGATTTCCTTCCTTCAGCGTTTATTCTTTCGATTTGGAACTCCTAAAGCATTAATTAGCGATATGGGTACTCATTTTTGTAACGCCCAAATGGAGAAGGTATTGAAGCGATATGGATTTCTCCATAAAGTTTCTACTTCATACCATCCCCAAACGAGCGGACAAGTTGTGAATACCAATCGAGCTCTTAAAGAAATTCTTGAGAAAATTGTGGGGTAGAATCCGAAGGAGTGGGCGAATAAGCTCGATGAAGCTTTGTGGGCATTTAGAACCGCCTACAAAACACCAATTGGTACCACTCCTTATCGGTTAGTTTATGGAAAAGCGTGCCATCTCCCATTAGAGATTGAGCATAAGGCGATGTGGGCACTTAAAAAGTGCAATTTGGATTTGAAGGAAGCCGGACGCCTAAGGGCGGGGCAATTGAATGAGCTTGGTGAATTACGCCTTGATGCGTATGAAAATTCGTTGATTTATAAGGAGAAAACCAAGCAATGTCATGATAATAGGTTAAAGGGTCCGAAAGAGTTTAATGAGGGCGATCGAGTGCTTTTTTTTAACTCTAGATTGAAGCTTTTACCGGGAAAACTTAAGTTCCGGTGGACGGGACCATTTGAGGTTGTTAAGGTGTACTCATACGGTGCGATTGAGTTGAAAAATGCGAGTGGTACTACCTTTAAAGTTAACGGACATTGAGTGAAGAAATATTTCGATGGTCCGTTGGAGATTGATGACGGGGTTCACGTTGAACCCGATCCTAACGTCACTTGAAGTTGGGGACGAGTCTTGTGAATGACTCGGTAATAAACTTCACATTGTTGTAGTGTTTGTATGTTTTTGTGCTTGTTTAATGATATGTGCAATGTGATCGTGTTCGGCTTTTTATTTGGGGTGTTTGTTGGTTTTTAGATTGAGAAATTGGGTTAAAATGGCTTAAAATTGCGAAATACTAGGTTATCAGCACTTGGAGCGCCGCTTCAAACCTTTGAGCGCCGCTCAGATTGTACGTACCTAATGTGCCAGATTGTTGAAACCCCTCGACATGAATTTTACGCCTAATGGAGCGCCGCGCGAGACTTTGGAGTGCCGCGCGCTGATATGGAGCACCGCGCGACTAGCTGGAGCGCCGCTCCGATTGCTGGCAGGCTGTCCGATTTGCTTTTTAATATAAAAAAATGAATTTTTCACAACCACACAAATAGGCGACGGGAATTAGCTGTATTTTACACCCAACCCTCTCATTCTTTTCATTCCATCTAACTTTCTTACACCTACAAACACCTAGATCTACAAACCCTAATTTAATTAACTTTAATTTCTTGTTCAAATTACTTCCACATCTTGCAAGAATGGCTCCCACTAAGGTCCGAATTTGTTTTCTATCTTGCTAATTTCATCTAATTAGGTGTAATTACATGCTTAATCTTTGATTTACATGATGAATTAGTGTGGGGTTTGTTTAATTAGGGTTTTATGTTCTAATTAGTAATGGGTTTTGTTTGATTATGATTGTATCCTTTGAATTCATGATTAATTTGGTGTTTTTAGAAGTTATACTTGAACCTAGGGTTTGTGTGTTTGAGAATCCGAATTTATAAGTGATAGAAGAGTTGCTTGCTTGAAATTGTTCTTGTTCTTGAGTTGTTGATATGTTTTTGAGCTAGTGTGGGGTTGTGTTCATATGGGCGGGTCATGTTGGTTTGAATGACTTGTGCTATATTTGGTTTATTTATTTATGATGCCATGCTAGAGGGAACATAACATGTGTTTTGTGATGTGATGAGTATTTTGTTAGTGGTAATTTGAATTGGTGAAAGTTAGCAAACATGATGGTTTCTATTAGATTTGTGGAAGTTAAAAGAGTTATGTGTAATCATGTTTGTCATGTTTTGGTTGTGTTGTTATGAGAGTATGGTTGTCATGTGCAATATGTTAAGAGATAATGCGATATGCGTAGATTTGAGCTCTTGGCATGTTTACATGTGTTACTTGGTTAATTTGGTGATTGTCTTTGTGGTGGATTAACATGCAACATGGTTTGGTTGTGATGGGTATTCGGTGCTTATTATTTTGACTAACACTAACTTTTGAGATTGGTATTTTGTTTTCTTTATTTGTTTCATGTGTGTAGAGATCGAGAGGAAACACGGAACAACCACGACAACCACCAAATAACCCGGAACTTTGGTTGTCCCAAATCGCTAATGATGAGGAATTAGAAGAACGATTTACAATAGTTAGCGCCCGTCCGATCGAACGAACATATTATTTGGATTGGACGCAACTTGCAGTGTTGGGTAATAATATTGTTAGAACATTGCGTGAGTATTTGTGGGTAACATATGCGGGTCAAGAGTTGAGGCCATACGAAAGGTTATTTGAAATTCGTGAAGATATTTTTGAACAGTTGACTATCGAGTTCTTTTCAACAGTGAGTTGTCGACCGCGAGCCTCTCCGACCGAGGAGAATTTCTTGACATTTTGGTTAGGCGGGTTAGAGCGTAGCATGAGTAAGATTGGGGTAGCTCGGGCATTGGATTTGTATCCCGAGTTGAATGACAATGATTTAAAGTTGTTCTTGATACAATGTAAGGTGTTTGGCAGGAGGCTTTTAGTGAGAGTGATTATTGGCCAACAGTGGTGAAAGATAACGCGGGTCCTTTTAGTTCAAGTCGAAGTGTTCAGTCAATGTTTCGACTTCCGGAGGACTGAATGATTTTCAAGATGATTGCTCATATGTTCATGGCTAGAGGAAATGCGAATAAGGTTCAGCTACGGGATCTTTGGATTCTACAGCAGATTAAATTGAGAGAGCGAATTGATGTCCCTTGTATGTTAGGAGTGTGGTTACAAGAGATTGGAATGGATAAACGTACAGAACGCCCGTTGTTAGGTGAGCATTTTGTGACTAGGTTTGCTCGGGCATTTTCAGTCCCGACTAATAGGTGTAATATGTTGGGGGTTGAGGCAATGCCCACTAATATTCTATTTTTCTCAAAAGCCGAATTTATCAGAAGAGGTCCAACGGGTTGGGTTTTATGGGAGGAAGAACAACAACAACCAGGTGACAGTGCTGGACGTGGTCGCGGGCGTGGTGGTAGTCGATCCACTTATGAAGCAGGCAGTTCGAGTGCAAATGTACCGGGTACGTGGGCATTGAGTGAAGAAAGTTGGGATTCTCTGGTTAACAGTGTAGATGGGATGCATATAGAGTATCGGGATAGTCGGTCAGCGTATAATGCTCAGGTTGAGCATAATCAGAGGATGTTGGAGGAGCAACGCAGACATAATGAAGATATGAGGGTTTGGCACCATAATAGTTATGGTACGATTAACACAACTTTGGGACAGTTCGGAACGGAGGTTGGTCATTTGGGTGAGCGAGTTGATAGGGTCGAGTATGATGTGAGGGGGATTCAGGCTCACAATCAGTGGGAGATGCATCAGAGGCAAATTCAGAGACAGATGCGTCAGAATCCGGAAGCTTACATTCCGACGCGGACTACCATTCCTGATTATACAGCCGTTACTCCTCTGAGGCCAAATCCATTGTATGACCCGTATCAGGCCTGCCAGGACACCTATGGTGTGGATTGGGACCCTTTCAGAGATTTATGGCCGAGAGAATGATTGGTTGCACATGTTTTTGTTTTAATTTGTTTAAAACTATTTCCTTTCCTTTGGTCTGTATTTGGATAATTATGTATTCTGCTTATTGTAATGACCCGGATTTTTCCGATCGTTTTATACTTATGAGATTAATATTTACATAAAATAAACCTTACCACAACAACTCACCGGGGTACATAATTCATTTCACGTCTCAAACCTCAAGAAATGTCTTGCAAAGGAAGATCTCACCATTCCTCTTGAAGAAATCCAAGTCGATGAGAAACTACAATTCATAGAAGAACCAGTCGAAATCATGGACCGTGAAGTTAAACGGCTCAAGCAGAGCAACATACCAATCGTTAAGGTTCGTTGGAATGCTCGAAGGGGTCCCGAGTTTACTTGGGAACGAGAGGATCAGATGAAACAAAAGTATCCACATTTGTTTCCGGACAACGCAAAATAGGTACAACTTTAAAATTTCGGGACGAAATTTATTTAACGGGTAGGTACTGTAACGACCCAAATTTTTCTGATCATTTTATACTTATGAGATTAATATTTACATAAAATAAACCTTACCAACATGATAAGCAATCCAAACTGTTGAGACTTATGTTTTTGAAAAGAGTTTCACACAACGTTTGACCGTCCAATTTGACCGATGATATCATGAACTATATAACACACGATAATTATATGATTATGTATATGTACATATCTATACATATTTAACATGATTTAAGGATGGTTTAACATTTCATTGTGAACTAACAACAATGAGTTATAAGTATACTTTGAGACCACTAACTTAAGTTATCAAAACGATAACTATATGTAACATTCTTTGACATATATACTTACAATATATAATGTGTTGGTGATCTATGTCACCAATATGATTTAAGTGTAATGCGATTAATTTGTAACCAAAATAATCTTGATAAATATGGAACAAGTTTGGGGAAGTGTGGAGTGCATACTTGTTCGAACTTATCTTGATTATGACGGGAGTTCGGGGGCAGCGCCCCCGATAAGCGGGGTCCAAGGGGCAGAGCCCCTGGCTGAGGTCGAGCTGCCAGGTCAGCTTGGGAATTTTTTTTTTTGGGCTAACATTGCTTTATTAAAAAATGTCTTAAAATTTTATTTTGGCCCGGTTTGACCCAAAAATAAAAGCCCAATTTTGAGCCTCTTTTACAGTTATAAACCCGTCCATATTTGAATTCTCGTTCCGATTCCTCAAAATTTCTACAAGTATATCTAGGGTATATGTAACCGTATCATACCCAGCTTCTATACGTATTTACTATTGGTATATACCAACAATAAACTTCAATGATCAGCCACTAGACATGATGTTACATGTGGGAACCAGCCATTTAACCTCATGTGTGACTTTTGTGCAAGAAAACAAACTAAATCTCCTATATATCCATCCCATAATCATGCTATTTTGCACACACACACATACAATTTCATTTCCAATTTTCTTTCAAGTTAATTCACTCCCTAATCTCTCTTCATTTACCTACTCAAGAACGTATCAATATAGTCATCCGATTTCAAGGAGATTACTTCTAATCTTTCAATCCCACTCCACCACTCTTTTGATTCCAAGATTTTTCTTACCTTTTCCAGTAGCTTTGTCCAAGTAACTTGAGGTAGTAACCTTATTCATAACCTTATTCGATTCATATTTATATAGCTATCTTATTTTGTGTTATAAAATTTTAACAACAAGAACATAGTTTGAGTGATTTCAAACTTGTTCGCAAACTAAATAGATCCTTCTAATTTGATTTTTAAAAAAACACTTCAAGACCTGTAATATATCATATTATGACAAAATCGGATTAATCATATCTTGGCTAATTAACATAATATTTAATATATATTTACTTATGATTTTATTTTATATATTTCAGGACCACCCGTAAACAACACGAGAAGATTAATCATAAGACCTCATGATTGTACGCAACACGTCATTTGACAACACGGTACTTTATGTACGCAACACGTCATTTGACAACATGGTACCATGGGTCAAGATTAATTCTGATCAACACGAATACGATGGGGTCTTTATTTATTTTATTTAAGCAACTAATTGTGGACCACTAACATCGGACTGCTAACTACGGACTAAGAAAATATTAAAAGTATTAGAAGTATATATATATATATATATATATATATATATATATATATATATATATATATATATATATATATATATATATATATATATATATATATATATATATATATATATATATATATATATATATATATATGTAACGATTACTTGAAAAGAAAATATGTTGATATATTATATATATGGTTAGGTTCGTGATATCTATCGGAGACCAAGTCGAGTTAAATACCTTCAAGACAAAAGTGAGTATATAGTCCCACTTTTAAACTCTAAATATTTCGGGATGAGAATACATGCATTTTATGATTTACGTTATGGACACAAGTAATTAAAAATATATATTCTACGTTGAGTTGTACCACTGGCATACTTCCCTGTAACTTGGTAACTACTATTTACATGAGGTATTGTAAACGCGAATCCTGTTGATAGATCTATCGGGCCTGACAACCCCAACCGGACTGGACGACCAGTATTCAACGGTTGCACAGTACTTCGTTTCGGTGACTACACTTGGTACGGTGTAGTAAGATTTCATAATAAAGGGAATATGCGACGTTGATTAAATGTTAAGTATGGTTATCAAGTGCTCAACAACTTAGAATATTTTTATTAAAACGTTTATATATGAAATCTTGTGGTCTATATTCATAACGCTACCGGCTTTAAACCTATATCTCACCAACTTTATGTTGACGTTTTAAGCATGTTTATTCTCAGGTGATAACTAAAAGCTTCCGCTGCAACATGTTGAATTTAAGCAAGATCTTGAGTATGCATATTTGTGTCAAAAATAAAACTGCATATCGGAGGATTTGTAATGTAAAATATGTTGGAGGTCGTATTGTTATTATCACATGTAAAGTTTGTAAGTTTAAGATTATCGCTAAACGATAATCATTATTAAGTTGTTTAAACCTTGTATTTGTAATAAAAGCTATGGTTTGTATTGTAAAAACGAATGCAGTTTTTGAAAAATGTCACATATAGAGGTCAATACCTCGCGATGAAATCATATGTTATTGTATTCGTCCTTATGGTTAAGGTCGGGTTATGACACTTATGTACTTTGAAACTTATTTTGGGGGCAAGGCGTTTCGACATCGGGTGGTGCCACCTTATCCCGTTATGTAGTTCTTTGTTTTTCTTTTCTTAGGTTTGTTGATGAAACGATTTTTCAAGTCTGGCATTAAGTTCAGCAAAACTACATGATTGATGATAGTGGTGTGATGATCGGGAATGGATGACGTTCTTATACTGGCAGTCAGTTCAGCGCCATCTGTCACTGGCATTCCGCGATCAGTGGTTAAGCTCGATAAGTTTTTATATTTTCTTTCTCACATAACCCTTTCAATTTTAATCTATTTTTGATCTCAATTGATGGGGACATTACTTGATCTCAAGTGTGGGGTGGGGATGTAAAATCTCTCGAGTTGGTTGTTAATGGAATCATCATCATAGTATTTTTAATCTAAAAAGATTTGACGTTTCAC
This sequence comes from Rutidosis leptorrhynchoides, assembly GCF_046630445.1. NCBI lineage: Eukaryota > Viridiplantae > Streptophyta > Magnoliopsida > Asterales > Asteraceae > Rutidosis > Rutidosis leptorrhynchoides. The sequence goes on from NC_092333.1 coordinate 92,877,371, forward strand.
GGGTTTTGGTCGTAAAAAAAATTGAAAAATTAGGGGAAAAATAAAAAAAATGAGAAAAGTTAGTTTAAAAGTAAAAGAAAGTAGAAAAACAATTGAAAATTCGGCCAAAACCTTTGTTATGAAAATTGATTTTGATTTGGCTTGGTATTTTATGACATATTTCGTGATTTCAAAGAAGCCAAAACCTTTGTTCCACATGTTCATTTTCTTGGACATGGAATCTTACGAGTTCGGAGAACTCAATAGTAGGTCACATGTACCAAAACGGGTGTAAACCGTGAGAGAGCGGTGATTGCATAGCGTGAATGTGACCGAATCACGTGCCAGATCAAAAACTTTTGGTTACTTGGTATAGCAGACTTCCAAAACTATACCATTTTATTATTACATCATCTAATGGTGTGATACTGTGGGAAGAGGAGCCTTGAGCTTCACCAGTGTTGTCCTTTTTAGGAACAATAGCTACGTGCTTGTGTTTGTTTAGACAACACAACCCATAGCCAAAAGCTATGGCACCCAAAGGTTTTTGGGATTTATCGGAAGGGTAGTATCTACTTCCTACCTTTCTTAAAACAAGCAGAAAAGCTTGTCATGAGGGAAGTAGGCAACTTGGAATTAATTCCAACCACGTTCATTACCATTGAATGTGAAATCCTACGAATTCTTTAAGAATTCAATCGTAGGTCACCTGCACCAAGGCGGATGTCAACCGTATGAACGGTGATTGTATCGTGTGGTCAAAACCGAGCCATCCGCTAGATTGAAAACTTTAATAGGGCAATCCTCATTGTTTCTCCTAACAAGGACAATGTTGCACCCGACCACTTTATATAACGTTAGGAGTAAAGTCTCCAAATCGACACACTTGCTGATTTATTTCAGAAGTTGTAGTTCAGACCAGTTGTAGGGTGACGAAAAGTCTTGAAAAGTCATTGCTAACACCGACTGGAAATCTACCAGGCCTCAACATCAAACATGGAAACTGGTAGTCAGACTTATCTCGATGAGGGAGATCTGTCTCTTCAAAGGAGCGCACCATGATACACAAATCTGTTATTGATCAGATCCCCACTTGGATAACCTCCGGAAAGGTAAGATATCAGCTTTTAAGTCTGATGAACTTTAATCTTTATGATTGACTTAACGGATTAGATGATTACCTCATGATTATCGATGATATCTGGACGTAATGTGTATCCTCCTAAGCACATTATTTTCTTACTGACATCTCACGATGTTAGGTACTGTGGGAGGCATTGGCTTGACCAATTGCGGGGTAGCCCGTGCGTTCTTTTTGGCACATGCGTTTGATTGTCATATCTTTGGTGTTTGGTGTGACGATCACTCCAAATCTATATGGACGAACACATCATTCATCGATTTCATTGCGAGGTATTTGACCTCTATATGATACGTTTTGTAAACATTGCATTCTTTTGAAAAGGCACACCATAAATGAATATTTAAATCAAAGGTTTTCGACATCTGATGATATCTACATATAGACAATCACTGTAAATAATAGTTTACAATGGTACTTCCGTTGACAATGCAGTCAAAATAAGATACATGGTGATGATTTGGTGAATGCAACGTTTCCTTGAAAAATATGCCATGTAAGACTCCATGCACATAGCTTGTCTAACATATAAGCAAACAGCGGAAGACTTCTAGAGAACCTGAGAATAAACATGCTAACAAGTGTCAACACAAAGGTTGGTGAGTTCATAGTTTTAAAGTTTTGCATATTCTGTACATAAAGGTGGATCACAAGATTTCAGTTGTTTCATCCAGAAACGTTTATCAAAATATTCTACGAAATTGAGCACCCTGGTAACTAAACTTAACGTATATAAAATTTATACCCTTTGTATAATCATCTTAATAATATACGCAAACCAATGTGTACGCTTCTCAAATTACGTACGTTAAAAGGCTAGTGCTCTAGCTCGGACGGGGATATCAAGCCCTATGGATCCATATACAACTATTCGTGCCCACCAGTTCTTATAACCGGTAGTTACTAGTTACCAAAGCTAAGGGATTTTCGGTTCAAACTCGGTGTAGAATTTAGTATGTACTTGTATCCATTGCGTTTAAAATAAAGTGCATTTATTCTCAGCCCAAAAATATATATTGCAAAAGCATTTAAAAAGGGAGCAAATGAAACTCACCTTAGAAGTACATAAAGTTATTCACCGAAATGTGATCGAAATTCGGAATACCAAATAGCCATAGATCTCAACCTAGAGAGTATATGTTGGTCAATAAAAGTCTACCAAGCTAGATTTGGTCATAGTGTATCATAATCCTAATGCTCGAGATCGACATACAAAAGTTATCCAAATTCGTTTCAAAAAGTCAATTTTGACAGTTGTTTAACAAAATGAGACGTACCTTATATAAGGATTCATTTACTCGGTTGGTAATATTCAAAAATCCAATTTATTAATCTCGTAAACAAGTTGTTTAAATCTTAATTGCAGATTCAAAAGTAATTTCAATTAACGTCAATCATAATTCAGTTGATCATATCTTTTAATCCGTTCATCGAAACTATTCGATATCTAAATGAAAAGTCATTGATTTTTCACCAGCTTTCCAAAAACATGTATATCATATACCTTTTACCAGTAATATATGTATTTAATTCTTGATTCATCATAAACTATTTAACGACGAAATTTAGCATACAAGCATGTATAAATATATATACTCGAGCACTAGACATGGATACACAATTAATATATAAAAGATAAAATATGAATGCTTACGTATCAATATTGAGATTAAATATTGTAGGAAAGTACGTAGATGCAACGGAGATGATAAACACTGGGTTTGATTCATAAATATACCCATGAACATTACTCATAACCTCCATAGCTATAACTCATATTTTCCTTAGCTCAATCCGCTTGAAAACCCGTTTTGAAAGTGACACGCTCATGACTTCATCGTAGTATTTTATGTATAATACTACTAATTAAAAATAATAAGATTAATAATAATAATATTAATCTTAATAATAATAATTATAATAATAATAATAATAATAATAATAATAATAATAATAATAATAATAATAATAATAATAATATAAATATAAATATATATACGAGTGTAATATGTATGTGTGCAAAACTGGAACGAATTCGACTGAATTTATAGATGTGGCCTGATTTCCAACCCCATGCGATCGCATGGTTTTTGGGCATCAAGGCCATGCGATCGCATGGCCCTCTGATCCAGCTCACAATCTTTTGTTTTCTTGTTTGTTGACATATTTATTTATTAATATATAATTTATATAATTTATATTAATTAATTATATATTATATTATATTCTCGTGCATAGTTGACTTGAAATTTTCGTTCCGATGTCTCGTACGTTGTCACTCGACTTATGCCCCGGTTCCGGTTTCTCGAACGCATTTTTGTATGCTTAGAAAACTATCACTTTACGTTTCGTGACTCGTACCTTTGTCAAAATATAGTCTTAAATTATCAACAAACTATACCACTCAAAGTATATCTTAATCTTTCGAGTGTTTTGGTCATTTACTTCTATAAATCATTGTCTCGTTATTTATTAATATAATAGTATTTATCAAACATTTCATAACCAAGTTAATATCTATTTTCAATATTTATAAACACGTCTTAAAATACATATCGCAATTTATTCATATATCTAATTCTAACAGTTTAAAATTCCTTATTATTGTATGTCTCCAAATTACGTTATTTAAACAAACACTTTACCATTTATTTCGAATATCGTTAAAAATGAACGATTTCCCAAATCAACATGAACCATTTATTTCGAATATCATAATCTTTAAGGGACTCAATAAATATCTTTTAATTCAATCGTTTGGCATAATCTTTTAACTTCGTAGTTAAATATATCAATCAGATAATCAAACCAATAAGGTTAATGCACAGTATCGTTTTCATAACACTTTGTTACGTTTTCAAGTTATAGTATATATATGTATCTATTTACATATATTTGTTCGCGAATCGTTGAGAACAATCGAAGGGTATTTGAATAGTTCAAGAATTTTAGGATTCAACTTCATAGACTTTGCTTATCGTGTCGGAAACGTTAAAGATTAAGTTTAAATTTGGTCAGAAATTTCCGGGTCATCACAGTACCTCCCCGTTAAAGAAATTTCGTCCCAAAATTTGAGTGAGGTCGTCATGGCTAACAATAAAAATGTTTTCATGACGAATATGTGTTGATAAATAGAATTTTTATCACCGTTGAATAATATGGATAAAAAAAATCCAATTACTCGAAGCGTATGAGGGAAGTTATCGTAATAGAGTGAAATGGAGAATAGAGATTCGTCTTATCTCTTGACGTAGTAACGATTGATTTCCGGAATTTAAGGAATAGAAAATCTTCATAATTTAAATAAGATTTGATTCTTCGGAATTTAAGGAAATTAGGATTTCCTTTGATTAAATGCGTAATCTGCCTCGATTGCTATGTCTGATATTTTGCTATAAATTGACCTCTTCCGTTTCATTTATTTTCACCACTCCTATAATCTTCTTCCTTATTTCATACTTACAAAAGATTTGTGAAAATGCTTCATCCAGTTCTGATTCTTGATATTTTCTTGGCTATCATATCATTCATTCTTCTTTTTCATCTGCCACCAGAGGAGGTTATTTTCTTCTACTATTACCTTGGGGTTATATTGTTTTTCATTCTCTCGTGTCTTTATATTGCTATACGCATTGATATACACGGTTTGTAATTTCGGGGTTGTTTTCGGGCTTTATATTTTCCATTATATTTCGGAGCTTCATGCTTTCGTTTTCTCTTCCCGACTTTAAGTCAAGCGAATAATGGTCCAGAATTCGTATGTATGAATTTCGGAATGAACATAATTAATATTCTAAGAAAGAAACGGTAATGGCACAATCTGACTTGTCAAATTACCAGAATACCTCGAAAAATACCGAATCATCAAGAAAAAATATTTTCTTGATATGTTTAGAGGTTAAATAGAATGAAAGAGTTATGTAACATGGTTTATGATGAGGGTGTGATCTGTGAACCTTTATCACGTTCCATTAGAAATTCAGCATGACTTACTGTAATATAATCACGTTGATCAAGTGTCATTATATTATACTAACTCATGCTTCAATTCCCAACACTACTTCAAAAACATCCATTTTTTGAAATTTTCAGAAATTAGAAACTAAAATAGTTTCTTTTATGATGTAACACAGATAGCGTGAAGAGATAAATAATTTCGGATGATAATAGTTATGAAGATATCTTCAGAAATATCGAAGATATTTATAATGAAAGATATGATAATATCTTAGAATTTCTAATATCGAAGGATGATGAAGAAGATTTGTTCGTAACGGATTTTGAGTCAGGAGCAAGGTATTCGTTAATGACTTCAGCAGATACTGAATCATTTGTATTCTTTGAAGGCAGGTTTAGTCTTTGTGATTTGTCCACAGCCTCCTTCATGGTCTGCTCAATCCGTTTTCAGTTCCAAACCTTCTCTTTTTCTCAGCTTTACCACCATACTATTCTTTATCATCAAACTTTTAACTGTTAAGGTCGTTTACAGTTTTTGCTGCTTCATCAGCATTTTTCAAAAAATTCAGAGAACTAGTTTTGCAGTTTGGGTGTTTTTCAGAAACTTCACCTTCGAAGTAAATAAGTCTAGGAGATAGACATTATATGTATATATATAACGGTTGGCGTAGAATTGCTGCGAAATTCGAAATACTGATTGCTAATTCCCGGTAGTTGGTATGGCAATTACCGTTGCAAGATGTGGATGAGTACATGATAGGGTTTCAATGAACAATTATAATGGTTTTTCGGAGAGACTTTAGGTCACAGATTAATGAATTTGTTGGTACATTTACTGTTAATGTGGTGGAACATGAAAGGTTCCCAGTAACAAAAACATATATGCCAAAGTTACAAGTTTGAAAGGTCGTCGTTGACTGGTTGAACGGTTGATAATATATATATATATATATATATATATATATATATATATATATATATATATATATATATATATATATATATATATATATATATATATATATATATATATATATATATATATATATATATATATATATACTTTGAAAAGGAATTGCAAGGTTATTTTTGGTAAAAACTATGCTAATGGATCTTGCACAGATTTAAAGTCAAAGTATAGCTTTGAAAGATGTAGAGATCTAAGAATGATGTCACCGGTTCAGAGTTATGACTTGGATTCTGATCCGTTAATATCAGAATATGTAATTGAATTTGTATGAAAATGATTGTATATCGTTGTGAGCATTGTTAATAATTTTTGAATCAAAGTTGAAGAATGTACAGTGTAACATATTAATTGCGAACTTATATATTTCTCGGGTATTACCTACCCGTTAAATATTTCACAATTAATACTTTGTACAAAAGAATTTTTATTGCCGTCTTTATGAAATATATGTATGTATATTTTCTTCAGATGTAACGCAGATTTAATGAGTTAATATCATATTATGCTCATTTAATTTTTGGCTGGATTAGAAATGAATAATCTCTAAAACATTAAAGATTTCATAATCTTCGTGGAGTATTTTACTAATGTAATCAATACTTCGTTATTCAGTTTTATTGATATTTCCTCAGTGAATCATGTTGGTGCTTATGGAACTCTTGCTAACTTCGCAAGGTAAAAATGATGTTTTCTGGAAAGTTTCGAGTATATCGAAAATGAAAATGTAAAATCAATTATGTAATTGAATAATACACTTGGTTTATTATGAAACGGAATTCATTATGTTGAAACAGAGATTGTAGTTAACAATGGTTAAGTTGTGAAGGAAAGATGTACATCATTGCATATTAGTAATATGAACTAACCGAGTAGTACCTACCAGTTAAGATTCACACGTAATAGCTTAGTACGAAAAGATTTATTTTGATTTCAAAATTCATATATATTAAATATACATAAAATTTCTTCAGGGAAAATGAGTTAATACTTCATCGGTTATTGTTGCTGGTATTTCTTGGTAACTACGGTGCGTATGACATTGATGCTCGTGGAACAGATTGTGAAGTTGAGGTTTGCGATGCGAATATTATTGGTGGTGGTAATGGTACTGTTGGTGTTGTTGTCGGTGGTATTGTTGATGCCGGTGATGCTGCTGGTGCTTGTAACCTTTGCACCATATTCTCCAAAGCCACTACCCGAGCGCGAAGCTCGTTGATTTCTTCTACTACACCGGGATAATTGGCGGTTCAGACGAGCGGATGAATAAGATCCAAAATTTGAGATAGTATATTATCGTGACGAGATACTCTGGAAATGAGAGAGAAAATGATGTCTCGAACAGGTTCACCGGTAAGTGCTTCAGGTTCTTCGCCAAGAGGGCAATGTGGTGGATGGAAGGGATTGCCTTCTTCTTGTCTCCAATAATTAAGTAGGCTACGAGCCCATCACCAATTCATCCAGAATAGATGATGGCTAATTGGTTGATCCTTTCCGGTTACACTGTCTTCAGAATTCAGGTGAATATCCATATCGGAATAGCTGTCAGAGTTTAAGGAATTTGAACTAGATACAGGATCCATCTTGTGTAACGACCCGGATTTTTCCGCTCGTTTTACACTTATAAGATTAATATTTACATAATTTAAACCTTACCAACATGATAAGCAATCCAAATTGTTGAAACTTATGTTTTTGAAAAGAGTTTTACACAACGTTTGACTGTCTAGTTTGACCGATGATATCACGAACTATATAACATATGATAATTATACGTTTGTGTATATATATGTATATATACATATTTAACATGATCTAAGGATGTTTTAATATCTCATTTTGTATTAATAACAATAAGTTATAAGTATATTTTGAAACTACTAACTTAAGTTTTCAAAACGATAACCATACGTAACGTTATTTGACATAAATACTTATGACCTATAATGTTTATACATATATCGTATAAGTAATGTATTTAATCACTTTTTAAGGACTTAAATACATAAAACAATATAAGTGTATTCACAAAAGATAGCTATATTTGAATTCTCATTCCATTTTTCACAAGATTTCTATACGTATATCTAGAGTATATGTACTCGTATCATACCTAGCTTCTATATGTATTTACTATTGGTATATACATATCAAATCACCACCAACCAGCCCTTGTTCATGCCCTATGTATAAGGTAACTACTTTTGTTATCTAGTATGACAATTTCACATGATTAAAAGATCTTTTCACAAAATTACAAACTTATACACCTTTTACACCACCATTTATACTCCATCCATTTTCAATTTTTGATTCATTTTTACCTCAAACCTCTAGCTAAAAACACACACACTTTTAAGAGCCTTAAACTCCATAACCATTCAGCTAATATCCATGAAGATCTAGCCATAAAAACATCACTTAAACACCATAAGAAAAACCTTACAAAAACACTTCAAGAATCCTTCCCAAGAACACAAGTTTACTTCCAATCTTTCATCCAATTCCATCACCCTTTTGGTTCTAGGTTTTTACTCCTCTTTTACAGCAACCTTGTCCAAGTAACTTGAGGTAGTAACCTTGTTCATAATTCTATTTGATTCATATATATATAGCTATCTTATTTTGTGGTATAAAATTTTAACAACAAGAACATAGTTTGAATGTTTTCAAACTTGTTTGCAAACTAAATAGATCCTTCTAACTTAACTTTTAAAATACTTCAAGACCTGTAATATAACTTAAATATATGCTAATTTAACAAGGTATAACTTGGTTTTTCAAAGAACACCTTAAAAACTGTTTTTACGACGTCGGAGTGCAACCGGGGGCTGTTTTGGGTTGGATAATTAAAAACCATCTTAAACTTTGAATTGGAGGTTTATATTCTGGAAAAATGATATTTCTTATGAATATGTTAACACATAAAAATTTCATGATTTAATTCAAAGTATAAGTATTTTTAGAAAAATGGTCATTAAATGATATTTTTGTAACAAAAATGATTAACTTCATAAGTTTCACTAAAACTTGACCTATGACCTGTGATTTCGAATACAAACTAAGGTATTTACAGTTCATAGTCTTATAGAGGAACTCGATCCAAGGAGATGGCAAGTTGAATCAACGTAAACGGAGTTGTAACGAAGAAACTATGACCAAAACGAGATCGGATATCTAAGACTAGTTTAGCTACGAAAATAATTGGAGAAAATTAAATAAATCACATCTTTCTAAAATAACATGATATTTTATATATATGTACTCATAATTTAATTTTATATGGTTCAGGATCACCCGTAAACAATACGAGAAGATTAATCATAAGATCCCATGATTGTACGCAACACGTCATTTGACAACACCGGTACTTTATGTACGCAACACGTCATTTGACAACACCGGTACCGTGGGTCAAGATTAATCTCGACCAATACATATACGATAGGGGTTTTATTTATTTCGTTGGGGGTTTATTAAACACCTAAAAATGAACCATTAAAATTGAATTACTAACATCGGACTGCTAACTACGGACTAAGGAATTATTAAAAGTATTAAAAGTATATATATGTGACGATTGTTTAAAAAGAAAAGGTATTGATATATTATATATGGATAGGTTCGTGATATCAATCGGAGACCAAGTCGAAATTATATATCTTCAAGGCAAAAGTGAGTATATAGTCCCACTTTTAAACTCTAAATATTTTGGGATGAGAATACATGTATTTTATGTTTTACGATATGGACACAAGTAACTGAAAAATATATTCTACGTTGAGTTGTACCACTGGCATACTTCCCTGTAGCTTGGTAACTACTATTTACATCGGTATTGTAAACGCGAATCCTGTTGATAGATCTATCGGGCCTGACAACCCCAACCGGACTGGACGACCAGTATTCAACGGTTGCACAGTACTTCGTTTCGTGACTACACTTGGTACGGTGTAGTAAGATTTCATAATAAAGGGAATATGCGACGTGATTAAATGTTAAGTATGGTTACCAAGTGCTCAACCACTTAGAATATTTTTATTGAAATGTTTACATATGAAATCTTGTGGTCTATATTTATATCGCTGCCGGTATTAAACCTATATCTCACCAACTTTATGTTGACATTTTAAAGCATGTTATTCTCAGGTATGAATTAAGTCTTCCGCTGTGCATTAGCTCATACTAAGGATACTACTCGGGACCATTTAAGCCATGATTCAAAAACGTTGCATTCGAGTCATTGAAGTTCACTAGAGACTATTAATAAGTAAATGGTGGTTTAGGACATTTGGATATTATGAAATATTAGGCGATCATGTCAACAATCGATGTAATATTAGATTGTTTTTTTTAGAATAAATGCAACGTTTGTAAAATGTTTCATATAGAGGTCAAGTACCTCGCGATGTAATCATATGTTATTGTATTCGTCCCTATGGATTGGGTCGGGTCGTCTCATGTGGTATCAGAGCGTTGGTCTTAGCGAACCAGGCCTTGCATTAGTGTGTCTAACTGGTAGTTGTTAGGATGCATTAGTGAGTCTGGACTTTGACCGTATCTACATGTCAAAAGTTTTGCTTATCATTTCTAGTCGGAAATCATCTGTTTATCATCCTTAGGAAACTGCCTGCTTATCATTCTTAAGTCTAGACACGTCTTACTGCATTTAAGTGCATCGATAGTGTATAGACAAAATTCATATCTTAGCGTATCTGTTACTATAGACATTGCTTGACGTATTTCAAAAATTCTCCGTAATTCACGGGATTTTGGTATTATATATACATATGTAAATTATGTATTGAGGAGTACCAAACCCAATTTCTATAATCTATTCCATACCAAAAATTCATTTCTCCGACTATACAAGATGGATTCTTCATCCAGTTCGAATTCCTCCGACTTCGATAGCTACGCCGATATGGATTTCCATTCGAGCCCCGAGAACAGCGTCACCGGAATGGATCAACCAATTTCCCATCATCTATTCTGGATGAATTGGGGATGGGTTCGTAATATACTAAATCTCTGGAGGCAAGAAGAAGGTGATCCATTCCATCCACCAAATTGTCCTCTTAACGATGAACCTGAAGCACTTACCGGCGAACCTATTCGAAACACCATTTTCTCGCTCATTTCTAGAGTATCTCGTCATGACTACATACTATCCCATATTTCGAATCTTGTTCATTCGCTCGTTCCAACCGTCAATCATCCCGGTATAATAGAAGAAGTCAACGAGCTTCGCGCTCGGGTAGTGGCTTTAGAAAATACGGTGCGAAGGTTACAAACACCAGTAAAAGCACCAGCAGCATAATCTGTACCACCATCATCAACGCCGACAGTACTCTTGTCACTCCCAAAATCTCAACCTCACAAACTGTATCTCGGATATCAACATCACATACCTCAAAAACCTCATCGGAACTTCGAGTATGATCTTTGTTCTATATATTGTTCCACATTGATTATCATCGTTCTATGTATTGTTCTACATCATTTGTTTTCGTTCTACATAGCGATTATGTAATCTTTAATCTTTTAAAGATTATGTACTCCAATTCTAACCGAAAAATCAAATGAGTTTAATATCTTATTGACTCATTAAATTCATAATTACATCCGAAGAAAATATATATGCAAGTATATTTTCATAAAGATTGTAATTAAAAATTCTTTCGTACAAACTGTTAATGATGAAAAATATTTTAACGGGTAGGTAGTACCCGTGGAATATTTGGATTTCATATTAATAAGTTACACTGTACATTTTTCGAATCTGATTCAACGGTCATTTGTTATTCTACTTACAACCATGGATATACGTATCCGTTCACCCCAGAATAACCATTTCCATTTAAATTTCATATTTGGATTTTTACCTATCCGAATCCAACAAGTGGCATAAAGAAGAAACATTGGACAAATTAAAAATTGGTTAGAAACTATGATGAACATTGTTAAGATTCCACGCTAACTGTTTTGGCTAACTGTTCCCAGCTAACTGATTAACATTTAATTTATCGCAATTTACATTCTCGCAATTTTATTTATTGTTATTTAATTTCCGCACTTTATGCATTTTAAATAACGGGACGCGTATGCAAGGTTTCGACTTATCATATCGACCCATCTATATATATATTTCGGAACAACTGTAGACACTCTATATGTGAAGATGGGGGTTGGCTATACAGGGTTGGAGTTGATTCCAAAATATATATATGGTTTGAGTTGTGATCGACACTGAGACCGGTACACGGGTCACGATACCTATAAATTAACTCGGATATTATATATTTAATTTATATACGAATTTATTGAACCATTGGACAATCGGACTTTTGGACTGCTAACTTTGGACAATTAAAATGAAATAAAATGTTGATTATAACATATGAAACTAAAAAAAAATCTTCAAGTTTGCCACTTGATTTCATCCTAAACCTCATTTGTACTTCGACAATTATAATCCTCGTTCAAATCTTTTCATGATTCTTGAAAACACCTCGATCGAGAAGTTGAACCAGCCGCACCTCGTCTACGGAAGAAAGATTTATGCATATAGTTATACACCTGAAACTTTTGAAACCGAAGTTATCGTTAAAACTTATCCGCGTCAAATTCCTTATCATTCATTGGCAAAAACAACCTTACATTTCTCTTTTCAATATAAGTCGATTTTGTCAAAGCTCCACTTTGATTTCTCAGTAGGACTACTCTTATTATAACCTCGATATATATACCTTGTCCTTTCACCGTTGTTACCGGAGAACCTTTCATATTCCATGACATCATGTACCAGCAGCTTGTCATCTTTTTGGCGGAATCCGCAATTAGTATTTTAAAAATCTCGCAAAACTTCTCAGTCATACCTATAACGTCTATTCCTAAGGATTTCATACTCCGAAGGTGAAGTTTCTGAAAAACACCCTGAATTATGAAGTAGTTCTTTAAATGCTGATGAAGCAGCGAAAATTGTAAACGATTTTAAACAGTCAAAAGTTTGATGATGAAGCACAGTGGTTGATAAAACTCAGAAAAAGAGAAGAGTTGAAACTGGAAAACGGTTTGAGCAAAGTATGAAAGAGGTTGTGGATAAATCACAAGAACTGAATCTGCTTTCAAAGGATTCAAACGATTCAGTGCCTGCTGAAACCATTAGTAAAAACCCCACCCCTTATTTTAAACCTTTCCCGATGATATTCTTCATCATCATCTTATCTTAGATATTATAAGATATCTTCATATCTTCCGTTATTATATTCTCCATATTTCTGGAGATATTTTCACAACTATTCTTATCTGAGAATATTTATTTCTCCGTAATATCTGCGTTACAACATAAAAGAAACTGTGTTAGTTTCTAAGTTCTAAAACCTTCAAGTTTAAAATAGGAATGTTCTGAAGCAGTGTTGGGAACTGATGCATGAATTAGTATAATATAATGAAACTTGATCAACTTCATTATATTACAGTAAGTCATGTTAAGTTTCTAATGAAATGTGATGATTCACAGTACCATCATCATGTGCCATGTTACACGGCTCTTACATTCTATCCAATTCTCAAACATAATAGGAACATGTCATCCTGACAGTTCTATCTTTTTCGGGGTATTCTGGTAATTTGACAAATCAAAATTGTTCTATTACCATTTCTTTCTTAGAGCATTAGCTATACTCATTTCGAATCTCATATCTACAAATTCCGGACCATTACTCGCTTGACTCGAAGTCGGGAAGAGAAAATGAAAGTATGAAGCTTTGAAAAATAATGAAGAATACAAAGGCCGAAAATCACCCAGGATTTACAAACCGTGTATATCAATACGTATTGCAACGTAAAGACACGGGAGAATTAAAAACATTATAATTCCGAGGAAAGGATAGAAGTAAATAGATTCTTCTGGCGATAAATGAAAGAGAAGAATGAAAGATATGAAAGTTAGAAGTATAACAAGAATTAGAACGGGATGGAGCATTTAAAAGAATACTTTAAGGTATGAGTTGAAGGAGAAAGGATAGAAGATGTGAGTTGTGGAAATAAGGAAGAGAAGGAAGTGGATTTATAGCAAAATATTCGACAAAGAAATCGAAACAGATTGCCGCACTAAATCAAAGAAGATCTTGATCGCCAAAGAACCAAATCTTATTATGTAAGATATTCCATAAATTCCGGAAATCAATTCTAATCACGTTATCGGTTAAAACAATTCCATATTCACCCATTTCATTCTTTTGTGATAGCTTCACTCGTGCGCTTCACATGATCGAACCGTTTTATCCGTATCTTCCAATAATGATAAAACTCTATTATTACCTCATATTCGTCATGAAAACATTCCTATTGTTAATTATGACAACCTCTACCAAATTTCGGGACGAAATTTATTTAACGGGTAGGTAATGTAACGACCCGGATTTTTCCGCTCGTTTTACACTTATAAGATTAATATTTACATAATTTAAACCTTACCAACATGATAAGCAATCCAAATTGTTGAAACTTATGTTTTTGAAAAGAGTTTTACACAACGTTTGACTGTCTAGTTTGACCGATGATATCACGAACTATATAACATATGATAATTATACGTTTGTGTATATATATGTATATATACATATTTAACATGATCTAAGGATGTTTTAATATCTCATTTTGTATTAATAACAATAAGTTATAAGTATATTTTGAAACTACTAACTTAAGTTTTCAAAACGATAACCATACGTAACGTTATTTGACATAAATACTTATGACCTATAATGTTTATACATATATCGTATAAGTAATGTATTTAATCACTTTTTAAGGACTTAAATACATAAAACAATATAAGTGTATTCACAAAAGATAGCTATATTTGAATTCTCATTCCATTTTTCACAAGATTTCTATACGTATATCTAGAGTATATGTACTCGTATCATACCTAGCTTCTATACGTATTTACTATTGGTATATACACATCAAATCACCACCAACCAGCCCTTGTTCATGCCCTATGTATAAGGTAACTACTTTTGTTATCTAGTATGACAATTTCACATGATTAAAAGATCTTTTCACAAAATTACAAACTTATACACCTTTTACACCACCATTTATACTCCATCCATTTTCAATTTTTGATTCATTTTTACCTCAAACCTCTAGCTAAAAACACACACACTTTTAAGAGCCTTAAACTCCATAACCATTCAGCTAATATCCATGAAGATCTAGCCATAAAAACATCACTTAAACACCATAAGAAAAACCTTACAAAAACACTTCAAGAATCCTTCCCAAGAACACAAGTTTACTTCCAATATTTCATCCAATTCCATCACCCTTTTGGTTCTAAGTTTTTACTCCTCTTTTACAGCAACCTTGTCCAAGTAACTTGAGGTAGTAACCTTGTTCATAATTCTATTTGATTCATATATATATAGCTATCTTATTTTGTGGTATAAAATTTTAACAACAAGAACATAGTTTGAATATTTTCAAACTTGTTTGCAAACTAAATAGATCCTTCTAACTTAACTTTTAAAATACTTCAAGACCTGTAATATAACTTAAATATATGCTAATTTAACAAGGTATAACTTGGTTTTTCAAAGAACACCTTAAAAACTATTTTTACGACGTCGGAGTGCAACCGGGGGCTGTTTTGGGTTGGATAATTAAAAACCATCTTAAACTTTGAATTGGAGGTTTATATTCTGGAAAAATGATATTTCTTATGAATATGTTAACACATAAAAATTTCATGATTTAATTCAAAGTATAAGTATTTTTAGAAAAATGGTCATTAAATGATATTTTTGTAACAAAAATGATTAACTTCATAAGTTTCACTAAAATTTGACCTATGACCTGTGATTTTGAATACAAACTAAGGTATTTACAGTTCATAGTCTTATAGAGGAACTCGATCCAAGGAGATGGCAAGTTGAATCAACGTAAACGGAGTTGTAACGAAGAAACTATGACCAAAACGAGATCGGATATCTAAGACTAGTTTAGCTACGAAAATAATTGGAGAAAATTAAATAAATCACATCTTTCTAAAATAACATGATATTTTATATATATGTACTCATAATTTAATTTTATATGGTTCAGGATCACCCGTAAACAATACGAGAAGATTAATCATAAGATCCCATGATTGTACGCAACACGTCATTTGACAACACCGGTACTTTATGTACGCAACACGTCATTTGACAACACCGGTACCGTGGGTCAAGATTAATCTCGACCAATACATATACGATAGGGGTTTTATTTATTTCGTTGGGGGTTTATTAAACACCTAAAAATGAACCATTAAAATTGAATTACTAACATCGGACTGCTAACTACGGACTAAGGAATTATTAAAAGTATTAAAAGTATATATATGTGACGATTGTTTAAAAAGAAAAGGTATTGATATATTATATATGGATAGATTCGTGATATCAATCGGAGACCAAGTCGAAATTATATATCTTCAAGGCAAAAGTGAGTATATAGTCCCACTTTTAAACTCTAAATATTTTGGGATGAGAATACATGTATTTTATGTTTTACGATATGGACACAAGTAACTGAAAAATATATTCTACGTTGAGTTGTACCACTGGCATACTTCCCTGTAGCTTGGTAACTACTATTTACATCGGTATTGTAAACGCGAATCCTGTTGATAGATCTATCGGGCCTGACAACCCCAACCGGACTGGACGACCAGTATTCAACGGTTGCACAGTACTTCGTTTCGTGACTACACTTGGTACGGTGTAGTAAGATTTCATAATAAAGGGAATATGCGACGTGATTAAATGTTAAGTATGGTTACCAAGTGCTCAACCACTTAGAATATTTTTATTGAAATGTTTACATATGAAATCTTGTGGTCTATATTTATATCGCTGCCGGTATTAAACCTATATCTCACCAACTTTATGTTGACATTTTAAAGCATGTTATTCTCAGGTATGAATTAAGTCTTCCGCTGTGCATTAGCTCATACTAAGGATACTACTCGGGACCATTTAAGCCATGATTCAAAAACGTTGCATTCGAGTCATTGAAGTTCACTAGAGACTATTAATAAGTAAATGGTGGTTTAGGACATTTGGATATTATGAAATATTAGGCGATCATGTCAACAATCGATGTAATATTAGATTGTTTTTTTTTAGAATAAATGCAACGTTTGTAAAATGTTTCATATAGAGGTCAAGTAACTCGCGATGTAATCATATGTTATTGTATTCGTCCCTATGGATTGGGTCGGGTCGTCTCATCTTGTAAAATTAGGGAGATGATTTTTGATATGAATTAGATTATAGAATTTAGTTTGGTATTCTTCAATACATAATTTACATATGTATATATATTACCAAATTCCATAAATCACGGAGAAATTTTCGGAAGATGTCAGGAAAAGTTTACAGTAACAGATACGCTACGATATGAATTTTGTCTATACGCTATTCATGCAATCAATGCAGTAAAACGTGTCTAGACTAGGAATGATAAGCAGGTAATTTCTGACAAAAAATGATAAGTAAAACTTTTGACATGCAGACACGATCGAAGTCCAGACTTACTAATGCATCCTAACAACTATCAGTTAGACACACTCATGCAAGACCTGGTTCACTAGGACCAACGCTCTGATACCAACTGTGACGATTGCTTCAAATCCATATGGATGAACACATCATTCATCGATTTCATTGCGAGGTATTTGACCTCTATATGATACGTTTTGTAAACATTGCATTCTTTTAAAAAGGCACACCATAAATGAATATTTAAATCAAAGGTTTTCGACATCTGATGATATCTACATATAGACAATCACCGTAAATAATAGTTTACAATGGTACTTCAGTAGACAATGCAGTCAAAATAAGATACATGGTGATGATTTGGTGAATGCAACGTTTCCTTGAAAAATATGCCATGTAAGACTTCATGCACATAGCTTGTCTAACATATAAGCAAACAGCGGAAGACTTCTAGGGAACCTGAGAATAAACATGCTAACAAGTGTCAACACAAAGGTTGGTGAGTTCATAGTTTTAAAGCTGTGCATATTTTGTACATAAAGGTGGATCACAAGATTTTAGTTGTTTCATCCAGAAACGTTTATCAAAATATTCTACGAAATTGAGCACCCTGGTAACTAAACTTAACGTATATATAATTTATACCCTTTGTATAATCATCTTAATAATACACGCAAACCAATGTGTACGCTTCTCAAATAGCATACGTCCGTTAAAAGGCTAGTGCTCTAGCTCGGACGGGGATATCAAGCCCTATGTATCCATATACAACTATTCGCACCTACCAGTTCTTATAACCGGTAGTTACTAGTTACCAAAGCTAAGGGATTTTCGGTTCAAATTCGGTGTAGAATTTAGTATGTACTTGTATCCATTGCGTTTAAAATAAAGTGCATTTATTCTCAGCTCAAAAATATATATTGCAAAAACATTTAAAAATGGAGCAAATGAAACTCACCTTAGCAGTACATAAAGTTGTTCACCGAAATGTGATCGAAATTCGGAATACCAAATAGCCGTAGATCTCAACCTAGAGAGCATATGTTCGTCAATAAATGTCTACCAAGCTAGGTTTGGTCATAGTATATCATAATCCTAATGCTCGAGATCGACATACAAAAGTTATCCAAAGTCGTTTCAAAAAGTCAATTTTGACAGTTGTTTAACAAAATGAGACGTACCTTATATAAGGATTCATTTACTCGGTTGGTAATATTCAAAAATCCAATTTATCAATCTCGTAAACAAGTTGTTTAAATCTTAATTGCAAATTCAAAAGCAATTTCAATTAACGTCAATCATAATTCAGTTGATCATATCTTTTAATCCGTTCATCGAAACTATTCGATATCTAAATGAAAAGTCATTGATTTTTCGTCAGCTTTCTAAAAACATGCATATCATATACCTTTTACCAGTAATATATGTATTTAATTCGTGATTCATCATAAACTGTTTAATGACGAAATTTAGCATACAAGCATGTATAAATATATATACTCGAGCACTAGACATGGATACACAATTAATATATAAAAGATAAAATATGAGTGCTTACGTATCAATATTGAGATTCAATATTGTAGGAAAGTACGTAGACGCAACGGAGATGATAGACACTAGGTTTGATTCACAAATATACCCATGAACATTACCTATAACCTCCATAGCTATAACTCATATTTTCCTTAGCTCAATCCGCTTGAAAACCCATTTTAAAAGTGACACGCTCATGACTTCGTCGTAGTATTTTATGTATAATACTACTAATTAAAAATAATAAGATTAATAATAATAATATTAATCTTAATGATAATAATAATAATAATATAAATATAAATATATATACGAGTGTAATATGTATGTGTGCAAAACTGGAACGAATTCGACTGAATTTATAGATGTGGCCTGATTTCCAACCCCATGCGATCGCATGGTTTTTGGGCATCGCATGGCCCTCTGACCCAGCTCACAAACTTTTGTTTTCTTGCTTGTCGACATATTTATTTATTAATATATAATATATATATAATTTATATTAATTAAATATATATGATATTATATTCTCATGCATAGTTGACTTGAAATTTTCGTTCCGATGTCTCGTACATTGTCACTCGACTTATGCCCCGGTTCCGGTTTCTCGAACGCATTTTCGTATGCTTAGAAAACTATCACTTTACGTTTCGTGGCTCGTACCTTTGTCAAAATATAGTCTTAAATTATCAACAAACTATACCACTCAAAGTATATCTTAATCTTTCGATTGTTTTGGTCATTTACTTCTATAAATCATTGTCTCGTTATTTATTAATATAATAGTATTTATCAAACGTTTCATAACCAAGTTAATATCTATTTTCAATATTTATAAACACGTCTTAAAATACATATCGCAATTTAGTCATATATCTAATTCTAACAGTTAATATTCCTTATTATTGTATGTCTCCAAATTAAGTTATTTAAACAAACACTTTACCATTTATTTCGAATATCGTTAAAAATGAACGATTTCCCAAATCAACGTGGACCTCACAACAGAGACTCGTAATAATATCATAATCTTTAAGGGACTCAATAAATATCTTTTAATTCAATCGTTTGGCATAATCTTTTAACTCCGCAGTTAAATATATCAATCAGATAATCAAACCAATAAGGTTAATGCATAGTATCGTTTTCATAACACTTTGTTACGTTTTCAAGTTATAGTATATATATGTATCTATTTACATATATTTGTTCGCGAATCGTTGAGAACAATCGAAGGGTATTTGAATAGTTCAAGAATTTTAGGATTCAACTTCATAGACTTTGCTTATCGTGTCGGAAACGTTAAAGATTAAGTTTAAATTTGGTCAGAAATTTCCGGGTCATCACATTTGGCTCCCACTTGATTCCCGGTTCCTTTGAAGACTTACATTATGGTTCGAGATTTTTTGCTCATTTTATTTGGTACGCTATTCAAAACTATATTTAGCTACTTAGTTCATATTTGACTGCTTGAGGATTGGGAAGTTAATTTCGGGGGAATGCAAGTGGGAGGTATGGGTGATATTTACTCCAAAATCGTGCCCATGCTAGATGATGGTTTGTTGGTTATTCGTTTAGTTCTACATACATGTTTGAAGAAGTTATCATATGGTAGAAGATTATTTTCGAGTTTAATTGCTTGAGGACAAGCAAAACTCTAGTGTGGGGTTGTTTGATATCGCATATTTAATACGCGTTTTCCATAGCGATATCGGACACATTTTGGTCCTTTTAGATACGATTTGGTGTTATTTCAATTAGTGTTATGAAAGTTTGAGTTCTAAGACCAAGGAGATGAAATTTGAAGTTATTTGATGGTTTTAGTGATTTTCTATGAAAACGAGTGAAAGAGATTGGTTCGATTCGAGTTTCGATGAATTTAATGAGTTTTCAGCTCCGGAATCAGCAAAAGGGGCCTGGAGCGCCGCTCAGATATGTGGAGCGCCACTCCAGTAGGCAGGAAATTAAGTTCGAGAGTTTTCAGAAGGCCAGAGATTAGGTGAACAGCAAGTTGAGCGCCTCTCAACTATTGGAGGGCCGCTCCACCTCCAGCCGACTTCAGGATTTTGGTATTTAAAGCCCGAATTTTTATCCTAATGAATCATTATTGCATCCAGATGAATTCCAGCAGCTTTTTGACGAAAAAAGGGTGTTTTTTGGGAAATCCCAAGATCATTCTAACACATCAATCATTCCGGAAACGCGTCTCGATCCGTTTATCATTCAAGAACACAATTTTCATTAGGTTTTATTCTTATCATTATAATGAATACTCTTAATTGTTTATTTGTGATTTTGGTTTTAGCCATGGTTATTGGCTAAGCTCTTTAATGTTTGTCTAGATTGAATATTTGTATGTGTTTGGATGATACTTTAATGTTTATTTGATTAATGCATGATAATTATGAGTTTTGATTAAGAACCATTCTTATGGGATTTGATTATTGTTACTAGGCTTGATTAGTGATCTTGTTTGAACAAAGGGAACCCTGTTTCAATTTAGTGAACTAATTTTCAATTGATTTGTCTTTACCAATTGGGTGCTTACTGGACCAAGGGGATAAACCGGGTAACATAGATTGAACAAAATAGGGGTGAATTGTGTGGAGCGAACGCGTAACCAATTGAATCTTAATCTTATAATTAGCTAATTACTAAGTCACAAACGAAAGAGGCCTTTTGTGAAAGGGAACCATAAGCCAATAAATCCTAGTTTGACGTGTTTGCTAAAAGAGAACTCTGGGTAAACCGACTCTGTAGTTGCATGTATTGATAAATAGAACTAGTGCTTAATAACAAATCATCCGACACTGCGAATAGGAGATCTAGGCGAACATTCTTTTATCTATTGAATTCAAATATCTTACTTTTTGTTGAGTCGGCATTTATTTTCTATAAACTTAAAAACATAAAAATATTGTCTTTTACTTTTAATCTATCCTTGATTTGGCTAATCGTTAAATAGCCACAAAACAAATTATCTCGTACTTTCAATTTTCATAGATTAACTTAGTTTATTTTTATTAGTTACAATCTTAATTCTCACGTGAAACTGTCCTTGGAACGATTTCGAAATTACTAGCTTTATACTATTGCACGATCGGGTACACTGCCCGTTAGTGTGTAGTAATCTTTAAACCAGCATTTTACAGAGATAAATTATATACTAGATTTTACACATTAGATGTCAACAAATGATTGTCGTTTGTGGAGGCTATAACTGTTTTTTGTTGTAGTTTGTATACCCCAAAAAACATGAAGTAAAATGTGCCGTCTAAATCGATAGCTTGCGTTAAAATTGCATAGACCTTAGAGCAGCAACGCGCGAACTCTCAACTCTTGTTAAATATCAAAGATGGAAGAATCTAGTTCTTCATTTATGTCATTTTATATATGTATGTTATTTTTATAAGTGGAAGTAGATGATATTGAAGTATACAAGGTACAAACCGCATAGATGTATTAATTTGTTGTATACAAGGTACAAACCGCATAGGTGTTTCTCACCTTTTCCAGTAAACCACATTGTCTCTGTCTCTATCGCTAGATTCACTATTTCTAAAGACTAACCGAATATCTCCCCGTTTCAACTAAAAATCATGGTGGGAGACATTACTTAGCTACTACTTTAAGCTTATAAAAGGCTCGCAATTAATTCTCAATCCGATGTGGGACCGGGTGTTATAGATTATATATTAAAATTGAACAGGGAGAGTCAGATGAAATTTTATTTAGTGGTTCCGAATGAGGCCATGCTGCTAGAATGTCCACACCTAGTGCAATTATGCCAGGCTTGAGTAAGTAAACCGGTATCACCACTTGGTCCTCTAGATGAAACAGATGTATCTGTAGGTGCAGGTTTTACGTCAGTTTGAGTCCCAGATAGCTATTTTAGTCATAGGATTACTTGAAGAACTCATATAACTCTAAAGTTTTTTAATTACTAATTCAGTTATTAAGTAGGTGGGGAGCCCTCGCCTTGAGGAACCATGTTGGACACTATTACACCTATGCCACCAGCGTTTTTAAATTTACTTTTCTTGACCCTTGCATTGCCATCTCGCTCGTATATGACAATTATCCCCTTTATTAGTTCTTTATCGAGTGATTGTGCTTTACAAGTGGTGTGTTGAAATTAAAGAGCAACACACAGTGTCGGATCTAGGAATGCAAGCTACTGGTGTCACTGGTTAAAGTCCAATTTTTTTTTTTTTTTACTATATGGCTTATATCAAGTGACGGATGCATAATTTTGTTTGTACGGTGACAAAAACTTTACGAAAGGATTTAGACTAAAAAATTACATAGAACAACGTTAAATAATAGTAAAATCATCTATAGTCAATAAGAATAAGAACACAATATGTATTAAAGTATTTTTCTAACGGCTACATTAAGAGATGTCGTAAACACACTAAAATGTATTGTGCATAGCGGTTAATTATTGTGTTTAAATTGACAGTTATTCAATTGTAAAATTGTATGGAGTACAATACTTTTAAGCGTGAATTTTCAGAATGGTTGCACAAATCATATATTAAAAGTTACTTTTAATATGTTTTTTCTAACAAAATATGAAATGTCAAATTTTATAAACTAGACAACAAATGATATTGTCCCAAATTAATTGTCCACATTCTTAAATAGAAAGGAAATATGTGATAAATGTCTTTTGTGTCCTTACTTTATTCATGTATGACAAAATGATAGCTAAAAAGTAAAGGGTAAGACTGGAAAGTAAACAGAAAAATACATGTGACATGTATTTTTTTCTTAAACTATACGTTTTTTGTCTGGAGACAATAGATTTGAGACGGAGAGAGTATTTGTGTACATGTGGTGTATGGGCTAATTCGACCCCTTGTATGTTGTTTCCACCTAAATACTTTATATAAATGTAATACACTTGTTTGTCTTTAAACTATATATAAATGTAATATACTTGTTTTTCTTTAAACTTTTATATTTTTATTTTGTGAACATTAACGTATTTACTCAAAGTTTATTATATCATATTCTTTTATTAAAAACATAAATACTTTAAATAAATGAGTATTAATTCAATTAAGTTAGTTTGAGTTTGATGTAGAGTTAAATAAAATAAAATAACACTATTGGTTTAAAACAAAAATTCAAATGAGGTAGTCAGGTAGTGAGATAATGCATACGGTACAGTTTGTATTGGGATATAGAAGATAAATAAAAAATAAATAAATAAATAAATATAAATAAAAGTAAACAGTTAGGAGAAAAGAAGTGGGGTCTACTATCCCTTCTCTCATCTTCTCTATTATTTCTCACTTTCTCCTCTCCACAACCTGCAACTTTTCTATCAAATTTTTCTTCCATGAAAATGCATAAAAATACTTACGAATTAATATTAAACTAACGTGGCCATCTGACCCTAGTTGCCCAATGGTGTCACTCAAAAAAATCTACACTATCCACTGGTGTCACTAGTTAAAACCCCCAAATTTTTTCTATTAAGTTGCGTATTTCACTGGTAGCACGTGCTACGGGTTCGCACCATATAGATCCGCCCCTGGCAACACAAAGAAAAGAATGTATAGAAATATTGTTATTGTTAGCTAAATGCTTCTATATTATTACTGAAACTTGATTACAAAATATACAATGAAAAAAATGAAGAAATTAAAAACCTAAATGAGCAATGTTGCTCTGATTTTAACAGAATTGACCAACTAGTTTCACCATAGCCCCCTAAAGAATAGAAAGTTACACAACTACCCCTTATAATTTTAAAAATAGACCGAAATGCACCGAACTATAACAAGTGTTTTTGAACTTGTATAATCTGTAACCATCTCCCCACTCCAGTTGAATCCAGACATTTAACAAACTTGTCTCTGGGCAACACTTTAGTCAACATATCTGAAGTATTGTCAATACTATCAACCTTTTTTTACCGATACTTCTTTGAAATTAAGGATGTCTCCAATATAATGAAGCTTAACATTGACATGTTTAGTACGTTCATGATAAACTTGAACTTTTGAATAGATATATTGCAATTTGGTTATCAGATAACACCACAATTTTATCCAATACTACTACTCCCAACTTAAGTAGCAAGCCTTAAAGCCATGGAGCCTCTATAATCGCCTATGTAAATGCAATATACTCTACAGATCCAAATACAGTGAACATAATTTTTTTTTTAACGGCAAACAAAAGCTTTTATTAGAAAACGATCCTTAGCAAGGTGCTAAAGGATATTACAACGGCATAGATAACCATAAGTTCCAATTGGAAACTAAATGACCTCTACTTTTAATCCAACGAAATGACAAAGATCTAATTACATCAAACAAACTACTTCTAGTACAAAAAGAATCATTAAAAACAATTCCGTTCCGAAAGTACCAAAGAACCCAAAAGAACGTAGCAACGATCGCAATCATCCTCTCCTTCTTAACCTTCCCAATCTGAAAGCCTTCTATCCAACTTAAGAATGAGTCCCATGTAGAAAAAGATGGCATGTTGCAGCCTAACCAAATACGAATCTTGGCCCAAATATCCTTCGCAACCGAACACTCGAAGAAGAGATGATCTCTAGTCTCCGTTCCATTAAGACAAACCGGACAGACGATGGAACTAATATCGATTCCTTTCGCGGAAAGATTCCAACGAAGAGGAAGAGTGTCCAACCTAAAACGCCAAAGAAAAATGTTAACCTTTCTCGGGATGAACTTAAACCAAACTGTCTCCACATGTGCCGAATGTAGCAATTTTCTGTCCAAGTACTCGCTTGCCACTTTTACAGAAAATAAACCATCTGAAGCAATACTAAAAACCCAATGATCCTCTCGATCGATGATCTGGCACGAACTTAGAAACTCTTGAAGTTCTTCAAGAAGTTGAATATTTCTGGAACCAATGTCATCTCTAGACCATGTCCAAACCCAACTACCGTCCCTCCATTTATTAGCTACTGGATCGTTCTTATGTAAATCAAGATGAAATAAACGGTTAAAACGGGGAGATAAATGTGAGTTACCGCACCATGTATCGGACCAGAACTTAACCACTCTACCATCTCCCAGCTCCATACGAAAAGCATCATTTGGAAGTAAGGAACTAGCCGCAGAATCAATGCAAGTCGAAACAATAGCAGTCCAAGGACTACTCGAGTAGACCATAGGCTTTTCGAAACAGTTTCCATGAATAGATTTAATTATCGATACCCATAAATCAGTCGGGTTTACTAGATATCTCCATCTCCATTTGTGAATTAACGCAAGATTAAAAGCTCTAAGGCTACCAACATTTAATCCACCCTTGTCAAAGGGAGCTAAAACTAAACTCCACTTTACCCACGCCAATTTCTTAGTAGTCAACTTGCCTCCCCAAAAGAATCTGGACCGAATGGCCTCTAAACGCTTTAAGATAGTTTCAGGACATTTAAACAAGGACATGAAGTAAATTCCTAAACTACCCATTACGGATTTGATGAGAGTTAGCCTCCCACCCGAAGAAATCAAGCTAGCCTTCCATGAAGAAAGTCTAGTTCTATATTTATCAACAAGAGTTTCCCAATTTGCAACGAACTTCATATTTGCACCGATCGGAACTCCAAGATAAGTGGTAGGGAATGATCCTGCACGACAGCCCACATCATTCGCAAAAGAACGCACCTCATACTCGTCCACCCCAATACCGAACACGTGAGATTTGACCATATTGATCTTCAAACCTAAAACTAAATAAAAAACCTCCAAAATTCTAAATAAATACAGTGAATATATAATCACTATTGGACCTTCCTCTATTCATATCTTAGCAAAATCAACATCTGCATACCATACCAACATATGGAGTACCACTCAAATAATTGAGAATCCATTTAACAACCTCCAAATGTAGTTACCAGGACTAGCTAGGTATCTGCCGAGTATACCAGCTACATATCCTAAACAAGGTCTATTGCACGCCATCAAGTACGTGAAACTACCCACTGCATTTGTATATGGAACATTAGGCTTTTTTCTACTACCACATATAAATTAGGAGAATCTCTAGCACTTGCTTCATAAAATGTTGACTTATGGGAGTACTTACATTTCTGATGTGTATCATGAAATAATTCCCTTATATTTTACTGATATAACCAGATTGTGTTAATGTAAGCTCTTTTAAACTTTTGTTCTTGTAATTTTCCATGCCCAAAATCTTCTTACCATCTCCTAGTTTTTCATGTCAAATTCACACTTTAGTAGGTTCTTTATTTCAGTTATCATTTTTTTTTCTTTCTTAACGACTATTTCGACATCGAATACTCTCATTTGTCACCCATACACGTGCTAGGAGGAAACTCTTCACACACCAGCGCCACATTAGGTACGCGGTATGCTTTGGATTAAGCTGAGTGACTTCGGGCATACACCTTTATTCACCACAACGAAATCCTTGAGAAAACCTTCACCTGGATTCGAACATGCGCCAACTAGGACTCGGATCCAACCCAGAGCTTATACCACTCAGGCAATGCCTTGTTGGTTTCAGTTATCATGTTTTATCTTTGCAAGCCAGCAACATATCATATTATATATAACAAGTAGATAAACTGACCTTTACGGCTTTACCATACTTATGATGTAGGACAAGATATTTCGTTTACAAACATGTTATAATCTGAAATTAAATCGCAAATGCTAATCACCAAACCAAACTTCAAATATATTGAATAGTATAAGAAAATAAAAAGTATTATAACTTAAATTGAATTGAATTGAATACCTAATAACATAACCACATGGCTTATCAACTGATACGCAAGTGTTATTCTTATGTAAAGAGTATTTCCTCTCTCATAGCACCATTTATCTCTGTTATCAAATCTCATGACATCTTCAAATGACAATGGTTCACATATACCCCCTATAAAATCAAAGAACCAATCAAAATGCGTTAACTCAACACATGATGTTGTTATTGCCGTTGTTTGAAGCCCAAATCTAGTGCACAACGCTTTGTAACAGGTGTTGTGGAGTGACAACTCTGACGCTCAATGCCTTGCCTTCAGATATCAGCAAAATCCTTTTGTTCCATTTTCACACCCATCCTTTAACATAGGTTTCAGATATGACTAGGTGTTAAATTTATAAATATAAATTTAGCAAGCTTAGTTTCTTAATTTATTTTGTGTTGTCTTCTTATTTGTGGTTTCTAACACTTTTCAGGTGTTGATTTGAATAGATCAAGAAACTCTGAGGACTGCAGCTGTCATTTTGTAAAGATGGAGAGGTTCTGGGCTGATTGCAGATCATAAGTAGCAGGCTTCATCTTGGGCTTAATTTATTTATTTCTGGGCTTAATTTATTTATTGGGCTTAATCAAGTGAGCTGGAAGTTTGGAGTATAAAAGCTCTTTTATATCGTTTTTTATTGATTAAGTTTTCTAGATCTGAAATCGTTTTTTCATCTCTTTCTATCATCTAGGGTTTCAAGTTCATACAGATGATTCATCTTCTTGATGATTTTGTCTATTATTTGTGAGATTTAGTGTTGTGTGATTACAACCTTCTGTATTTGTGTAATAGTTTGAGAGATCTTTCTTTTGTCTTCTGTTGTGTAGAAGTTTACTATTGAAGTTGATTACGTTTAAGAAGTATTGTTGATTCTTTGAATTGAAGATTGTTACAAGTTTCTACATGGTATCAGAGCTGTAAGGCTCGATCGTGGTGGTTGATTTGTTATTTGTTTCAATTTGGGGTTCGAAAGGAATCTAGGGTTTCATCGGTTCTTGCTCTTAGATCGGTGGTGTTTGCTATCTGTTTGGGTTCGATTGTGAACGTGTGGGTGATAGATTGTTGGATCTGTCGATTGTGATTGAAAACCCTAATTTTCTAGGGTTAGGGTTTGTGTTCATCATTCTGAGTTTTCTCATCTGTCTTCCGCTGCATCATCAATCATTCGTGATTGATTGGTTACATCTTAACTCTTTTTTTATTATTATTTGCATATTATTTCTGTTCTTGTTAAGATTTACAACACTGTGCACAATTCTTTGAAATTGGTGAAAACCTGATCAAGCACAGTTTAAGTTGTAAATTTTTAATTCATATTTGCTATATTTGTGTGATTTCTTATTATCTGTTTTCTGTTGATATTATCTGTCTTCTTGGCTGCTATTTGTGCTATTGCTTGTTTTCTGTTTATTTGTTTATCTGATCTGATCTTGTTTGTTATATCTGCTATATCTGTTTGACTTATCTGATCTTGTTTGCTATTTGTTCTTCCTGTTATCATGGGGGATAGTGGGGGTGCTACCACATCTGTAACCTTAATCAATAAACTTGATTTTGGAGACCCTTTATATCTTCATCCAAGTGATACAACTTCTTGTACACCTATAATATCTATAAAACTCAAAGGCACAGAAAATTATAATATTTGGAGTAGATCAATGCTTCTTGCATTGGGTACTAAAAACAAAATTAGTTTTATTAATGGAACTTGTGTCAAAAGTACAACTGATGAAGTGTTAGCTGCCCAATGGGAAAGGTGTAACACATTTGTATTATCATAGATTCTGGGAACATTGACTGAAGAGCTTTATTCAGGTCAAATCTTTAATAGTCTTGCTTTGAATGTTTGGAATGATTTAAAAGAAACTTATGATAAAAAGGATGGATCTGTTATTTTCAATCTACATCATAAAATAAATTCTTTAAAGCAGAATGATACTCCTCTATCATAATACTATCATAATCTTAATAGTTTGTGGAAACAATATGATTCAATGGTGTCCTCACCTCCTTGCACATGTGGTGCAGATGCCTGCACTTGTGCAGCTTCTGTATCTGTTGAAAATAATAACAAAATGATAAAACTTATGCAATTCTTAATGGGATTAAATGATGTTTATATGCCAATAAGAAGTAATATTCTGTTAAGAGATCCATTACCAGATGTAAAAGCTGCATATGCTATAATTTCAAGAGAAGAGTCACACAGAATTAACTCTTCAAAAGATTCTAGTTCTAAACCACACAGTTCTGCTTTTGTGGCTCAAGGCCCCATTAAAACAAATGCTAATAATGCTTCTAATTTTAACAATAACAGAGGTCCTAATCCCAACTTAAAATGTAAGAAATGCAATAAAATTGGCCACACAATTGAAAGATGCTTTGAATTAGTTGGATATCCACCAAATTTTAAGAAAAACTTCAACAATAACAGAAATTTTAATAATTTCAACAACTTCGGAAACACATCTAATAATAATGCAGCTTCAAATGAAGCAAGCATTAGTTCTTCCTCTCCAATTTCTTTTTCTCTGGAGCAGATGCTTAAACTTCTTAATCTCATAAAAGAACCTTCTACCTCTGCTCCTGCAAGTGCTATGTCAAACATGGAAGGTGAAATGTCCCGTTCTTATTGATTAAAAACGTTCCATATTAATTGATTTCGTTGCGAGGTTTTGACCTCTATATGAGACGTTTTTCAAAGACTGCATTCATTTTTAAAACAAACCATAACCTTTATTTCATAGATAAAGGTTTTAAAAAGCTTTACGTAGATTATCAAATAATGATAATCTAAAATATCCTGTTTACACACGACCATTACATAATGGTTTACAATACAAATATGTTACAACAAAATAAGTTTCTTGAATGCAGTTTTTACACAATATCATACAAGCATGGACTCCAAATCTCGTCCTTATTTAAGTATGCGACAGCGGAAGCTCTTAATAATCACCTGAGAATAAACATGCTTAAAACGTCAACAAAAATGTTGGTGAGTTATAGGTTTAACCTATATATATCAAATCATAATAATAGACCACAAGATTTCATATTTCAATATACATCCCATACATAGAGATAAAAATCATTCATATGGTGAACACCTGGTAACCGACATTAACAAGATGCATATATAAGAATATCCCCATCATTCCGGGACACCCTTCGGATATGATATAAATTTCGAAGTACTAAAGCATCCGGTACTTTGGATGGGGTTTGTTAGGCCCAATAGATCTATCTTTAGGATTCGCGTCAATTAGGGTGTCTGTTCCCTAATTCTTAGATTACCAGACTTAATAAAAAGGGGCATATTCGATTTCGATAATTCAACCATAGAATGTAGTTTCACGTACTTGTGTCTATTTTGTAAAACATTTATAAAACCTGCATGTATTCTCATCCCAAAAATATTAGATTTTAAAAGTGGGACTATAACTCACTTTCACAGATTTTTACTTCGTCGGGAAGTAAGACTTGGCCACTGGTTGATTCACGAACCTATAACAATATATACATATATATCAAAGTATGTTCAAAATATATTTACAACACTTTTAATATATTTTGATGTTTTAAGTTTATTAAGTCAGCTGTCCTCGTTAGTAACCTACAACTAGTTGTCCACAGTTAGATGTACAGAAATAAATCGATAAATATTATCTTGAATCAATCCACGACCCAGTGTATACGTATCTCAGTATTGATCACAACTCAAACTATATATATTTTGGAATCAACCTCAACCCTGTATAGCTAACTCCAACATTCACATATAGAGTGTCTATGGTTGTTCCGAAATATATATAGATGTGTCGACATGATAGGTCGAAACATTGTATACGTGTCTATGGTATCTCAATATTACATAATATACAATACAAGTTGATTAAGTTATGGTTGGAATAGATTTGTTACCAATTTTCACGTAGCTAAAATGAGAGAAATTATCCAATCTTGTTTTACCCATAACTTCTTCATTTTAAATCCGTTTTGAGTGAATCAAATTGCTATGGTTTCATATTGAACTATATTTTATGAATCTAAACAGAAAAAGTATAGGTTTATAGTCGGAAAAATAAGTTACAAGTCGTTTTTGTAAAAGGTAGTCATTTCAGTCGAAAGAACGACGTCTAGATGACCATTTTAGAAAACATACTTCCACTTTGAGTTTAACCATAATTTTTGGATATAGTTTCATGTTCATAATAAAAATCATTTTCTCAGAATAACAACTTTTAAATCAAAGTTTATCATAGTTTTTAATTAACTAACCCAAAACAGCCCGCGGTGTTACTACGACGGCGTAAATCCGGTTTTACGGTGTTTTTCGTGTTTCCAGGTTTTAAATCATTAAGTTAGCATATCATATAGATATAGAACATGTGTTTAGTTGATTTTAAAAGTCAAGTTAGAAGGATTAACTTTTGTTTGCGAACAAGTTTAGAATTAACTAAACTATGTTCTAGTGATTACAAGTTTAAACCTTCGAATAAGATAGCTTTATATGTATGAATCGAATGATGTTATGAACATCATTAATACCTTAATTTCCTTGGATAAACCTACTGGAAAAGAGAAAAATGGATCTAGCTTCAATGGATCCTTGGATGGCTCGAAGTTCTTGAAGCAGAATCATGACACGAAAACAAGTTCAAGTAAGATCATCACTTGAAATAAGATTGTTATAGTTATAGAAATTGAACCAAAGTTTGAATATGATTATTACCTTGTATTAGAATGATAACCTACTGTAAGAAACAAAGATTTCTTGAGGTTGGATGATCACCTTACAAGATTGGAAGTGAGCTAGCAAACTTGAAAGTATTCTTGATTTTATGTAACTAGAACTTGTAAAATATATGAAGAACACTTAGAACTTGAAGATAGAACTTGAGAGAGATCAATTAGATGAAGAAAATTGAAGAATGAAAGTGTTTGTAGGTGTTTTTGGTTGTTGGTGTATGGATTAGATATAAAGGATATGTAATTTTGTTTTCATGTAAATAAGTCATGAATGATTACTCATATTTTTGTAATTTTATGAGATATTTCATGCTAGTTGCCAAATGATGGTTCCCACATGTGTTAGGTGACTCACATGGGCTGCTAAGAGCTGATCATTGGAGTGTATATACCAATAGTACATACATCTAAAAGCTGTGTATTGTACGAGTACGAATACGGGTGCATACGAGTAGAATTGTTGATGAAACTGAACGAGGATGTAATTGTAAGCATTTTTGTTAAGTAGAAGTATTTTGATAAGTGTATTGAAGTCTTTCAAAAGTGTATAAATACATATTAAAACACTACATGTATATACATTTTAACTGAGTCGTTAAGTCATCGTTAGTCGTTACATGTAAATGTTGTTTTGAAACCTTTAGGTTAACGATCTTGTTAAATGTTGTTAACCCAATGTTTATAATATCAAAAGAGATTTTAAATTATTATATTATCATGATATTATGATGTACGAATATCTCTTAATATGATATATATACATTAAATGTCGTTACAACGATAATCGTTACATATATGTCTCGTTTCAAAATCATTAAGTTAGTAGTCTTGTTTTTACATATGTAGTTCATTGTTAATATACTTAATGATATGTTTACATATCATAATATCATGTTAACTATATATATAACCATATATATGTCATCATATAGTTTTTACAAGTTTTAACGTTCGTGAATCACCGGTCAACTTGGGTGGTCAATTGTCTATATGAAACCTATTTCAATTAATCAAGTCTTAACAAGTTTGATTGCTTAACATGTTGGAAACATTTAATCATGTAAATATCACTCTCAATTAATATATATAAACATGGAAAAGTTTGGGTCACTACAGTACCTACCCGTTAAATAAATTTCGTCCCGAAATTTTAAGCTGTTGAAGGTGTTGACGAATCTTCTGGAAATAGATGCGGGTATTTCTTCTTCATCTGATCTTCACGCTCCCAGGTGAACTCGGGTCCTCTACGAGCATTCCATCGAACCTTAACAATTGGTATCTTGTTTTGCTTAAGTCTTTTAACCTCACGATCCATTATTTCGACGGGTTCTTCGATGAATTGAAGTTTTTCGTTGATTTGGATTTCATCTAACGGAATAGTGAGATCTTCTTTAGCAAAACATTTCTTCAAATTCGAGACGTGGAAAGTGTTATGTACAGCCGCGAGTTGTTGAGGTAACTCAAGTCGGTAAGCTACTGGTCCGACACGATCAATAATCTTGAATGGTCCAATATACCTTGGATTTAATTTCCCTCGTTTACCAAATCGAACAACGCCTTTCCAAGGTGCAACTTTAAGCATGACCATCTCTCCAATTTCAAATTCTATATCTTTTCTTTTAATGTCAGCGTAGCTCTTTTGTCGACTTTGGGCGGTTTTCAACCGTTGTTGAATTTGGATGATCTTCTCGGTAGTTTCTTGTATAATCTCTGGACCCGTAATCTGTCTATCCCCCACTTCACTCCAACAAATAGGAGACCTGCACTTTCTACCATAAAGTGCTTCAAACGGCGCCATCTCAATGATTGAATGGTAGCTGTTGTTGTAGGAAAATTCTGCTAATGGTAGATGTCGATCCCAACTGTTTCCGAAATCAATAACGCATGCTCGTAGCATGTCTTCAAGCGTTTGTATCGTCCTTTCGCTCTGCCCATCAGTTTGTGGATGATAGGCAGTACTCATGTCTAGACGAGTTCCTAATGCTTGCTGTAATGTCTGCCAGAATCTTGAAATAAATCTGCCATCCCTATCTGAGATAATAGAGATTGGTATTCCATGTCCGGAGATGACTTCCTTCAAATACAGTCGTGCTAACTTCTCCATCTTGTCATCTTCTCTTATTGGCAAGAAGTGTGCTGATTTGGTGAGACGATCAACTATTACCCAAATAGTATCAAAACCACTTGCAGTCCTTGGCAATTTAGTGATGAAATCAATGGTAATGTTTTCCCATTTCCATTCCGGGATTTCAGGTTGTTGAAGTAGACCTGATGGTTTCTGATGCTCAGCTTTGACCTTAGAACACGTCAAACATTCTCCTACGTATTTAGCAACATCGGCTTTCATACCCGGCCACCAAAAATGTTTCTTGAGATCCTTGTACATCTTCCCCGTTCCAGGATGTATTGAGTATCTGGTTTTATGAGCTTCTCTAAGTACCATTTCTCTCATATCTCCAAATTTTGGTACCCAAATCCTTTCAGCCCTATACCGGGTTCCGTCTTCCCGAATATTAAGATGCTTCTCCGATCCTTTGGGTATTTCATCCTTTAAATTTCCCTCTTTTAAAACTCCTTGTTGCGCCTCCTTTATTTGAGTAGTAAGGTTATTATGAATCATTATATTCATAGATTTTACTCGAATGGGTTCTCTGTCCTTCCTGCTCAAGGCATCGGCTACCACATTTGCCTTCCCCGGGTGGTAACGAATCTCAAAGTCGTAATCATTCAACAATTCAATCCACCTACGCTGCCTCATATTCAGTTGTTTCTGATTAAATATGTGTTGAAGACTTTTGTGGTCGGTATATATAATACTTTTGACCCCATATAAGTAGTGCCTCCAAGTCTTTAATGCAAAAACAACCGCGCCTAATTCCAAATCATGCGTCGTATAATTTTGTTCGTGAATCTTCAATTGTCTAGACGCATAAGCAATCACCTTCGTTCGTTGCATTAATACACAACCGAGACCTTGCTTTGATGCGTCACAATAAATCACAAAATCATCATTCCCTTCAGGCAATGACAATATAGGTGCCGTAGTTAGCTTTTTCTTCAATAACTGAAACGCTTTCTCTTGTTCATCATTCCATTCAAATTTCTTCCCTTTATGCGTTAATGCAGTCAAGGGTTTTGCTATTCTGGAAAAGTCTTGGATGAACCTTCTGTAGTAACCAGCTAGTCCTAAAAACTGGCGTATGTGTTTCGGAGTTTTCGGGGTTTCCCACTTTTCAACAGTTTCTATCTTTGCCGGATCCACCTTAATACCTTCTTTGTTCACTATGTGACCGAGGAATTGAACTTCTTCCAACCAAAATGCACACTTTGAAAACTTAGCATACAATTCTTCTTTCCTCAATACTTCTAACACCTTTCTCAAATGTTCACCGTGTTCTTGGTCATTCTTTGAGTAAATAAGTATGTCATCAATGAAAACAATGACAAACTTGTCAAGGTATGGTCCACACACTCGGTTCATAAGGTCCATGAACACAGCTGGTGCATTAGTTAAACCAAACGGCATGACCATAAACTCGTAATGACCGTAACGTGTTCTGAAAGCAGTCTTTGGAATATCATCTTCTTTCACCCGCATTTGATGATACCCGGAACGTAAGTCAATCTTTGAATAAACAGACGAGCCTTGTAGTTGATCAAATAAGTCGTCGATTCTCGGTAGTGGGTAGCGGTTCTTGATGGTAAGTTTGTTCAACTCTCGGTAGTCGATACACAACCTGAATGTACCATCTTTCTTCTTGACAAACAAAACAGGAGCTCCCCACGGTGATGTGCTTGGTCGAATGAAACCACGCTCTAAAAGTTCTTGTAATTGGCTTTGCAGTTCTTTCATCTCGCTGGGTGCGAGTCTGTAAGGAGCACGAGCTATTGGTGCAGCTCCTGGTACAAGATCTATTTGAAATTCTACGGATCGATGTGGGGGTAATCCCGGTAATTCTTTCGGAAATACATCGGGAAATTCTTTTGCAACGGGAACATCATTGATGCTCTTTTCTTCAGTTTGTACTTTCTCGACGTGTGCTAGAACAGCATAGCAACCTTTTCTTATTAGTTTTTGTGCCTTCAAATTACTAATAAGATGTAGCTTCGTGTTGCCCTTTTCTCCGTACACCATTAAGGGTTTTCCTTTTTCTCGTATAATGCGAATTGCATTTTTGTAACAGACGATCTCTGCTTTCACTTCTTTCAACCAGTCCATACCGATTATCACATCAAAACTCCCTAACTCTACTGGTATCAAATCAATCTTAAATGTTTCGCTAACCAGTTTAATTTCTCGATTCCGACATATATTATTTGCTGAAATTAATTTACCATTTGCTAATTCGAGTAAAAATTTACTATCCAAAGGCGTCAATGGACAACTTAATTTAGCACAAAAATCTCTACTCATATAGCTTCTATCCGCACCCGAATCAAATAAAACGTAAGCAGATTTATTGTCAATAAGAAACGTACCCGTAACAAGCTCCGGGTCTTCCTGTGCCTCTGCCGCATTAATATTGAAAACTCTTCCGCGGCCTTGTCCATTCGTGTTCTCCTGGTTCGGGCAATTTCTAATAATGTGGCCCGATTTTCCACATTTATAACAAACTACATTGGCATAACTTGCTCCGACACTACTTGCTCCGCCATTACTCGTTCCGACACCATTTGTTCCTTTCGTTCTATTAACCCCTGGTCCGTAGACCTCACACTTCGCCGTGCTATGACCATTTCTTTTACACTTGTTGCAAAATTTGGTGCAGAACCCCGAGTGATACTTTTCACACCTTTGGCATAGCTGCTTCTGATTGTTGCTGTTGTTGCGGTTATTATTGTTGTTGGGATGATTGTTGTAGTTGCTGTTGTTGTTGTTGTTGTTGTTGTTGTTGGGCCGTTTGTTGTAGTTGCGATTGATGTTGCGATTGTTGGGATAATTATTGCGATTATTGTTGTAATTGCTATTGTTGTTGTATTGGTGATTCTTATCACCGTTTTGCTCCCACTTTCTTTTGACTTGCTTCACATTGGCTTCTTCAGCAGTCTGTTCTTTAATTCTTTCTTCAATCTGGTTCACTAGTTTGTGAGCCATTCTACATGCCTGTTGTATGGAGGCGGGCTCGTGTGAACTTATATCTTCTTGGATTCTTTCCGGTAATCCTTTCACAAACGCGTCGATCTTCTCTTCCTCATCTTCGAATGCTCCCGGACACAATAGGCACAATTATGTGAATCGTCTTTCGTACGTGGTAATATCAAATCCTTGGGTTCGTAACCCTCTAAGTTCTGTCTTAAGCTTATTGACCTCGGTTCTGGGACGGTACTTCTCGTTCATCAAGTGCTTGAATGCTGACCACGGTAGTGCGTACGCATCGTCTTGTCCCACTTGCTCTAGATAGGTATTCCACCATGTTAACGCAGAACCTGTGAAGGTATGCGTAGCATACTTTACTTTGTCCTCTTCAGTACACTTACTTATGGCAAACACTGATTCGACCTTCTCGGTCCACCGTTTCAATCCGATCGGTCCTTCGGTTCCATCAAATTCCAAAGGTTTGCAGGCAGTGAATTCTTTGTAGGTGCATCCTACACGATTTCCTGTACTGCTAGATCCAAGGTTATTGTTGGAATGTAGCGCAGCCTGTACTGCGGCTATGTTTGAAGCTAGAAAAGTACGGAATTCCTCTTCATTCATATTCACGGTGTGTCGAGTAGTCGGTGTCATTTCCTTCAAAATAGTTAAATGGAACAAGTTAATCATACAGAATATTAAGAGTAGTTAATAGTATTTCGTAGGTTAATATGAACTCATTTATAAAAGCTTTTTCTTCATATTAGCGTTTTATAAGTTTAAATTCGGGTAGTACCTACCCGTTAAGTTCATACTTAGTAGCTAATATACAATTCAACTACTACAATTCTATATGAAAAACTGATTATAATAATATTTCGTGTTCAAACTTTTACACAACATTTTACAAACTTACAATACCGCTTATTTTACATATAGCATGAAATATAGTACACAATAAATTTGATACAAGATGGTTGTGAAGATATTTCTAGCTAGTACACAAGTCGTTCAGCAAAGACAATAAAGACACGTAATTCATACGTCCAGAAACAAGTCATGCATTCTGGTTTTACTAGGACTACTTCCCATCCTTGGTCTTGTGCAACATAACCGTTATGGCCGTTGATAAGACAGCGTGTTGTAACGTCGTCAAAGGGACGAGGGTTACGTAATGTCCAACAGTCCCGTAATAATCTAAAAACCTCATTTCTTACCCCAATTACCGACTCCGTCACTTGTGGAAACGTTTCGTTTAATAGTTGTAGCCCGATGTTCTTGTTCTCACTTTGGTGAGAAGCGAACATTACTAATCCGTAAGCATAACATGCTTCTTTATGTTGCATGTTAGCCGCTTTTTCTAAATCACGAAGTCCAATATTCGGATATATTGAGTCAAAATAATTTCTTAACCCGTTGCGTAAAATAGCATTTGGGTTCCCCGCAATATATGCGTCAAAGTAAACACATCGTAACTTATGGGTTTCCCAATGTGATATCTCCCATCTTTCAAACGAAAGTCTCTTATAAACCAAGACATTCTTGGAATGTTCTTCGAATGTCTTACAAACTGATCTCGCCTTAAATAGTTGTGCCGAGGAATTCTGGCCGACTCTAGACAAGATTTCATCAATCATGTCTCCGGGTAGGTCTCTTAAAATATTGGGTTGTCTATCCATTTTGTGTTTTTAAACTGTAAAATAGACAAGAGTTAGATTCATAAAAAAATACTTATTAATACAAGCAATTTTTACATATATCATAAAGCATAAGCACACTATATTACATATATTACACCACACGAATACAACTATCTTATTCCGACTCGCTCGTTTCTTCTTCTTCGGTTTTGGTTCGTTTTGCCAAGTTTCTAGGGATATATGATGTTCCCCTAATACGAGCCGTCGTTATCCACATTGGTTTAGAAAAACCTGGTGGTTTAGAGGTTCCCGGGTCATTGTTACAACTTAAGGACTTCGGGGGTTGACGATACATATAAAGTTCATCGGGGTTGGAATTAGATTTCTCTATTTTTATGCCCTTTCCCTTATTATTTTCTTTTGCCTTTTTAAATTCAGTTGGGGTAATTTCTATAACATCATCGGAATTCTCGTCGGAATCCGATTCATCGTAGAATTGGTAATCCTCCCAATATTTTGCTTCCTTGGCGGAAACACCATTGACCATAATTAACCTTGGTCGGTTGGTTGAGGATTTTCTTTTACTTAACCGTTTTATTATTTCCCCCACCGGTTCTATTTCTTCATCCGGTTCCGATTCTTCTTCCGGTTCCGATTCTTCTTCCGGTTCCGACTCTTCTTCCGGTTCCTCTTCGGGAACTTGTGAATCAGTCCACGAATCATTCCAATTTACATTTGACTCTTCATTATTATTAGGTGAGTCAATGGGACTTGTTCTAGAGGTAGACATCTATCACATAATATCAAACGCATTAAGATATTAATATATCACATAATATTCACATGTTAAAAATATATAGTTTCCAACAAAATTTGTTAAGCAATCATTTTTCAAGTAAACACGGTCGAAGTCCAGACTCACTAATGCATCCTAACAAACTCGATAAGACACACTAATGCAAATTTTCTGGTTCTCTAAGACCAACGCTCTGATACCAACTGAAATGTCCCGTTCTTATTGATAAAAAACGTTCCATATTAATTGATTTCGTTGCGAGGTTTTGACCTCTATATGAGACGTTTTTCAAAGACTGCATTCATTTTTAAAACAAACCATAACCTTTATTTCATAGATAAAGGTTTTAAAAAGCTTTACGTAGATTATCAAATAATGATAATCTAAAATATCCTGTTTACACACGACCATTACATAATGGTTTACAATACAAATATGTTACAACAAAATAAGTTTCTTGAATGCAGTTTTTGCACAATATCATACAAGCATGGACTCCAAATCTCGTCCTTATTTAAGTATGCGACAGCGGAAGTTCTTAATAATCACCTGAGAATAAACATGCTTAAAACGTCAACAAAAATGTTGGTGAGTTATAGGTTTAACCTATATATATCAAATCATAATAATAGACCACAAGATTTCATATTTCAATATACATCCCATACATAGAGATAAAAATCATTCATATGGTGAACACCTGGTAACCGACATTAACAAGATGCATATATAAGAATATCCCCATCATTCCGGGACACCCTTCGGATATGATATAAATTTCGAAGTACTAAAGCATCCGGTACTTTGGATGGGGTTTGTTAGGCCCAATAGATCTATCTTTAGGATTCGCGTCAATTAGGGTGTCTGTTCCCTAATTCTTAGATTACCAGACTTAATAAAAAGGGGCATATTCGATTTCGATAATTCAACCATAGAATGTAGTTTCACGTACTTGTGTCTATTTTGTAAAACATTTATAAAACCTGCATGTATTCTCATCCCAAAAATATTAGATTTTAAAAGTGGGACTATAACTCACTTTCACAGATTTTTACTTCGTCGGGAAGTAAGACTTGGCCACTGGTTGATTCACGAACCTATAACAATATATACATATATATCAAAGTATGTTCAAAATATATTTACAACACTTTTAATATATTTTGATGTTTTAAGTTTATTAAGTCAGCTGTCCTCGTTAGTAACCTACAACTAGTTGTCCACAGTTAGATGTACAGAAATAAATCGATAAATATTATCTTGAATCAATCCACGACCCAGTGTATACGTATCTCAGTATTGATCACAACTCAAACTATATATATTTTGGAATCAACCTCAACCCTGTATAGCTAACTCCAACATTCACATATAGAGTGTCTATGGTTGTTCCGAAATATATATAGATGTGTCGACATGATAGGTCGAAACATTGTATACGTGTCTATGGTATCTCAAGATTACATAATATACAATACAAGTTGATTAAGTTATGGTTGGAATAGATTTGTTACCAATTTTCACGTAGCTAAAATGAGAGAAATTATCCAATCTTGTTTTACCCATAACTTCTTCATTTTAAATCCGTTTTGAGTGAATCAAATTGCTATGGTTTCATATTGAACTATATTTTATGAATCTAAACAGAAAAAGTATAGGTTTATAGTCGGAAAAATAAGTTACAAGTCATTTTTGTAAAAGGTAGTCATTTCAGTCGAAAGAACGACGTCTAGATGACCATTTTAGAAAACATACTTCCACTTTGAGTTTAACCATAATTTTTGGATATA
Source organism: Rutidosis leptorrhynchoides (assembly GCF_046630445.1). NCBI lineage: Eukaryota > Viridiplantae > Streptophyta > Magnoliopsida > Asterales > Asteraceae > Rutidosis > Rutidosis leptorrhynchoides. Next base: position 92,919,328 of record NC_092333.1, read on the forward strand.
GTTTCATGTTCATAATAAAAATCATTTTCTCAGAATAACAACTTTTAAATCAAAGTTTATCATAGTTTTTAATTAACTAACCCAAAACAGCCCGCGGTGTTACTACGACGGCGTAAATCCGGTTTTACGGTGTTTTTCGTGTTTCCAGGTTTTAAATCATTAAGTTAGCATATCATATAGATATAGAACATGTGTTTAGTTGATTTTAAAAGTCAAGTTAGAAGGATTAACTTTTGTTTGCGAACAAGTTTAGAATTAACTAAACTATGTTCTAGTGATTACAAGTTTAAACCTTCGAATAAGATAGCTTTATATGTATGAATCGAATGATGTTATGAACATAATTACTACCTTAATTTCCTTGGATAAACCTACTGGAAAATAGAAAAATGGATCTAGCTTCAATGGATCCTTGGATGGCTCGAAGTTCTTGAAGCAGAATCATGACACGAAAACAAGTTCAAGTAAGATCATCACTTGAAATAAGATTGTTATAGTTATAGAAATTGAACCAAAGTTTGAATATGATTATTACCTTGTATTAGAATGATAACCTACTGTAAGAAACAAAGATTTCTTGAGGTTGGATGATCACCTTACAAGATTGAAAGTGAGCTAGCAAACTTGAAAGTATTCTTGATTTTATGTAACTAGAACTTGTAAAATATATGAAGAACACTTAGAACTTGAAGATAGAACTTGAGAGAGATCAATTAGATGAAGAAAATTGAAGAATGAAAGTGTTTGTAGGTGTTTTTGGTTGTTGGTGTATGGATTAGATATAAAGGATATGTAATTTTGTTTTCATGTAAATAAGTCATGAATGATTACTCATATTTTTGTAATTTTATGAGATATTTCATGCTAGTTGCCAAATGATGGTTCCCACATGTGTTAGGTGACTCACATGGGCTGCTAAGAGCTGATCATTGGAGTGTATATACCAATAGTACATACATCTAAAAGTTGTGTATTGTACGAGTACGAATACGGGTGCATACGAGTAGAATTGTTGATGAAACTGAACGAGGATGTAATTGTAAGCATTTTTGTTAAGTAGAAGTATTTTGATAAGTGTATTGAAGTCTTTCAAAAGTGTATAAATACATATTAAAACACTACATGTATATACATTTTAACTGAGTCGTTAAGTCATCGTTAGTCGTTACATGTAAATGTTGTTTTGAAACCTTTAGGTTAACGATCTTGTTAAATGTTGTTAACCCAATGTTTATAATATCAAAAGAGATTTTAAATTATTATATTATCATGATATTATGATGTACGAATATCTCTTAATATGATATATATACATTAAATGTCGTTACAACGATAATCGTTACATATATGTCTCGTTTCAAAATCATTAAGTTAGTAGTCTTGTTTTTACATATGTAGTTCATTGTTAATATACTTAATGATATGTTTACATATCATAATATCATGTTAACTATATATATAACCATATATATGTCATCATATAGTTTTTACAAGTTTTAACGTTCGTGAATCACCGGTCAACTTGGGTGGTCAATTGTCTATATGAAACCTATTTCAATTAATCAAGTCTTAACAAGTTTGATTGCTTAACATGTTGGAAACATTTAATCATGTAAATATCACTCTCAATTAATATATATAAACATGGAAAAGTTCGGGTCACTACAGAAGGTATATTCTTTAATTCTAGTGTTAAGTTCAATATGAACTTTAACAAATTCTTCAATTCTAATCTATCTCAATCAAAATCCATCCAAAATAGATAGATTATTGATTCTGGAGCTAATCAACATATGACTACTTCCAGTAATGGTTTAAGTAGTGTTATTGATATTTCTGGCTTAAAACTGACAGTGGGACATCCTAATGGCACTCAGGCTCTAATAAAAGGAATTGGTAATCTTGTTCTAAACAAGTTTATCACCTTAACTGATGTGCTAATTGTTCCTGAATACTGTGTCAGTTTAATGTCTGTTGGAAAACTTTCAAAAGATAATAAATTAATTGTAAGCTTTAATGAATCAAAGTGTTATGTCCAGGATTTGAAGGACAAGATAATAAGAGAGATTGGTAAAGAAGAAGGTGGTTTATATTTTTTTGATAACAAAGTGGATTCCAAAGTGTCTGATATTAAGTGTATTGTAAGTTCCTGTTCTGCCTCATGTAAACTATGGCATTCAAGGCTTGGTCATCCTTCAGATCAAGTTCTTGCAATTCTTAAGAATAAGTTGAACATAACTGATAAAATTAATAATGATCCATGTGAAGTTTGTCATAAAGCCAAACAAAGCAGAATTTTTTTTTCTTTAAGTGAACACAAAACCTCAAATCTTGGTGATTTAATTCATCTGGATTTGTGGGGTCCATTTAGAGTTCAGTCAAGAGAAGGTTATAAATATTTTTTAACTATTGTAGATGATTATTCTAGAGCTGTTTGGCTTTTCTTAGTTAAAAGTAAAGAAGAAGTTTGTGATAATATAATTAGTTTTGTTCAACTGCTGGAAACTCAATTCAATAAAAAAGTTAAAATGTTTAGAAGTGATAATGGAACAGAATTTGTAAATCAAAAAATGAATAATTTTACAAACAACAAAGGCATAATTCATCAAACAACTTGCTCTTATACACCACAACAAAATGGTGTGGTTGAAAGGAAACATAGACACTTGCTAAATGTTGCAAGAGCTCTTATGTTTCAAGGGGGGTTACCTTTAAACTTATGGTCTAAATGTGTTTTAACTGCTTGTTATTTGATTAACAGGACTCCTACATCTGTGTTTAATGGAAAATCTCCTTATGAGTTGGTTTTTAAAACTGAACCTAATCTCTCCCATTTGAAGTGTTTTGGTTGTCTTTGTTTTTCTGTTTCTCTTAATCCTGTTGACAAATTTAGTAGCAGGTCTATAAAGTGTATTTTAATTGGTTTTTCAAATGTCAAAAAGGGTTACAAGCTTTTTAGTCTTGAAGACAAAACTATTTTTTTTCTCTAGAGATGTTAAGTTTTATGAAACTGTGTTTCCTTTAAAAATGAAAAGTTCTTTTTCAAATGATTTTCATAATGATTCTTATTCTTCTTAAAAAGTTCAAACTGAAGTTTCTTCTGAAAATGATTTAAATAGCATAAATTTGTTTGATGATCTTTTTAAAACTACTAATAATACTTCAAGTCCCAATGATGAAGGGAGAGTAACAAATGAGTGTGATGGCAATAGTGATAATGAACAGTCTCCTGTTCATAATCCTGCTGCAACACATAATGAAGGTAATCCTTTATCTCCTGAGGGCACACATTCTTCTGAAAGTCAAAATATAAATGAATTAAGGAGATCTTCCAGAAGCACTGTATTTCCTAAAAAATATGATGATTTTGTTGTTGATGGTAAAGTTAAATATGGTATTGAAAAGGTTGTAAATTACTCCAATTTGTCAAAAGATATTATTGCTTTGTTTCACACTTGAATAAATCTGTGGAACCAAAGTCTTTTAATCAAGCAATAACAGACCCTAATTGGGTTGAAGCAATGAACCTTGAGATAGAGGCTTTAAATAGAAATAACACATGGACTGTTACTGATTTACCTGCTGACAGAGTGCCTGTTGGTAGTAAATGGGTTTACAGAATTAAATATAAAGCCAGTGGTGAAATTGAAAGATTTAAAGCAAGGCTTGTTGCTAAAGGATTTAGTCAAAAAGAAGGAGTTGACTATGATGAAACCTTTAGTCATGTTGTTAAACATGTTACTGTAAGGTGTTTCCTAACACTTGCAGTTCAAAATGATTGGCCTCTATTCCAGTTGGATATAAATAATGCCTTCTTGTATGGAGACTTAAAAGAAGATATTTATATGACTTTACCAGAAGGGTATTATTCTGACTCTGAGAACAAAAATAAAGTGTGCAAACTTAATAAGTCTTTGTATGGCTTGAAACAAGCACCTAGGCAATGGAATGAAAAGCTTAATTCTGCATTACTTGAAAATGGTTTTCATCAAAGTAAATCTGACTATTCCTTGTATGTAAAGAATATAGAAAATGTTTTTATTGCTTTGCTTGTGTATGTTGATGATATTGTTATTACATGTAATGATTTAAGTGAAATTAAAAAGTTCAAAGTTTTTCTTCAAACAAAATTTTTAATCAAAGACTTGGGAAAGTTAAAATATTTCTTGGGTATTGAAGTTTTAAGGTCAAATGAAGGTATTTGTCTTTCTCAAAGAAAGTATTGTCTTGAATTGTTGAGTGATTATGGTCAACTAAGCTGCAAATCTTTTGCTACACCTATTGAGTCAAATCAGTGTATAAATTGTGAACCTAATGAAAAGGATTATTTGATTTCAAATGTAACAGAGTTTCAAAAGCTTGTTGGAAGGTTAATTTACTTAACTTTAACAAGGCCAGATATTTCTTTTGCTGTTCATGTGCTTAGTCAATATATGCATGCTCCACTTAAGTCACATTTAGATTTAGCTTTTAGAACATTGAAATATTTGAAAGCTGCTCCAGGCAGAGGTGTTCATCTTGTTAAAGGTACAAATCTGTCTTTAAGAGCTTATTGTGATTCTGATTGGGGTAAGTGCAGATTAGATAGAAAATCTGTTACTGGGTATCTGGTATTCTTTTGTAATTCTTTAGTTTCATGGAAAAGCAAAAAGCAAACAACAGTTTCTAGGTCATCTGCAGAAGCAGAGTACAGGGCTCTAGCATCTGTTGCTTGTGAAGTTATTTGGGTCAAAAATCTTTTGAATGATTTAAACGTTAAAGTTGATTTACCTGTTGAAATATTTTGTGATAATAGCTCAGCCATTCAGATTTCTGCAAATCCAGTGTTTCATGAAAAAACAAAGCATTTTGACATAGACTTACATTTTGTTAGAGATAAAATCTGTACTGGTGTTATAAGAGTTTCTAAAATTGATTCTTCAAGGAATTTAAGTGACTTATTAACTAAAGGGCTAACAATTAAACAACATAATTTTTTAGTTAATGGTTTAGGTCTAAAAGACCTGTTCCAGACTAAGCTTAAGGGGGGATGTTAAATTTATAAATATAAATTTAGCAAGCTTAGTTTCTTAATTATTTTGTGTTGTCTTCTTATTTGTGGTTTCTAGCACTTTTCAGGTGTTGATTTGAATAGATCAAGAAACTCTGAGGACTGCAGCTGTCATTTTGTAAAGATGGAGAGGTTCTGGGCTGATTACATATCATAAGTAGCAGGCTTCATCTTGGGCTTAATTTATTTATTTCTGGGCTTAATTTATTTATTGGGCTTAATCAAGTGAGCTGGAAGTTTGGAGTATAAAAGCTCTTTTATATCGTTTTTTTATTGATTAAGTTTTCTAGATCTGAAATCGTTTTTCATCTCTTTCTCTCATCTAGGGTTTCAAGTTCATACAGATGATTCATCTTCTTGATGATTTTGTCTATTATTTGTTAGATTTAGTGTTGTGTGATTGCAACCTTCTGTATTTGTGTAATAGTTTGAGAGATCTATCTTTTGTCTTCTGTTGTGTAGAAGTTTACTATTGAAGTTGATTACGTTTAAGAAGTATTCTTGATTCTTTGAATTGAAGATTGTTACAAGTTTCTACACTAGGGTCGTCCAGTTACTTTTATTTTCATGAGCCATGTTAAATAAGTAAAAGTAAACATTTTATATACTAATTTTTTTAATTATAATAATACTCCATAATAAGTTCAATAACACTAAAACCGTTGTAAGTGCTAGTATCAATCAAAATAACAGTTGTAGAAAACATAATATAAAATCAAATGGATCTAGTATGTAACCTATATTTTAAGGCCCTTTTGAATATTGAACCACGTGCGATTGCACACCTTCCACGCTTCAATATTTGACATATGTCTAATTTTCAGATTTATAGTATCATTTTCTATTTTCACTCTTCAAACAAAACAAACGACTTACCTATCATTCCCTGAACTAAAACTCAAATTATTCAACCAAACAATACAGAAGTGTATTATTATAGCTAGTTACTAAATATTTCAATGAACTTTTTGGGTCGTTGAAATTAAAGATTGTTGGATTTAATCGGCTTGTGTGTGTCCCACATCGAAAAATGAGTGAAATAAATGTATCCATATAAGATTAAGGGAATTTTTCTTTATTACCAATTAGTTTTAAAGTACTTTGGGACTAATAAGTTTATATGTTGTACATCAGGGTGGAGAGGTCGCGAGTTTGTAAAAAGCCGAGATGTAATTATATTATAGAATAATAATAATAATAATAATAATAATAATAAGAGTTTTTCTAAAAACAACCTACTTTTAATAATAACCACCTCATTATCTACTTGCTAACAATCCACTAATCTCAATGTACCCTTTTTATGCATAAAATATTTTTTAAAGATAGTTCTTAGAGCCAATGTTAAAAACATTCAATAAGAATAGTATATAAATAATAAATTGAATAAAAGGTTGGTTACATAATCCATATAAACTTTTTTTTTTTTTTGGCAAAAAAAAAAAACATAATCCATATAATACTATTTTTAAGAAAGCGATGATGTAACATTATAATTTTATATTACTTCAATTCTTAGACTGTTAAAATAATATCGTCTATAGTTGTGGTTACTTACCTTTTTAAATTTTAAAAAGCCATTGATTCTGAGATATAGTCACATCATTCCAAATTCTTACTTTTATAATTAGTAAATTATGTAATTTATTTTTGTTTTGGCCAACTATTGTTTTTTATTCGAAATTACAAAGAAATTCAGTTATCTTCTATTGTTTTAACTTCTGATTCTTTGAAAATTTAAAGGAACTCTCACTTGTTTAAATTCTCATAATTAAAATTCTTTGAAAATTTACAGGAGAAAAGAAGCATAAACAAAATTGAAACCTTAGACCACCGTAAGGCTCACTTGACAAAATACAAAGGTTTTAGCCGTCGAAATGTGGGTTAAGTTTAGTGGCCGAAATGTGCTCTGTACGTGTATGCAAATTTTTGGGAAAAATAAATAAACTAAAAAAATAAAGTCAACTAGCTAATATGTTTTGGTAGTATTCCTTTTATATAAAGGATGCAAAAAAGAAAGAAAAAAAAAAAACAACCTAAGGTTGACGAAAGTTTGCCATATTCTTTATATACGACATTTTTCATATATGTTACAAATTATAAAATATGGTATGATTTTTTCTGACAACCCATAATGTTATTCTTAATGTGTACTAATATATTATATGTAACGGTTACTATTGACTTTTTACAGGAGTTACTGAAATACTAATCTTATTTGTATGTTAAAAGTTATCGTTAGAAAAATTCATTAAAATACTCTAATCGTTATTTTTAATACCTATTGAGCCCACTAATATAACTAAAATTGTATCTCCATCATGTTCCAATAATTTGAGATTAATATAAACTATAGACTGAAGTGATGATACTTACACGATCAATTTTAGTCATATATCAGTAATATACTTTAAAGCATTATATTATACAACACCTTAAAATACATTTAGTGGTTTATGACTAAAAATGATAAGGCTCACCTCGCTAAAATATTTATTAATATTAATGTATCGGAGTATAAAATAACCTTGTAAGAATGACAAGATATGCCAAAGAATATCAACGCATATGAAATCCCATGTTACCATGAAAAATGGTTGACTAAGTTTTAGGTCGACATACAAAAGTAAACGTTGATTTTTTTGTTTTTTGGTATCCATTTGCATATAATTTCATCCAATCATACACGACTTAAATAATATATCAACCTTCTATATATACTTACACCATCATTACAAGCTTTCTTCATCCACAAAAACACTCGATAGTACTTTCATACACAACTCATAAATGGAGAGCAAAGTCTTAGGGTACTGCGCAGTTGCTGCGGTCCTTGGAATAATAGCTGCAGCCACTGGTTTTGCAGGGGAGGCTACAAGAGTTAAGGTAATAACATAAATGAACAAATATTCATGTTTCGGAAATAAGTTAAAACGAAAAGTGAACAATTATTCTGTGACGGATAAAGTATATTGTGTTAACAATATTGTTGTACGCATGCAGGCTTCTGAAGTTTATATCGTGTTCGATACGTGTGTCTATCCAAGTAGTCCAGCTCTCGCACTTGGAATTGTATCAGCAGTGTTCACAATCATAACACGAATTTACATAAGTGTTTCGTTTGGTGGAGCTGGTTGTTGTCGAACTGACCCTAACTCAACTCCAATTTCTAAACTCTTATTCGTGTTTTCATGGTACTAGCCAGTCACTAATCTTATCTTGTATTTATCAATTTTTGCTATATATATATATATATATATATATATATATATATATATATATATATATATATATATATATATATATATATATATATATATATATATATATATATATATATAATTAGATTTTGCTAACGACAACCCTTAGAGCTGTCGTTAGTGTGCTAATTTAAGGTATTGTACTGAGCAGTTATTTACTGACGCGAAAGTGACATTTTTAAAATTGTACAATTATTTTATGCACGTTAATGACAACCCTTAAGGGTGTCGTTAGCAATACCTAAGGGCATAGGCGAAACTACATGGGGGCAGAGGGGGGCGCCCGCCCCCAGTAGATTTTTTTTTTTAGTGTAAAAATTTTGGGTTTTTCGACTTTGCCCCCGGTGGATATTTTCAAAACCTACATATTTTGCCCAAAAACGTTCAAATTTTACCCAAAGATCTTCGACTTTTGCCCCAAAACCTTCAAATTGTGCAAAAAAAACCTTCAACTTTTTCCCAAAAATCTTCATAAATTGCCCAAAAACTTCAATTGTTTGCCTCAAAACAGCCATATTTTGTCCAAAAAATTTGCTACGCTTTTAAATTTTTTTTTGCCCGATGAAAAAAAATTCTAGTTCCGCCACTGCCTAAGGGTTATCGTTAAATTAATTAAGGCACTAAAGTTAATTATTCTTGAACATATATGCAGGGTAGCATCGGTTATAGCAGTGGCTCTATTATTGGCTGCTGCAGGTCTAAATAACAGACAAGGTGGACAGGTTGATTCATATGGTTACATTACATGTTATGTTGTGAAGCCTGGAATCTTTGCTGCAGGAGCTATTTTAGCTCTTTTAAGTGCGGCTTTTGGGATTGCGGCTTATCTTACGTTAGCACCACCACAACAAACCACCACAAATGCGGCGGTTGCGTTCCCCATGGGTGCCATGAATATGAATGTTGATCCAGAGAAAAATCCAACTCCAGTGCCCTTCCCTCCTCAACAATACCCTCCTCCACAATATTAAAAAGAAAATAAACGATTATAAAATTTATCTTACGAACATTTTCAAACCCTTATATATAGATTGTTCCTGGATATATAGTAGATTTTACTTTGATGATCTTCACTTAATAAAGTTGTATATTTCCGTTTTTCTCGATTGCATGTATCTTATTTAATGGTATGAACGAATTTGTAATTGATGATTTAAATTTAAGGCCTACATTATTTGGCAAAATATAACAAGTATCTTGTATTCTTACACTATCTTGGCCCAATTCTAATTGTACCGTCATATGACAACAACGGGTAATTAAACAAATAAGATTTTTAATGAATGTTAGTGAGATTTGAACTTGAAACAACTATCTTTGGATGGTTAACAACAATTAACAACTAAAAGTTGGATTAGGCTTAAATAAAATTGTAATTTTATAAACAACTTTAATTATCGTGAGTGTGAGAGCTTGATGACATTCAATATATTATTTGTTATAATTCAGTAGGCTTATAACTACCTTTAGTGGTTTGATTCTTGATGTTATAATTCAGTAGGCTTATAACTACCTTTAGTGGTTTGATTCTTGATTAAGAATGCTAATAATGAAGTGTAAGAGCAAAGATGATAATGGAGAGAAAGAAAGAAACACTTTGTAAGTGTGAGAAAATGGTGCAAGTTTAATGTTTGCATTCATGGCTATTTATAGCAAAAATATCACAAGTTTAGGTAATACAATAATATTACTTTTGTGTATCAATAATTGACTATCCATTTATATATATATTTATATATTATAACACTCCCCCTTGGATAGCAATTTTGTTTGTTGAAGATCAACTGTAAGTTACTGCCTCGTTAAAAACCTTGCTAAAGAAAACCCAGTGGGAAAAAAAACTTTAGCTAAGGGAAAAAGAGTGCAGCATGGAGTTGACTCCCCCTCAAGTAGACATCGCTTCAGTTGTTACATCTTTTGAACATTTCTCATACCAATGTTATGAACGTGTGTTCTGAAAATAGCAGTTGGAAGTGCTTTCGTGAAAAGATCAGCAGAGTTTTTGCTGGATTGAACATATCTCATTTCAATCTCGTTGTCCTTAATGAGATTTTGAGTGTATGAGAAGAATCTAGGAGGTATGTGTTTGGTTCGGTCACTTTTGATATACCCTTCTTTCATCTGTGCTATGCAAGCTGCATTATCTTCATAGATAATTGTTGGACTTTTATCGCGTTCTAGTCCACAAGAATCAGTAATGATTTGTGTCATTGATCTCAACCAAAAACATTCCCGAGTAGCTTCATGTAATGCAATCACTTCGGCATGATTTGATGATGTAGCAACAAGTGTTTGTTTTTGATAACGCCATGATATTGCAGTACCTCCATTTAGGAATACATATCCAGTTTGAGATTTAGCTTTATGTGGATCAGATAAATAACCTGCATCAGCATAACCAACCAAATCTTGTTTTGATTCGTTAGAATAAAATAATCCTAAATCAGTAGTTCCTCGAAGGTATCGAAATATGTGTTTGATCCCATTCCAGTGTCTTTTGGTAGGAGCAGAGCTGAACCTTGCCAACAAATTAACTGCAAAAGAAATGTCAGGTCTTGTACAATTTGTAAGATACATAAGAGCTCCAATTGCACTAAGATATGGTACTTCTGGTCCAAGAATATCTTCATGATCTTCACATGGACGAAATGGATCAGTTTCAACATTGAGTGATCTAACAACCATAGGAGTACTTAATGGTTTTGCCTTGTCCATATTGAAACGTTTCAGAATCTTTTCAGTATATGTTGTTTGATGTACAAGTAAACCATTAGGCATATGCTCAATTTTTAAACCAAGGCAATACTTGGTTTTTCCGAGATATTTCATTTCAAATTCTTTCTTTAGAAGTTGAATGGCTTCATGGATCTCTTTATTTGTACCTATGATGTTAAGATCATCAACATAAACAGCTATGATCACATATCCGGATGTTGTTTTCTTAATGAAAACACAAGGACAAGTAAAGTTATTTGTATACTCTTTGCTTATCAAGTAATCACTTAATCGGTTATACCACATACGTCCCGATTGTTTTAACCCATATAAAGATCTTTGTAATTTAATTGAATACATTTCTTTGGGTTTTGCATTTGATGCTTCTGGTTCCTTAAATCCTTCAGGTATCTTCATATATATATCACTATCAAGTGATCCATATAGATAAGCAGTCACAACATCCATGAGATGCATTTCTAAATTTTTAGAAACTGCCAGGCTGATTAAGTATCTAAAAGTAATTGCATCCATAACAGGGGAATAAGTTTCTTCATAGTCAATTCCCGGTCTTTGAGAAAAACCTTGAGCTACAAGTCTAGCTTTATACCTTGTAACTTCATTTTTCTCATTTCTTTTTCGGACAAAAATCCATCTGTATCCTACAGGTTTCACATCTTTAGGAGTGAGAATGATGGATCCGAAAACTTTTCTTTTATTGAGTGATTCTAATTCAGCTCGTATTGCTTCTTTCCATTGAGCCCAATCATGTCTATTTTGACATTCAACCATAAATGTTGGTTCTGGATCATCATCATTATTCATGATGTCATATGCAACATTAAATGAAAATTTCTCATCAAGATTTTTCATTTCATTTCGGTTCCATAATATTTTTGAATGTGCATAATTGATTGCAATTTCTGTATTAACATCATCAATCTCCTCTGCAGTAGGAGTACTGATTTGTGGTTCTTCTTGAACACTTTCTTTTACCTTATTATCAGCTAATTTTCTTTTTCGATGATTTTTATCTTTGGAACCAACTGGTCTCCCACGTTTCAGACGTGGCATAGATTCATGAGTGACTATATTATCAGTTTTCTGATTTGGAATCTCAACTCGAGCTGGAGTATTAACTGCTGGTATATATGATTTAGTCACCCTTTTTGTATCTGAGAATGCATCAGGCAATTGATTTGCAAGTTCTTGTATATGCATTATCTTTTGAACTTCTATCTCGCATTCTTTTGTGCGAGGATCAAGATACTTTAATTGAGGTTCACACCATGAAACATCATTTTCTTTATTTTTTATTTCTCCCCCTAATCTAGGAAACAATGTTTCATTAAAATGACAATCAGCAAAACGTGCTGTAAAAACATCACCTGTCATAGGTTCAATATACCTTATGATTGAAGATGTTTCATATCCAACATATATTCCCAACCTCCTTTGAGGACCCATTTTTGTACATTGTGGTGGCGCAATTGGAACATATACTGCACAACCAAATGTTCTAAGGTGGGAAATATTTGGCTCTTGACCAAAAGCAAGTTGTAGGGGGAAATATTTATGACTTGCACTTGGTCTGATGCGAATCAATGCAGCAGCATGTAAAATTGCATGACCCCATATAGATACAGGGAGTTTTGTTCTCATTATCAATGGTCTAGCGATTAACTGTAAACGTTTAATCAGTGACTCGGCTAAACCATTTTGTGTATGCACATGAGCAACAGAATGTTCAACAACAATTCCTATAGACATGCAATAGTCATTAAATGCTTGAGATGTAAACTCACCAGCATTATCAAGTCTCACCTTTTTAATGATGTAATCAGGAAAATGTGCTCTCAATTTAATAATTTCGGCAAGAAATTTTGCAAATGCCACATTACGGCTTGATAACAGACAAACATGAGACCATCTACTAGATGCATCTATTAGGACCATGAAATATCTAAATGGTCCACATGGTGGATGAATTGGTCCACAAATATCACCTTGAATTCTTTCAAGAAACATTGGTGATTCTTTCTCAACCTTAAGTGGTGAGGGTCTAGTTATCAATTTTCCAAGAGAGCAAGATATACATGGAACCATTGTATCATGAAGGATTTTTCTATCCTTCAGTGGACGTCCATGTGTACATTCAATAATTCTTTTCATCATTGTTGATCCTAGATGGCCCAATCTGTTATGCCATAAATTAAATACACCAGGATCAATATACTTTTCTTTAATCACCATATGTGCTTCTGGTACATTTATATGTGTATAATGTAATCCAGAATTAAGTCTTGGTAGTTTTTCAATCACGTGATTCTTGTTAGTGATACTTAAATATTTCTCATTTTCTGCCGTTACTGACTGATAATCATATCCATTAAGGTATATGTCAGAAAAACTCAATAAATTTCTGCTTGACTTAGGAGAGAATAAGGCATTATTAATTAAAAATGTTGTACCGTTTGGTAATATGAATTTTGCCTTTCCTATCCCTTCTATCAAGTTAGCAGCACCTGATATTGTATGTATAGTTCCTTCCGTTGGTTTCAAATCAATGAAACATTTTTCAGATTTAAGTATAGTGTGTGTAGTACCACTATCTGCTATACAGAGATCTCCACTACTTGATTGATGTTGTGTTCCAGCAGAATTCATATTAAACTTCATATATAAGAAACAAACAGTAAGTATATAAATGTTACACAAAATGTTTATTACACACAAATAGATAAAACTGAAACATTTGACATACATAGAATTGAAACATCAAACATAGAACTGGAACATTTGATAAAACATATAGAACTGAAACATTTGAGAAAACATGATGACAAAGGTTAAATCGTTTTATTTATAAAAGAAACATATTAATTTAATTCAAGAAATCTTCATATAAATTAGATGGTTGCTCAGTGACTGTTGGATCAATATTATCCACAAAATTTACTTCCTTTTCTTTACCTTTCAGCGAATCCTGATACATCTTAACAAGATGTTTAGATGTTCGGCAAGTATTAGCCCAGTGGTCCATTCTACCACATCTGTAACAAGATTCTTCAGAATTTTTAGAAGAATTTTCTTCAACATCTTGTTTAGTGGGCTTGTTTTGTGGTTGATATTTATATTTTCGTGGATTATTATTTCTTTGACCACCACGGCCACGTCCACGCCCATTCCCATTACCATAAGGATGGTTTCTACCATAGTTATGGCTTTTGGCATAATGATGGCGATGGTTATTATAACCACGACCTTGCCCGCGTCCTTGTCCCTGTTTATAATTATTTGCAGTATTTGCTTCAGGGATTGCAAGTGTACCAGTAGGACGGGATTGCTGATTTTTCATCAATAGCTCATCATTTTGCTCTGCAACCAAGAAATATGAATTAAGTTCAGGATATGTGTTGAACTTTAGCATTCTCAAATTTCTTTGCACTGTGATGTTGGCAGCATTCATTGTGGAGAAAGTTTTCTCCAACATGTCTGCATCACTTATTTCATGTCCACAGAATTTAAGTTGTGAGACTGTATTATACAGAGCTGAGCTGTATTCATTTACTTTCTTAAAGTCTTGGAACCTTAATGTTCTCCATTGATCCATAGCAGCTGGAAGTAAAATTTCTCTTTGATTATTGAATCTGCTTTTGAGACCTTCCCATAAAACATGGGGATCTTCTACAGTCACATAATTATTTTGTAAACATTCATCAATATGTTGATGAATAAAGCAACATGCCGTTGCTTGTTCTTTTTCAGAACAAGTGTTGTTTTCATTTATGGTTTCAAGAATGCCCATTGATTTAAGATGCATTTTTACTTTTATAACCCATGACATGTAGTTATTTCCCGTTGATTCTAAAGGAGTAAATTTAAGCTTTTCCAGATTCGACATTTTCTATTATCAAAAATTAAAACAAACAACAAGATAAATTAGAGTCAATTTATATTCATAAGTATATAAACATTAAACATAAATTTAATATAACATAAATGATAAGTAGGTGACGGTGTCGACCATATGTAATCAATCATTAATAAATGTTATATAACATAAATATAAATATTAGTAAACATAAATGATAATTAGGCGACAGTGTCGGCCATATAAATGTTAGATAATAGAAATATAAATGTTAGTAACATAAATGATAATTAGGCGACAGCGTCGGCCATATAATATTCAGGTGGTATAACCGACCATATATCATTTAGGTGGCAGAGCCAACCATAATTAGTATTAAGATTATCGTGCTGATAACGTGTTATAATTCAGTAGGCTTATAACTATCTTTAGTGATTTGATTCTTGATGTTATAATTCAGTATGCTTATAACTACCTTTAGTGGTTTGATTCTTGATTTAGAATGCTAATAATGAAGTGTAAGAGCAAAGATGATAATGGAGAGAAAGAAAGAAACACTTTGTAAGTGTGAGAAAATGGTGCAAGTTTAATGCTTGCATTCATGGCTATTTATAGCAAAAATATCACAAGTTTAGGTAATACAATAATATTACTTTTGTGTATCAATAATTGACTATCCATTTATATATATATTTATATATTATAACATTATTTTCAAATTGAATCTTTTTTTAAATTAATCCCACCAAAATCATTCCATCATGATTCATGAATCATTAAAATTATATAAAGCTATATAATTTCTTATACATGTTCAAAATTAATATTCAACTAATTATCCGATACATATATATCTTCTTACCAGTAACACATTATTATTATTATTATTATTATTATTATTATTATTATTATTATTATTATAATAATAATAATAATAATAATAATAAACTTAAAAGTTTTAAAACTTACAAAAAATTAGTGGGAAGCCTAGAGACAATCTGGGCCCCCACACCTCTAGCAATAGCAAAACCTATCCTAGTAAAAATATGAGCAGCAGCACCGGCACCAATATCTTGCGCCATCGAACTCTTCTGAACCCGCTTTAGCAAAGAAACAGCCTCCTTCTCTAATTCCCCAAGGGAAGAAAATGAGAAAGGAATGAAACCATAACCAATCGCCAGACAACTAGATTCGTACTTGACCCGCTTCCGACGAGCCGCATCAATCACAGCACGTCCAGGGACAAAGTCAGAAAGCCCAGACTGTGTCAAAGGAGAAGATCCTGTCAAGTCAACACAAACATCGCGACCATAATCCCAGGAATAAAGTAACACATCTGCAGGTCTGAGGGCCCTGTCGTTCCCTCCAGACAACCCAATGTCAACCTCCTTTCTCGCTGAAATCCCAGATCGATAACAAACATCAACAAGGGAATCCCGGACAATATTATGTCGATGCTTAATACCCACCATACCAGCACAAGACACCGCGTGATCCCCGAAAATATCCCCAGTAAAAACCCTTGAACAGGCAGAGCATGCCGTCGAGATAGAGAACAATGGAACACCTAACCGGTAGCACAACACACATCGGTAAGTCTTTGCGTTCATCGTCTAACCCAACCCCAAAATAGGGACTGCCCTTAGCCAAGCAGAGGTGTGATCACTCTGCTGTGATTTCCATAAGGCCGATTGTCGGGGAGATAACGAAAAAGTGGATTCTGCAGAAGCGGTAACCTTTGTGAAATAAACATCTGCCAATTTCTTCATGAGTATTGGGGCAGCGACCTCACTCAGATTACCTAAAATATCAAACCCAACTGTTTTATTAAACAGACCCAATGCATCTTCAAAAGCACGACCAAGACCAACAATACTCGCATGACGTAGTAGCTTGGTCTGCAATCCAGCAGACTGTAATCGAGAAGCCAGAAAAGCATAATGACGAACATCTCCCGCAGAATAAACACCAAGCCCTCCAAATGCAAATGGCAAGGTGGCAAGCCGCCACTGCCAATCACCAAACCCAGGCCCTGAAGCAGTAACAATACGCTCCAAGGAAGATCGAAGGGCTCCATCGAAAGCGCGTTGAGCCGCCTCAAATATACTAGGAGGACAAGTACGCAAGGAAAAGTAGAGTTTAGAAACTCCCGTACATGCCCTAAGCAACAACAACTCACACTGAGGATCATCAAGCTTAGCAACCTT
Source organism: Rutidosis leptorrhynchoides (assembly GCF_046630445.1). Classification (NCBI taxonomy): domain Eukaryota; kingdom Viridiplantae; phylum Streptophyta; class Magnoliopsida; order Asterales; family Asteraceae; genus Rutidosis; species Rutidosis leptorrhynchoides. Next base: position 92,936,434 of record NC_092333.1, read on the forward strand.
ATCCATAAGCGCAATGGACTTGGTCACCCTTTGCATCACCAGTTCACTACTAAAACCAGGATCGAAACTTGCGGGGGCCCCAAGCAACTTAACACCATTTAAAGGCCGAGCAATATTAGGAGGAAAGACACCTACTTGCCTGCTTCGAGGGTCCTCCGTAGGCCAGAAAATTTCTGTTTTTTCAACGTTGAGATGCAGCCCAAAACGAGGCCCATCCTCCATAATCAAATGCAAAACCTTCCCCACCACCAAAGTGTCCCCAATAATAGTACCATCATCCAAATACCACGCCTGAAGACAAACCTCAAAATTATCTCTGATTTTAGAAACCAAGGGTTGTAGGACCAAAGCAAAAAGCAGCGGACCAAGGGGATCACCCTGTTGCACCCCCTGAGAAGACCATAATGTGTGGTTCCCATAATACAATCTGGCTGGATTAGAGTAGCAAAATTCAACCCACCGAGAAAGGCTCGGACAAAGGCGGCGAACTTCACGTAACATGACCGTACGATCAACTGGATTGAAGGCATTTTGAAAATCAACTAATAACATAGAGAGGCCAACATCAGAGCCACGATTCTCAATCAGCCGATTCACAGCATGAAGAATAGCCTCATCACCTGAAGAAACACCAACACCAAACTGAAGACCATCGAAGTAACTTCCCAAAGACTGGCCAACCATAGCAGCGCCAACCTTCGAAACAAGACGTCGCCAAACAGTACCCACAGCTATAGGACGAAGACCACCGCCGGGCTTGACAAGCGGTGTGAGGGGAGCACTAGCAATATACTCTCCTAATTCCATAGGGCACCTTCCAGCTAGAAAGAGATTAACGACTCCGGTAATAGAGCCAACCAACTCATCCGAGACTACCACAGCAGCACCACTCAAGCAATCCATAAGGTGTTGTGCACGTAAACCATCCCTACCACATGAAGTGCCCAGAGGAAAACTTTTAATCTGGCCCAAAACAACAGCAGAAGTCGTAACGAGGTGAAGGTGATCAACCGTCATATCAGGCAAGGATGGAGCGATAGAAGAAGGGTGCTTAGACAGCAAGTCCGCCAGTGTGGCGTCATTATAAGGAGCAACGCCTGATGAAGAAAGAACACGAGCTGCAGCGGTGTAATGGCCATCACAAATCTTCCTACGACACTGCTTAATATTACGCTCTTCCAAATCAAGGACCTCATCATCAACCACTGACAACATAGGAGAATCCTCTGCCAAATACTCCCTCACAAGCTGTAAACTCCCACCCGCTGTCCTCCAAGAGCAAATAGCACGGGAAATATTCTCTTCCTGATGCCGACGCTTTATCGAAGACCTAGACTCACGACTACTCCGTGGCCGAAAGGTTTTAAGGGTACAAAGGGGTAACACCAACAAAGAGACCCAACTATTATTATTATTATTATTATTATTATTATTATTATTATTATATAATATTTCTATAATCATTGAATGAAAAAAGTACTTTGTGTGACCAAGTCTTTGGTTGACAAAAGAAAGTAAACTTCGTTTCCTAGTTGTCTATATCCGTTTACACATTTCAATATAATACTTAAGCTAGTTTGTGTTAAAAAGGAGGAGTTTGAACTTGATAATGTAGAGTTATTCTTGAATTGTGAAAATAGTTTTCAATAAAGACAAGAACTACAAATACAAGACCAACAAGATATACTAATCGGATTAAAACACTAAGGGTCTGTTTACTTAGGCATTATTGAACTTAATTGTCTACATGAATTATTCGGTAAGCATTGCATCGTGTTTACTTTTGGCTTATTTTTTAATTTTATCTTTCCAGATGCATTATTGGGTAATGCCAAAAATGGGTGTTGTCCCCATATGGCTAACTTGATTCCACCTTTACCCTTTACCATCTATTCCTCTTTTTCTTGGTTACTCCGATCTCATCCTTAAAAAAACCTCAGCCACCTTCATCCTCTTTAGTTCTCTTTTTTGTCATCGCCAATTGAGTTATTTATGAACACTTAAATTGTCAGAAATATGAGTAATTTTAAAACTTTAATAATGAAATAAAAACACCTAATTTATTGGGAAATACATGAGATTAATAATATAGAAGTTTGAAAGAATTACGACTACAACTTCCTTGCAGCGAAACGTCATGTCTGTGCCGGTGAAGGAAAAAACAAGATGACGACCGAGAGAATGAGAAAGATATGAATTACAGTAATTTTTTGAATGGAAATGTTTTTTCGTTGATCTGTAAATTGATTCAAAGTAAATGATATATATACAATATTATAGAGTGGAGGCGGAAACTACAGAGTATGACTTACCCATTTTTAATCGTCTTCGATTTTTGGTAATTGTGACGAGAAAGCTTTGTTGTGTCTAATGCTGAGGCTATCCACATGTAAATTTGTTTGTCAATATTTGAATAGTATACTCCGTAATTAGAAATTTATTGTGTTATTGTTTTTTATTTATTAAATATTAAGTAAATAAATATTTAATAAAAGGGTAAAATAGTAATTTTTATCATTCAGACAGTTATTCAACACAAAAAAGTAAACAACATTATTTATTCACCGATTACTGCATTCAGTCATTCTATACCCATTCTGCCATCTATATCCATAAAGAACTTAATCAGAAAAAAGTAAACAGCCCCTTATTTATATTCAACAAGATATGCACATGTGGTGATGACACGTACAAAAATTGTATATATACTAAATGGCGTGGGTGTCGTTTACACAGGAAAAAAGGCATCCCCACACACTTTTCAAAAACACCATCTCATCTATTGTTCACCATGGGACATCTTCACTATTTTTCTAATTAGCATCTGAAATCAATACATTCATATATAAGTATCGAAAATATCATGAATTGATTCGATTAACCCATAAATTTGACTAATATTGCCACCATAACACACACACACACACACACATATATACACCATGGGACATCTTCACTATTTTTCTAATTAGCATCTGAAATCAATACATTCATATATAAGTATCGAAAATATCATGAATTGATTCGATTAACCCATAAATTTGACTAATATTGCCACCATAACACACACACACACACACACATATATACATACACATATATACATATATATATATATATATATATATATATATATATATATATATATAGTGAAATGACCCGTAAAATCACGAGTTTATTTAAACGAAACAATTTAATAATTTATTTTAGGTATTAAGTGAATGTAAATGCTAAATTCATTTGTTTTAATGACCCGTTTAACTAAGAAACTTGTCGTTGTTTTTACAAATATATAGAGACATTTATTTTCGTATACATATATAACGTAATTAATTTCGTAAAAAGAATCCATATTTGAATATTAATAATATAATAGTTATAATTATAATTATTATATTAAAGGTAAATAATAATAATAAAGTTCGCTCAAAGTTGAGTATTTATATTTTAATAATAATAATAAACATTAGTAATAATAAATGTCTTTTAAATTTTTTTAAAAATTAAAGTTACAATTTAGGAGAGATTAGTATTTCCTTTTATAAAAGATTTCGTATTATTTTTTAATTAAATTAATATATAATTATGACATCATCATTATCATTATGAAAATTAAAAGGTAATTAGCTTTAAAATAATATATAATTATGACATCATCAACATGGTCTAAAAATTTTTCTTTTTATTTTTTGATTTTTTTTATAAAGGAAAAAACTTATTTATGATGTCATCATTTTAAGAATATAATAGAATATATATATATATATATATATATATATATATATATATATATATATATATATATATATATATATATATATATATATATATATATATATATAGGGGCAGGATAAATGAGAAAGTAACCAATCGGGGGGAAGCAAATTTTTTTTTTTTCATTTTTTTATTTTTATTTTTTCAGGCATCAAGATCGCACGAAAATATGAACATTTAGAAAAGACACTTTGTGATGAATGTTATTATTTAGGCGGGAAAACGATCGACAAAAATAACATTCAAGATAATATTGTTCGTGAAAAATGTTAACGTTTTTTTTTTTTTTCTTTTCATGTTTTGTGAAGTAAAATTTAGCCCTATTTAGAGTTTAGGGTTTAGAGTTTGGTGTTTTGGGTTTATTCCATAAACCCAAAACACCAAACCCTAAACTCTAAACCATTCGTGTTAAAAATCTCAATCTAAATCCTAAATCTAAACCCTAAATCTAAACCCTAAACCCTAAATTTCTAAACCCTAATATCTAAACCCTATAAACTCTAATATCTAAACCCTAATATCTAAAACCTCAACATACGCTCGAAAAACACGATAATTGTTATATATTAGTTCTTCGAGCGTTTTTCCGCCAAAATAAAAACATTTATCACGAAGTGTCTTTATTAAATGTTCATATTTTCATCCAATCTATAATGTTCGTGAACAAAGTTTTTTCAAAAAACGAAAAAAAAAATGATTTTGCTTCCCCCCGCTTCCCCCGATTGGTTACTTCCCTCTTGATTCTACCAATATATATATATATATATATATATATATATATATATATATATATATATATATATATATATATATATATATATATATATAAAGGGCAATATTATGAGGTAATTAACAACTTAAGTGTTGAAATACAACGTAGATTGGTTAACTTGGTTGAGTAATCCGAGCGTGTATCTTACAATCTAGTCTTCATAAAGATTGGGTTAAGTTGCTCCCTTTGCAACGTGTATGTTACGCTAGCTCGTATCTATTTTTCGTGTATTGGCTTTGTAATATATCTCATGTATTGCTATGTTTTGTGATTAATAAAAAAACGAATGTTTTTTTAAAATAGTAATATTTATAAGCTATATTACAAAAATGGTTTTTCAAAATTAAAATTTACAAAAATAGGGAAACCGGCATGATTCTATTGGCAACTGCAGGACTATTTATAAGCAAGGTGGACAACTGTACGTATATTCGCAAATTATTTTGTATTGGTGGGTGTCAAAGTTCCTTATTCTACCAAACATTCGTTGTATGTATTATCTACTTTTGACTCGGACCAACGAAAATTATTAGTGTATCCATACTGAAATATTTGTTTCATTTTGATGTGGATAACTAATGTGGCTTCAAAATGCTTCTATGTCTCTTCATCTAGATCATTGAAATAAAGTTTCTGCCTATCCCTTGATTTGAAATAGTTAAATACTATCTGTGTTTCTTGTCGTTTAATTACGAAAAGCTTATGGTTAAGCTAACTATGCTAGGGTTCAAACATAAGGTGGTCCTAAACTTTACAGAACATATAAGTAACTATTTCAACTGTTGTAGGATATAAAGCTAATTGGGCTATTTAGTGATGATGGGCTGCTGGGCTAAAACCGTTAAACAAATTATAGTGGTTGATAAAGTAGCCCTTTTTAAGGCTTACAAAAGGTTTAATTAAATTTAGAAATTTTGTTCTAATCAATCCAAACAGCTTTCACATTTTTTTTAATAAATATAACAAGTAATAATATCAATAAAAATAACTTTTTTTAGGCAAAGGGTTACCACTAATTTTATTAAAAAATAAAAGAATAATGACACTATAAAAAACCAAGCGCTACAAAAGAAGCCTAGTAGCCAAATATAACAACCAAGCACAAACTGAATGAAATTTTATACTCCGTAATATTGTCTAGCTCTGGCAAATGAGTATTCGATGCCGATTAATTGCCTTTCAAAAAAAAAAAAAAAAAAAATATTACCTACTCTGGACCTGTGTCTGTAGACAATCTCTCTTTAATTGACATAAGAATATGAACTATGCCGTTTTTAGAGCAATGGGAGTGGGGGATGTCACTTACCCCGTCCCCTCTTCCGTCGCCAGTCGCCCCACTCCCTCCCCACTTCACCGTGTTCCGTCGCGGGTCTGTCAGTCGCCTCAGCGACGCAAAATGAACCCTAAATTAAAAAAAAAATAAAAAAGTACAACCGTTGCATTCTAGCCGTTGGGGTGTTTTCCATTTTTTTTTTAATTTTTTTTCTTTTTTACTTTCTATATATATACAACATATACACAAACACAAACACAAACACAAACACAAACACAAATCTCATTCACAAACACAAATCTCATTCAAAAAAAAAAAATGTCAAATTATTATCATCCACAATGGAGTCCACTCTCACCCTATTCACCCGGATCGGCTCAAGGTTCGGCTAGTGGTGGTGGTGAGGCTAATCTCGGTTTTTCAAATTTTGTCAATTCACAACAATCAATGTCACAAATGTCTCCCGAGCAAATACAAGCGTTTATGTTGTGGCAACAACAACAACAACAACAATCACAAGTTCCACAAACACAACAAACACAAGTTCAACAAACACAACAAACACCACAGGCACCAAAACGCAAGTCGAGAGCAAAGGCTAAAGGAAAAGAAGTTGCGGTCGATTCGTCTCAACCTAGAAGATGAACTGAGTACTTGTGGGAACCCGAAGATGAGCTACGTTTAGCTCAATCGTGGATTGCGGCTTCTGAAGATCCAAACCAAGGCATTGATCAAAAGTCATCTTCGTTTTGTAACGTGGTTATGAATGAGTACCATTCTAGGGGTCCACCTTACAAACGAACAAAGGATATGTTGACCTCCAAATGGACAAAAATGAATGAATGTTGCAGAAAGTATGGTGGAATCGTGAGTCGTCTCAAACGAGTTCCACGTATTGGCGAAGGTGATGTCAATTTCAAAGAACGTTGTGATGCACAATACAAGGTGGAGACGTTTAAGAAGTTTAACAATTACCTAGCTTTGGAATTCCTAAAGGACAAGCAAAAGTAGAACAATCCGACTCCACTTAAAACAAACAAACGTGATTGTATTAGTTTGGATGATTGTGATAAAGATGAGGAACCGGAAGAACCGGAAGAGAATCCAAATGCGGAGCTATATGGGGAGGATGCAACACCACGACCTCCCGGAAAATCAATAAAATCAAAATCACAAAAGACGTCTTCGAGCTCCGCCGCTTCCGCAAGATCCTCGTTTGATGAAAGTGCAAGCGGCACTTTTGAATCAATGACTAGTTACTTTGATTTGAAAATACTACAAATGTATACGGCGGGAATGGATGAAGAAGATGCACAAGTTCTTCAAGCGAAGAAAGCGGCGATTCGGGCCAAGCTTCGAAGTGAAAATTGAAGCGTTTCGTATTTGTCTTTAATAAATAGGAATTGTAATGTTTTTTTATTTATTTATGAATTGTAATGTTTTTTTTTTAGGAATTGTAATTTTTTTTTTTTTAAGAATTGTAATGTTTAATTTTTATTTTAATGGAAGTTATTTCTATTTATGTTAATTTTTATAATTATATTCATTTATGTTATATTTAAAAATCATAAAAAAATAATAAAAATATAAACTGACATGCCTAACTGACAGAGGTCACCACTCCTCACTTTTTCTGACTCAGCAAGTCAGACCTGACATGCCAAGTGACCTCAGTCACCACTCCCAGTGCTCTAATAAAGCCACAACTTTAAAAAACTCATTCACATATTATCAGGGTATTAAATTACTACTAGCTAATGACTGTAATTGGAACGATTGACGTCTAAAGCCGTTGTAACTTTGTTCTTTGTGCTCCTAGGAGCTCGTTAGGTGCCTATAATTTTAATAAAATTCAGCTGTTCCAAAAAGAAAAAAAATTAATAGCTAATGATATCATTTTCAATTTTTTCATGATTTTTATTGTGACTTGTATGTACATAAATTAACTATTTAGTTTCCGCTAAACATGATTCAGGTTATTGTCGGTTGTAGCTGTGGTTCTACTATTAGCAGCTGCAAGGCTAAATGATAAAGAAGGTGGAGAAGTTGACTCATACGGTTATTTTACATGTTTTGTTGTGATGCCACGAAACTTTTTCAGCAGGGTTTATATTAGCACCTTTTCTTTAACAGCGAGATTGAAGTCATTGACGGGGGACCATCAAAGGAGTTCCCACCGTCCGATCATATCCATTTTCGTGCGTTAAGGATGTTCCACCGAACAACTGTCATAGGACATGCTCGGCATATAGTCACCCTTGGGAATCACCCCCTGAACAACTACCATAGGACAGGCTCAGACAGCGATGCTTCTAGAGAACTCAATAACCAACTCCAAAACAAATTACATTATGAAATCTCGAGGTGAGACTCGAACACGAGACTTCATGAAAACCCAGAAAGGCAGTAACCACTAAGCTATTTTATCTTAAAGCTTTGTTTTGTGATTACCGCGTGGGCTACATTAAATTCATCAAAAGAAGTCGCATCAAATTCTGCGGTGGGTATAGATGAAGATTTAGAGAAAAGATTATTACTATTATATTGTAACGTATTTTGCTCCAATAAAGTCACAATTGACGACAAATTACATATCAAAACATGTGTAATAAACGAAAAATAATACATTTACATTTGTTATAATCTATATTTAATTGTCAAATTTGTCGTTATATTAACATTTTGATTAATCTCCAACGGATATATTCATTAACCTGCTTAATCCAATGGATATGGATATGGATATGGATATGGACAGATGAACTTAAATTAAATGGATATAGATATGGATGAATAAAAACTAAATGAATATGGATGTGGATATGACGTCATCCGATCCATATCTGATCCATCGTCATCCCTATACAGACCCGATTCGCAATATGGTACTCTGCAAATGAGGGTGGCTTAACAACCAATTTATGAAGTTCGAATCGATAAGGAACTCGAGTGACTTGATTCTAGATACTGGTTTTGAAAGAAAATGAGTGTGTGTTAAAAAAAAGTAAATGTGTGAGAGAGAATGTGCAAGTACTAGTCTCGATCAATGAGTACCATAGCGTGTGTTGAAATAAACAATGCATGGTGCTACTTATAGACAAATCACTAAGATTTGTACTTCGACATACTCGATTATGCCGACATGTCATACTATGATCGGATGATCAACAATGAAAGTTGCGCATAAGCCTTTTAAGGCGGATATGTGGGGTTGATATGTGGGTCTAAGGCTGAAATGTGGGGCTTACGTGATATGTTTATGACGTGTGTGCACACTGTCATACGTAGGGATACCATGTTACCACTGTCTTAAGGGCGCACATTGTTTACGGCATGATAACATCTTAAGTCTAGCAGTCTCCATTTGGGCTTTCTTGATGGAGTTAAACATGTGAAAATGAGACTTGTGTACGAGGTTTTACACTTTCTGAAAAGATATTCGGAGAGCATATCATTAATAACTAATAGTTAGTTTCATATATAAATAAAGATTTAATTATTATTTATCCTTGATGTTGTCGACGTCCCTAAATATAAAGGATTGAAGTAACAAATACATTAATTATGTTAAAAATCAGGGTATGGTATAATAATTTGGATTGATCTTTAATCGTATGAAACACTTTCGCAATTAAGTATTTTCACCCTATCAAGCATTGGGTTGCATGAAATCCTAATTGGGATAAGATAAGATAGCAATTCGTTTCCAGGCAAGAAGAAATCGAATCAGTGTTTTTAGTTATGTTTATGTATGTACTTAAGTAAAAGTAATTGGAAATTTTCTGGATAGAAAACCTGTTAAAACAGTTAAAACACGAAAGGATGGAATCAAAGGGACCCCAACCACGGGCACTGCCCCTTGGATCCCGCAAGGGGGCGCATCGCCCTTTTGAACCCCACTATTTTTTTTTTTGCGACAGAGTCTAGTCAACTTTTAAGTTTTACGTTTAAGTTTGGCATTTTATTTTTTCGTTTTACGTTTCATGTTTACATTTTGCGTTTACGTTTTGCGTTTACATATTATGTTTACGTTTTAATTTTCGTTTTATGTTTTTCGTTTTGGTTTTTATGTTTATGTATTACGTTTTCGTATTACATTTTCGTATTATGTTTACGTTATACGTTTTATAAATTCCGAGATTTCAAAAAACTCAAACCAAGCACGTGATAGGATTTCAAATCCTGACATTTCAAATTTCCTTGATTTTAAAATTAATAGGATTTGAAATCCTGAGATTTTGAATCCTCGAACCAAACGCCACATAAAAAATTTATATTATTACGATGATCTAGTATTTGTGATATTTAGATTTGATTATGAAAAATACTCTCTTCGCCCCTACTTTAGTGTCTACTTTTTGTTTATGAAATGTACCAATTAATTGTCAACTTTTATAAATAAATAACTAAATATAATGAGGTAAAGTTTTTTATGTTATATAAGCACGTAAGAAAAAAAGGACACGTAAAAATTAAGAAATAAAACTGTAAAAGTGACAAAAAGTACAATGTAATAATGATAGTGATTCTTGTTTTAGAAAAAAAAATCAAAATTACAACTTTTTGAATTTCGCTTCACATATATTCATTTTTCTCCAAAATCTGGATTTATAAGGAGGGGACATAAAACAAATGAGATTTTTCAATATGAAATGAAAGATAGGCATTCACTTTCTTTTCAATATCTCCTTAATTAAGCTTAATAAAACTTTGGAACACAATTGTTTTCTAATTTCTTTCCGCTTAGACCATTCTTAACCATTATGTTATGTCATGGTATCACTGACTGCCACATCAGCGCCACATCAGCACCTTCTTCCCATCACTAACCAACCACTAACTGCTAACAACCATGACGCACCTTCATTAAATAATTATTTTTTAAAACTTAGATTTTTTTTACTAATTAAAAATTACATTATTAAACAAAAATAAAATACAAATAAAAATTCGTAATCTAAAATTACATTGCAAAAAAAAAATAAAAATAAAAAATAAATCAAACCACTCCTCGTCTTCGTCCTCGTCCGCGTCTTCGTCTTCGTCTTTGTCCTCCTCTTCATCTTGGTTGATTCCCGAAGAATCCTGCTTCACGATAGTCGTTGACATGCTCGGGAATTGCCGAAGGTCCTGATTATTAGTTATATCTAATACGTGTATTAGGTGGTAAACTCCAAATGTGTTCGATAAGTATGTCTCGGAGAAAACGATGAATGGTGCCCATTCGCAAATGCGTATCGAACCTTTCTCGTATTGTTAATTGATCGGTGTCGAAGGGCCGGTCAAAAATAGCCTAATTACTCTACTTTAGATAGGATAAGCAGGATTCGTTCCACGGGAAGTTATGATTAACTAGCAGGAAATTTCAAGATTGATTTGTTTGTGATTAACTAAAATTAACTAATGTAAAGACTAGATTAACAATTACGAAGCAAATATAAACTTTGAGTATTTAAGAGCATAAACAGTGAGCTAAATGAAAAGGTTGTAATCAATTGGATGGAAGCCTTTATTCCTTTACAATCCCAATTATGCATGCACTAGTTCAACAAATCCTTATGCTATCAAATTATCAACTAAACCTCATAGACAAGACTTCTTCGGTTTTCCAATTTATGATTATCTTGGACACAAGCAATGCTACTTACACACGTTGTCTTTATCCCTATACTATGTTATAACTAGGTTGGATTAAGCACAAGATGTTAAATATCAATTACTTGTCTTGCAACAATCAATAACTATCAAACTTGCATTAATTGATAATTCAAAAGATTCAATGAAATTATAAACCAAAAGACATAAGGATTACAAAATTAAGAATCACATAAGTAAATGAAGAACTAAACATACAATAATTGTTCATGCAAGGAATAAAGTAAAAAAAATTAGCCAAGCATGTTGGTGATGATGATCATGGTTGTTTCTTGAAGTTACATGATGAACACTCCTTGAATCCTAGCTTGAATCTTTGTTTGATGATGATTGATGGTGTGTTTTTGTGTGTTTGATGCTCTTAAAACTTATGGAAAGGTGTGGAATTCGTAGCCTAGGGTTTACCTTATATAGGGATGAAGTATGGTATTCCCCAAGCATGAAATCTTTCAAATTCGACCTCAAATTCTATCCAAAAATAGCTCCAGCCGCAAATTATGCTCACCGGGCGCAAATTACGCCCCGGCGCCAATTCCAGGCGCCTCCTTATGCCCGAATTCCACCTAAAAAGTTTGTGACCCTATGCCAGGCGCCTACATGCGCCCACCAGCCGCAAATTGCGGCTCGGTTCCATTTTTCGCGTCTTTTTCTCGTTTTAACCCTCGTTTTCGCGTTTCGTCTTGACTTGCTGCCCATAATGAAAACCTTATAAAATGAATTTTTAAACTTCAAATGCACGCGTAAAATTCATCTATTAATATCAAATACGATCGGCATTTATGAACCGATCAACTCCCCCACACTTATCATTGTTTGTCCTCAAACAATCTCAAACTCAAATCTTCGACTCGAACCTTTAATTGAGCTTTTAACAACTGATAAATCTTCGAAAGATTGTATAAAACCGCAACATCTTGAACTCAATGTGAAACATAAATCCTTCAGACATGGCTCTCACTTAACCAACTTTAACTTCCCGATTATATGAACATCTCGTCTCAAGCACATACTTCAAAAATGTAACAAAACTTCAAACTTGGTGATCTTCAAATAACACATACGTCAAGTGAGAGCCATCCGCCATATGAATTAGATGAAAGAACCATATACCGTCAATACCATATTTTGTTTTAAAGGTTGGTGTGCCAGAGTGTCCGAAAACACCCTTTTTGGTTCTCCCGGTGTTTTAGGATCACGGCACTCATCTCATGCCCCAACAACTCCTCCGGTGACTCTCGGAGCAGGGTGGACAATCGACGAAGGGTCGTGAAATTTAAGTCCCACGTGACTTATAATGAGAAATAATTTTTGTGGATTTAGCCCCATCTAGCTCTATTTTTAGCGGTATTATACGCCCTCAACAAGGCTCTCGTGTAGGAATATTTATCCAGCCCCTATACTGGCTATTTTATGGATTTGGCTCCATCGAGCTCTCGTTTTGTGGTTTTAGCCCCAAGCATGGCTCTCGTTTAGGTATATTTATCCAGCCCCTATACTGGCTGTTTTGCAGTAAACTGCGGGTATGGCTAGTGTCATCCACAGCTAATCCTGGTTTTGGATAGCGACACAGAACAAGTCCAAGCACTAGCATTTGTTCCCGGTATCGAAACAAGATGTGAATGAATAGGAAACGACATTTTGTACTTTTCAATTCGTCAATTCATGGGTAAAAAGCTGCACTAAAAATGCTTATGAAACATAAATTGGAAGACTTTGCTTTCTTTTTGAAAACACCTTGATAACACAACTAAGAAGACTTTACTTCTTAACTTGACCACTTTAAAACTTTTTTTTAATTTAGGTGCTAACATCAACTTTTTCTTAATACCCATTAGTACCATGCCACTTCACTTATTCTTTCAACTCTTTTTCACAAGAATCACACTTGGTTTGTTATAAAATTATGATAAAAAAAAATTATTCAATTTAAATAATCATAATGTTTTACTCACTTTTAAGCTTCAAACCAAAGTAATGTATCCCCAAAAAAATATTAATTTCCCCTCTCCCCCACACTTACATCATGCTACGCCCTCGTATGCATGTTTTAAGAATATTACAATGTTTGTGTGAAAATAAAAGAAATTATTACATATTACCGAGATACTTGCACGTTCACCATCCAATAGTAACCAATGCACACCATTTTGATTCATCATCACGCATTTCATTCGATTACATTTATCCTTCCATTACAACTTAAAAAAGAAAAACAAAAGAAAAATGTAAAATCTAACTAGCCCACTTTCGGAGGGATCCGCTTTAAACCACCCGATTTTCTCGGGTGGATGAGTTTTCTCTCGTGAGGGCTTGCAGTAAACATACCCACAAAGTTCATTTATCTAAAAACAAAAATAAAATAGAAATAAACTAAAAATAAAATAAAGACGACTTACAAACTCTACACAAGTTTGTGCAGTTTTTATATCCGAGTCGTGCACACGACTCTTTTGCCACTTCAGCTAATTCCAGGACTGTAGAAGGTTCCTCCTTCCCTCACTTTTTGAGAACCTTCACTATCTCTAACTTTCCTTAACTTAAAATCCAACCACACATCATTCTCCTTAGCCACATGCATTAACTCAAACAATTTAGCTTTTTCTTTAGAAGACAATTTACAAACAAGACGGTTGGTTAAGCTTTCATCCCCCCTACTCCTAGCATCATGGACCCATCTATGTAATTTCCTCATGGAACGATCAAGCACCGAGTCATCCACATATTCCTTACACTCAGTATCATGCCTCAAAGAACTATGTGGCGGGTTTTCACTATCTCCCCCACACTTAGGCCCTTCAAGATCCTCTAAATTGGAAATCACCTCATAATCAACTCGAGAATTCACCTTTTCATTCTTATTCACTTTGATCTTGTAACCTCCAAACCGCTCAACGAGTTTTTCTACGATTTTCCCCATTACTTTGACTACTTTTTCATCAGATTCTTCAGACTTTTCAAGTGTATCAACAGACACATTCCCAACACAATTCTCCATTTTGTTACCACTAGATACCTGCTCATTTATTTTCTCATTGATGGTGGTCGGGAAGGCCTAATCGTCTTCGGGGTTACCAAATGTCCATCATCTTCACATTTAGAAACTTTTTCATCTACCTCAACAAATGTGGATACTGCCATCACGGTTTCTTTCATCGGTAATGAACAAGTGGTTTTAATAGATGAACTCAACTTGGTTTCAAGAACTTGACACAAATTTTTCATTTCCCGCTCAAGATTTTGTATTGACTCTTGTTGACTCATCAAAATTTCTGCATTAGTTCTTACTTGAGATTCCATTAATTCACTCGTCATACCCTCTTCACTAGATTTCATTACCTCCTCTTTCTCTTTCACATTCGGTGCATACTTTTGAATCTGTTCATGGTTAGTATCCAACAAAAAACAATCCTGGACATCCGGTGTATGTAATGAATTAAAAATATTAATCCGTGATCTCTTATTACCAAAATAAATGTCCATAACTCCGGTTCTACAATTGATAAGAGCATCAATTGTGGCCAAAAATGGACGACCAAGAATGATCGTCGGTTGGGTATCCCTAAAGGTGGTCTCCGTGTCCATAACTATAAAATCTACCGGGTAATAAAAGTCTTCCACTTTCACAATTACATTTTTCAACATACCCCTTGGAGTTCTCATTGACTGATCTGCAAGTTGGACGAGAATATCAGTGTGTTTTAAAGTTCCCAACTCGTATCGGTCAACAAGGTTCGATGGAAGTATGTTAATACTAGCCCCCAAGTCCAACAAAGCTTTTTTGACATTAACATTACCTACCGTAACCGAAATTAATGGTGTCCCTGGGTCCTTAAACTTAGGTGGAAGTGAACCCGAAATTACAGCACTCACTTTTTCAGTTGATTTTACCTTTTTGGGCAATGATGCGTTGAGTTTACACTTTTGAACAAACAAATCTTTTAAAAACTTAGCATATGTTGGAATTTGTTTGATTGCATCAATAAGTGGAATATTTATTTTTACTTATTTAAATGTTTCCCACATAGCATCCATTTTCGGTCTCTTTTTCCCATAAGGGAATTGGTTCGGGGACTCTAAGGCCGTGGAAAATGGAACGGTTTATGGTTTCGTACCCGATTTCCCAATTTCCTCAATGATGGGTTCTTTATTTTACACTCCCTTCCCAAGGTCATTATTTTTACTTACCTCATCCTCCTCATCAAGAACGATAGGAGACTTACGTGCATCACGTTAAGCTAACTCTTTCTCACCGACCTTGTTGTCATACTTCTTTCCACTACGCAAGGTGCCTACCATGTTTACACTATGTCCTTTGCCCGAGTCCTTATGATTTGGATTTAACACTGTATAACTCAGAATGGTACCCGGCTCCCGATTTCCCTTACTCTCCGCTACATTACCAATCTCCTTAGCCAATGCACCAATTGACTTATTTTGCACTTCCACTATTTTACGCATTTCGGAGATAAACGCGTCCATCTTGGCATCCGAGCTAGATGGTTGATTGGGTGGGGCATTGTTTTGATTTTGGTTTTGGCCTTAATTTTGGTAATTGTTTTGGTTTTGGTTTCGGTTGTTAGGATAAGGATTTTGATAGTTTCTTTGATAGTTGCCTTGATTCTGAAAGTTCCCTTGGTTTTGAAAGTTGTTTTGAGGTCTTTGTTGGGTCCCTTGGGTGTTAGCATTTAGAGCATTGTTGTTGCTCCAACTAAAATTTGGATGGTTTCTCCAACCCGGATTATACGTGTTGGAGTATGGATCAAATCTCCGTCCCTGAACCTCATTAACTTGTTCCTCCACTATTTGTTGATTCACCGATGGAATCCCATTTCTACATCCGTATGCAAAATGAGAAGGATCTCCACAAATATCACAAACCTCCTGAACCTGCGAAACATTACAAGCAAGACCCTGGTTTGGGTTGTTAAATATAAGCATTTTCAAATCATCTAATTCTTGCACTAAGTTCCTAGATGAACCACCCGAGTCGGAAACATGATTCACCTGGGAGGTACTAGGTTGTTTACGATTAACTGGAGCTTGGGTTTTCGAACCCTTGCTTAAATGTTCAAAGAACGTCCATTCGTCCTCACTAGATCGAGTTAAAAACGCCCCACCACTAGCTGCCAAAAGAAATTGTCTGTTTTGGGAATCCAAACTATCATAGAAAACTTTAACCAATTCCCACTTTGGTATTTCATGGTGTGGGCATGCCCTAAGTAACTCCTTCAGACGCTCGTACGTTTCATGAAATAATTCACCCGGTAGTTGTCTAAAAGATTTTATTTGTGTACACATGTCTGAAGTTTTACTTATGGGATAAAACTCCTCTAAAAACCGTTTTTTCATCTCCGCCCAAGTATTAATACTCCGGGCGGGTAAAGAGAGAAACCATCTTTTTGCCTTATCTTTAAGTGAATAAGGAAATAATCGAAGACATACCTCATCATCAGTGAAACCGCTACCTGATTAGTAGCACATATCTCGTTAAACTCAGTGATGTATTCATATGGTTCCTCATTAGCCATACCTCGGTAGGTTGGCAAGATCGAAATGAGTTGAGGTTGGACCTCAAATCGTCGTGTGTTTCCTCCTGCCGGTGCGGGAAAAACAATGGGTGAATGATCCTCATAATCACCCGATTGGTAGTAGGTGTCTACCCCTCTTTGTCGTTCAGCCATCTCATTTCGTTGATTAAAAACTTCCTCTTCAGTATCGGAATCTGATTTAGGAGAGTTTGGTAGAACAATCGGATGTGACTCTAACTGTGGTTGAGTGGATGCTGAAGCCACTGTCGAGACCTTTAAGATTCTTGTAGCTTTTCGATTAGCTTTTACGGATTTCTCGATTTTTGGGTCTAAAAGCTTAAGATTTTGATCTCCCAAACTCCGAGTTTGCATACACTAACCTGCACTTCAACAAAAACAAGAATACCGAGCGTAAAACTGACAACAACAAAATAAGCAAAAACACTATTTTTGGTTTTTTTTTATTGGTTTTATAATTTGTATGGTTTTTTCTAATTTAACACGAAAGCAAATAAAATAAGAGCTTGCAATCAAGCGCACACTTTCCCGGAAGCGGCGCCAAAATTTGATCGGTGTCGAAGGGCTGGTCAAAAATAGCCTAATTACTCTACTTTAGATAGGGTAAGCAGGATTCGTTCCACGGAAAATTATGGTTAACTATCAAGCAATTTCAAGATTGGTTTGTTTGTGGTTAACTAAAATTAACTAATGTAAAGACTAGATTAACAATTACTAAGCAAATATAAACTTTGAGTATTTAAGAGCATAAACAGTGAGCTAAATGAAAAGGTTGTAATCAATTGGATGGAAGCCTTTATTCCTTTAAAATCCCAATTATGCATGCACTAGTTCAACAAATCCTTATGCTATCAAATTATCAACTAAACCTCATAGACAAGACTTCTTCGGTTTTCCAATTTATGATTATCTTGGGCACAAGCAATGCTACTTACACACGTTGTCTTTATCCCTATACTAAATTATAACTAGGTTGGATTAAGCACAAGATGTTAAATATCAATTACTTGTCTTGCAACAATCAATAACTTTCAAACTTGCATTAATTGATAATTCAAAAGATTCAATGAAATTATAAACCAAAAGACATAAGGATTACAAAATCAAGAATCACATAAGTAAATGAAGAACTAAACATACAATAATTGTTCATGCAAGGAATAAAGTAAAAGAAACTAGCCAAGCATGTTGTTGATGATGATCATGGTTGTTTCTTGAAGTTGCATGATGAACACTCCTTGAATTCTAGCTTGAATCTTTGTTTGATGATGATTGATGGTGTGTTTTTGTGTGTTTTATGCTCTTAAAACTGATGGAAAAGGTGTGGAATTCGTAGCCTAGGGTTTACCTTATATAGGGATGAAGTAGGGTATTCCCCAAGCATGAAATCCCTAAAATCCGGCCTCAAATTCTATCCAAAAATAGCTCTAGCCGTAAATTATGCTCACCGGGCGCAAATTACGCCCGGGCACCAATTCCAGGCCCCTCCTTATGTGATGCCCCGGCCAAATCCATATGGACGAGAACATTACATATGATTACATCGCGAGGTATTTGATCTCTATATGATACATTTTACAAACATTGCATTCGTTTTTAAAAGACAAACTTTCATTTCATCGAAAGTTGACAGGTATGCATTCCATTTCATAATATCCAAACTATAAATGACCTAATCTGTCATTTACTTAATAATAATCTCTAATGAACTTCAACGACTCGAATGCAACGTCTTTTGAAATATGTCATGCATGACTCCAAGTAATATCTTTAAAATGAGCTAATGCACATCGGAAGATTTCTTTCAAACCTGAGAATAAACATGCTTTAAAGTGTCAACCAAAAGGTTGGTGAGTTCATTAGTTTATAGTAATCATTTCATTTTCATCATTTTAATAGACCACAAGATTTTAAATACTATAAAACATGCAGAAGTCCCATTCCAACTGTACAAAAAATATCTTTCATATGAAGAACACCTGGTGAGGATTCAAAATATAATAGTAACCATCTGTGCCGGTCTTTCACCCCACGGCTGAATACATGTGCCTTCAAAATATAGAACCTCTGTGCCGGTCTTTACACCCCACGGCTGAATACATGTGCCTTCAAAATATAGAACCGCTGTGTCGGTCTTTACACCCCACGGCTGAACACATGTTTATAAAGTATAGGACAATCGGTGCCAAAATGTCATAAATAATAAACCATCCACCCGGCTCGGGAGCTCATACGCTCTAACGGAAACCGGGGGCTAATGCATGTCATAATAATCAACCCCAATCCCAGATAATTCTATCATAGAATGCAGTTAAGGTATTTGTGTCTATTTCGTAAAACAGTTATAAAAGTTACGCATGTATTCTCAGCCCAAAAATGTAAAGGGTAAAAATGCAAATGAAACTCACCATACTGTATTTTGTAGTAAAAATACATATAACGACATTAAACAACTGAACAATGCAGGGTTGGCCTCGGATTCACGAACCTATATCATTTATATGTATATTAACACGTATAATATTAATCAACTAAGTTTATAATGTATAAGAATAATTTTTACATATATAATCATATCACTATCTATATTGTATAAGTGATTTATATATAATGTATCACTTAACAAAAATAGTAGGTATGAAATAAATATATTTTATATAAATAATATTTGTTGTAATAGTAATAATAATATTAATAATAATAACGATAGTGTTAATGAAAATAAAATGATAATTTTAGTAAGTATGATAATTTTGCTAATAATGATATTTTTAACAATAATAATCCTTTTATAATAATAATAATAATAATAATAATAATAATAATAATAATAATAATAATAATAATGGAAATGATATTAATAATAATTATGCTTCTAATAATAACCTTAATATTAATATTCATAATAGTAATAAAATTAGTAATAAAAATAATAACAATAATCATAAAAAGAAAAGAAAAGGAACTACCTCACAAGGAGTTTTAAAAAAAATGGTTGTTCACACCGGGGCTCGAACCCGTGACCTCTCTCTTAATCACAAAACTCCCTAACCATTACTCCATCTGCGCTTTCCTGATTTCTTTCCTAAACTAAATCCATATAACCCGTCTTATTTCGGTTTCTATATCAAAACTTCATCATTGTATCACGATTCATTATCATCATCTTAGTTCTAATCATCATTATTTCTAATCATCATTATTTCTTCATAATGATATCATTTCATCATCGTATCACCAGAGTATCATCATACTCGTCATATGTAAAAAAAAACGGCCTGATAGATGAAACAACATGATCACGGCCCAAACATACCTCGGCCCAACTGCAAATGAGATTTCCGGCCCAACAGAGGAGTATATGCGGTGGCCCAATGAAATTGAAGTGGTTTGTTTTCGAGACACAAAATATAAACGAAACAGAAAAACAGCAACTAGTGGCAGTTGATAGTCATTACTTTTAAAATCACAAGTTGGTGTGTATGTGATAATCTTGACCCACCACAGAAAAAGCTTCGTAAATAAATGCTCAAGTGGCCTTCTGATTAGAGTTTGTCAGTTTAAACAAATGAAAACAGAAAGAAAAAAAAACAGCAACGATTTGTTAATCATCATCTTTATTTAGCATCCCCACTAACTCTTCACATATGATGTCTGTACACTCTTTAAACCTTCCCACGTTCACCCATGGTACCGAATGTTTGTGGAACATAAATAAAAGACACTTTGGCACTAGACAATGTTTTATCATCATCATACAGCTCACCCATTAAAAGAATACCAAAGATGTTGACCAAATGGGTAAGACTTGCAAGTGTATAATGCGTTTTCTAAAGACACCTTTAAAACTAATTAGTGTGTGGTGGGGTTAGTATATATCGGCCAAAGGAAAAATATACCAACTTTATTTGCTTGCCATTCTTCGTTCACTCCACAAAAACGATATCTAGATCATTCCAAATGGAAGCGTGGCCCAATCAGAAACATACCTATCGGACATTATATCCCACTTGCATTTGATAATGTGTTTTGTAATATACTATATATATTATCAAGTTGACAACCCTAAACAATCATTTCATCATTTCATTGCTTCGTTTCTTTACTTGCTTCTTTTCTGGGTCGAATAGTAAACAAAGTAGCAGCTGTAGTAGCTTCAAAAATTGCGAGAATTACATAAAGGTGGCGGTTTGGTGGTGTTTGAGTGGCCTTCTAACAGCAACAAAATAGTAGCATAAAATAGTGGTAGCATGGCAATAATCTGGTGATCGTGTTTGTCGGATGAACAAAATACCAGTTAGTATGGTGGTAGTAACAATAACGTGGAGGTGGTTTTGGGTGGTAATGGTTGATGATCGAAATGGAAATGGGGTGAAGTTGAGTTGAATCGTCTCGAGGTGTTGGTGACACAAAAGGTGTTTGGTGATGATGAAACTATGAGATTGAAAGGTATGCAATAATGAATGAGATTATGAAGTAGAGTGGAGACCCTTTTGGTGTTCGGTTTAGTTCTCACGAAAAATAAATTCAAGGTGGTTGTTGATGTTAACGAGTAATAATAGCAAAACTAAAGTGCAGCTGCAAAGTACCCGGGTTTATGTATAATAACGAGTAATTGAATTATTATGAAGCAAGAAACTCGACAGCTGGTTCCATCAGAAACAGAGATGAATAAATCAAAAAGGACGATGAAAAAATAAAGAAATCAAAAGTGGATTAGGACGTTCAACGGATTTTGTCTGATACTCTTGGTAATTTGTTTGAGGATTTAATCAAGCAGACAGATTTAATAGAGTGGAAAGCGATTTTAAACAGATTTTGTATTTATGCATATGTATTTTAGTCGCATTTATATATTTGTATATACATATACAACTGTATATGTATTTATATCTGTATATTCATATTTTGCATATGTATATGCATTTGATTGAATCTTGTATCTAACAGTATTCAAGTGTCTGTATATATATGATAATTGTATATCCCCATATTTATATATTTACATTTATAAATTATAATTAACCATATTATTAAATATAATAATACTCTTAATATTATAATAAGAGTAACACAAATATAATAGTATTAATAATAATATTATTGTAAATGATAATGATGATAATTATTATGAGTTATATAACAACAATATTATTAATAACAATAATACTAATTTCAATAATAATATATCAATTTATATGTATCAATTTTTATATTTATATATTATCTATTAATAAAGATACAATATCTATATACACATAAATGTTCGTGAATCGTCAAGCGCAGTCAAAGGGTACTTGATTGTATGGATATAGTTTCAAAAATTTTGAGACTCAACATTATAGACTTTGCTCATCGTGTAAAAAATATAATATCATATCGAGAGTTTGGTTTAAAATTAGTCGAAATTTTTCCGGGTCACTACACCTTATGCCCGAATTCCACCTGAAAAGTTTGTGATCCCAGGCCAGGCGCCTACATGCGCCCACCAGCCGCAAATTGCGGCTGGGTTCCATTTTTCGCGTCTTTTTCTCGTTTTAACCCTCGTTTTCACGTTTCGTCTTGACTTGTTGCCCATTATGAAAACCTTATAAAATGACTTTTTAAACTTCAAATGCACACGTAAAATCCATCTCTTAATATCAAATACGATCGGCATTTATGAAACGATCATTAATGCACGACGAACTGGCTGATAATCCTCCTCTAACCCACAAAAAGCTCGACCATTATCTTCAGTAATTATGTTGTGTAAAATCACGCTACATAATGTATTAGATTTTCTCGATATAGAATTTCCTTGCAGGACTTTTAATGATTGCAAAACGACCTTGAAGTACACCGACAACTCGTTCGATATTCTTTTTTACGGCCTCTTGGTACCTCTTAAATTTTGATGTTTTTGGTTCAACCATACTTTTGAACGATTTCACAAATGTCGCCCAATCAGGATAAATTCCGTCCGCTAAATAATAGCCTTTAGTAAAATGTTTCTCATTCACCGTAAAGTTACACAGTGGAGCTCTATCTTCAAGTAACTCTTTAAATAAATCGGATTGGTTTAACACATTGATATCATTATTTGAACCAGCTGGTCCAAAGTAAGCGTGCCAAATCCACAAATCATACGAGGCGACCTCTTCCAACATTATCGTTGGGTGACCATGATCGCCTCGTGTGTATTGACCTTTCCAAGCGACTGGACAATTTTTCCAAGCCTAATGCATACAATCTAGACTACCGAGCATGCCCGAAAAACCATTTATTTGCTCATGATGTATAAATAAACGTTGAACATCATGGGCATTCGGTTTTCTTAAATATTCGCTCGAATAACAATGTGTAACGGCCATACTTTTTCCGTTATTCTTTATCGTTTATATTTAACTTCTATTTACTGGTATTCGTGCTACGTCATTTCTATGACTTATATTATTATTTGAATAATAATATTTTCCTTTTTATGTGTCATATAATTATATGTGTTCATATTTGGATTTGTACGTTTCTACGTTTCTTGGATTTCTATCATGTGAATTGTTTTGGTTTTCAAAGCAACGATCAGACTTTTGCGATTTTCGAATCCGAATTATTTTATTTATGATATTTCTATATCATATGAGATTATAAAATATTTCTATATTATATTTGTCGCATGTGCGTGTTCTTCCCGAATATTCAATCGCATAGCCGTGTTTTCGCGAATCGGGATCCGTTCGGCTTTCGGGCCACACGTTATCACACATTACTTCATAATGGGCTAAGAGGATCCCGTCCTCCACTCTATTTCGGCCGAAATCCCATGAGGGGGTGGTTTTGCCAACTTACTAAACTATTAACCTAATCATGATACTTACACTCCTTTACACTACTACATTTTATTTTAACCTAAAAATCATTTTTCTCTCCTTTTCCTCCTCCCTTGGTCATTCACCACCATCACCAATATAATCATCATCTTCAACAATTTTATACTTGAAGATTTAGGGCTTTTTATCTCATCGGGTTCTCTATTTTAAGATCTACAAGCTCATACAACTTGTTCTTTGATTAGGGTATAATCATAAACCCTAACTTTTAAATTTTCATTTATTTTTACTAATTTTGATTATATGTTGATGCTATAGTACTTGTATATTGTTGTGTTGTTGATTTGATGCTTAGAAATGCTCGATTTCATATGTTTTCGGTTTGATCAAAAGCAGACAACAGCTATTTGTTTAAAATCAGTATACTTAACAGATGTTTTTGGTTAAATAAAATGTATATATGAGTTCCTCACATCAAGACAATAATTTTAGGCTTTGGATTCATATCTTTTCGAGTTTCGGATCATAAGTTATGCTTGTTTAAGTGTTTTGATGAAAATGAAATGTAAAAGCTTGTATGATCAGATGGGATCCGACTTTGTGACCATTTTTGGAGCCTTTAGGGTGTACCATTGGGTTAGGATTGATGATTGGATGAACATTCATGTTCGGGTCATCGAAATCCGAGCCGCGGATCACCCAGAATGGCTAAAACAAGATTTAAATCGGATTAAAGAATTAAGTTGGTACATGGCTGTTCTTCACGACCCATGAACTGATGTGAGGGTATTCTTGAGTGTACTAATGTGTCGGGTTGGTTAGTTAGACGAGGATATATATAAAATTCGTTGAAAACCGACACCCGAGGCTCAAGTTATGACCCGGCGAACTTTTAATTAAACTTATGGTTATAAAATGTGAACTTAGGTTATAAATAATGATTTGCATTATAATTAAATTACTTACGATATAAAGTTAATTATTTTTGAATAAGACTTATGTTATGTATTTAGTATATCATTTAATAATTATATTATGATTTAATTATTCTTATAATTAAACTTATGATTAATAATACTTTTATTATTAATGAAAAATACTTATGATAAGTATTAAACTTATGTTATGAGATTATTATATCAAGGCTTATAATAAAGATTAATTATTTATTTATTTATTATAAGGCTTAGTTATTATTAATTATAATTTAATTATTAAATACTTATGGTTTAATAATTATATTAAAATACTAATGATATGATTAATAATTCATTATTAATTAATAATACTTATGATATGATTAAAAATTTATTATTAATTAATAATACTTATGTTATGATTAATATTTAATTAATTAAGTACTTATGTTATATTAATTATATCGTTTAAACTTATGTTAACTTTATAATTCAATTTAATTTAACTAAACTTATGATATGACATGATTATATGAGTATGACTTTAAATAACATTATAACTTATATTATTAATATAACTTACACTTTAAATTTCAATGTTGACTAAGTTTGACCAAGGTTGACTTTTGAGTTGACTTTCGGTTGACTTTGACTTTCAGTTGACTTTTGTTGAATTTTCTAATTAAGGAAACTTTCCTAAGATAAAAACTTTCCAAAAATAGAAACTTTCCAAAAATAGAAACTTTTCAAAAATAGAAAGTACGTGTTATACGCCGTCCTGATCATACCGAAACATACCGAGTGTTGTTCTATGCTTATTTGCAACAAGTACTATAGCTATCATACTAAGACTTGACCTAAGTTAGTTATTTATATCGACCCGCTTTATTTATAGGTCGGAGTTGTGATCATTCTTTGTCACTTTACCATTTGCTGTTCGCATTTCCGTGTTGTTGCTTCATTTACTTTAAGGTGAGTTATAGTCCCATTTTTCTATTTTAAATCTGTTAGGATGAGAATGAATGCAGTTTATTTTACATATTGGACACAAGTGAAAATTGGTTTAAATTATTCATTGTGAGTCGAACGAAAATATTTCCTAATCTGGTAATTTTAATCACTGGTTTCTACTGGTGAACGCGAATCCTATGGATAGATCTACCGGGTCTGACAGGCCCATTTCGTGCTAGTCGCGATAGCAGTTACAGACGGAATGTATTAGTACTTCGTATTTTGGAAGATACACTTGTTCAGTGTATATTGTTATATTGGTTTTTGTTAAGGGTAAGGAGTTGTTAAGTTATTACCAGATGGCTCACGGGTTAATGGAATAATGTTTTTATATGTTTTCGAGCATATAATTTTGTGGTCCAAAATGAGTCTTTATGTTTTCAAACATAAATTTTTATGGTTTAAATTAATTATTGTTTGCAATATTAAACCTATAATTCACTCAATATTTTTGTTGACAGTTTACTAACATGTTTTATTCTCAGGTTCTTGATTGATTACTTCCGATGTACTTAGAGATTCTACATTGTCTGTCGCAGAGTTTGATTTAAACATTAAACATTGCATTCTACTTTAAATACTGTTACATTGTGAGTAGTTGTTGACTTGTTTTGGTCAACCCTTTTTATATATCTGGGTTGGTTTTTCTAAATTTACAAATGATTTAGATTTTTCCTTTTGAGGTAATCAATTTTATTAAATGAATGCAATCTTATTTATGAAAATTCATATAGAGTTATGATCAAGCTGTGGGACCAAGTGATGGAGCCGTTAAGGGTACTTGTGGTCGTTTTACAATGTATAACACTTTTGCAAAAAATTTCTGAACACTGATATGATGTGCTTTCACCAATATGCAAATACTAATCAAAAATATCGGGAGCAACACCGTATGCTAATTGTCGTATATCAGATGTGATTTTTTGATAAACAGCAAACCCGAGTAAACCGGTTGCATCCCGTCTTCGATGAAAATATTTAAAGTGTGAAGGAATAGGTTCTTGAGAATAACTGAGTATACCTGCGGATATACGGTTAAACAGTCGACTGCTCATTCGAAATCGTCTTCGAAATTTATCTTCGGGGAACGTTGGTGTGTCAGAAAAGTAATCGTTCCACAATAGTGTAGCTCTTTCAGTCCGATCTCTATAAAAAAAATCTTCTTGAATTTCTCGGAATAGATTCTTGATTTTCTTCATCATCGACATCTAAGAAATCAAGAAGTTCGAGTTCGTGTTCCGGATCGTACGCACCAGCTACTTGTACGATATAGTCAAAATAGTAATCGATATTATTCATTTTGTGGAGTAAAAATTGTGAAATATGTTGTAAATATAATGTGGAGTATGTTGTAATACAAATGTGCAGTGTGTATTTGTTAGATGTGAAGTATGTATATATAGAGAATTAGAAATTAAAGATAAAAAATATATATATATATATGATTCAAACGGCTAGTATCCGCGATTCGATTTGCTGAACAACGAAAAAACCAAGGGCTGGTGCTTGAAGGGTGGACCAACGACCGATTGCTAATATCGGTGCCAATGGTTGGCGGTTCCAACCACGGCCCCATTCGCGTACCGATAAGAATGGTCTTACATTCATTCGTTTTTATACAAAGCGCGGAACAAAGCGTAGGTCCACTTAAAAAAGTAAACATTGATTTTTTTTTTTTTTTTTAGTATCCATTTCCATACAATTTCATCAATTATACAAGGCTTATATTAAATATCAACCATCTATTTATAGTTACACTTTCATCACTAGCTTTCTTCATCCACAACCACTCAATAGTACTTTCATAACCAAGTCATAAATGGAAAGAAAAGTTGTAGGGCATTGTATATTTGCCATAGTTCTTGGAATAATAGCTGCAGCCATGGGTTTTGCAGCGGAGGCTACAAAGGCTAAGGTAATAGTCAAAATGAATAAGTTTTTGTTTTTTGGAAATAAGTTAAAACGGAAAAGTAGACATTGACCGAAGATAGAGTAGATAATGTGATCACAAGAAAAATGATCTTTAGTGAAAAAGCTATTATTCATTAATAACACTAAATTAGTCACTAAATCTAATTAGTGATCAAAATAGGTTGGTCACTTCTCGTCATTATAGATCCGTCACAAAGTTATATTAGAGACCAAAATAATAAAGTTGGTCACTACAGTGACCATTTGTTTGGTCACTAATATTGTATAGTGACAAAATTTAGGGACGATTCTTTAATAGTAACTAAATAACATTATTATAAACCAAATAATAAGTCGTCATTAGATCGTTACAAATGACCATTTTCTTGTATTGTCGTAAGAATGCAGAAATCTGATACTCGTATCGGGGATGATCAATCGTGTGATTTTCCAAGTAGTCCAGCTCTCGCACTTGGAATTGTAGCAGCAGTATTCACAATCATTACACGAATTTACATAAGTGTTTCGTTTGGTGAAGCTGGTTGTTGTCGAACTGATCCTAACACGACCTCATTTTCTAAACTTCTATTTGTTTTATCAAGGTACTAGCTAGCTAGACACTAATCTTGTCTCTTCTATTTTATTTGTTTTTTACAACACATTTATAAGGTACTAAAATTACTCTTGAATATGAGTGTTTATCAGTTCGATTTCATCAGCTTGATTTACAATTTCTTTGTTTTGAAACTATTAATAATTTAACATATTTATAGTTGAATTTGGTTTTGAATTCGGATTCCTGTTTAACCGAATTCAAAAGGTTAAACTAAAACTGAATACCAAATTCAAATTCGATTGGTTATTTTTGGTTTTTGTTCGGTTTGATTTGCGGATTAAACAGTATGAAGCCGAATATTGAACACCATACTCTTAAACATGCATGCAGGGTAACATCGGTTATAGCCGTGGTTTTATTGTTGACAGCTGCAGTACTAAGTAAGTCCAGACTTCCAGTGGACAGGGTGTATTTATGGAATCTTCGGTAAGTTATGATGACAAGCCGGTATATTCAGTTGATAACTCTGATAACGTTATTACAAGTGAATGTTATGTTCTGAAGTCTGGAATATTCGCTGCAGGAGCTATTTTAGCTCTTTCTGGTGTGGCTTTTGGGATTACGGCTTATCTTTGTAGAGATATGTATAATCTTTTAGTCTTTATTTAAATATTCATTAGTCAAAGGTTTTATACTTGTGATTAGATATTGTATTTATGCCAATGATTGGCTCGATCAAAGATAGAATGACAATAATCAATTTTCCATTTTTCCATTTTTCTCTCGGTTAGTTATGGTATTAGAGCGAATTTTTTGAATCCTTCTTGTTTAGTCTCTTCACGATAGCAAGAGCAACGAGTTATGCAATTCCTGATTCAGCCGTAGAGAGACTTTTGAATTACAAGGTACCATTACGAGTTCAATATATAAGAGTGTTATTTTGTGAAATAACTCGAATTTTAAATGATTCACTTGCTTCTACTACTGATGCTTTGGATGTGGGAGCGTCAACTCCTTTCCCATGGGCTTTGAAGGAGCGGTAAAAACTGTTGAAATTCTATGAAAAGAGTCTCGGGAGCCAGGATTGAATGATGCTTAGATGCTCATTCGGGGCAATATCCTCATGTGAAGTACAGTGCCATCTCTCACTGAATGTTAATGTTATCGATTAATCACAACAACAACAACAACAACAACAACAACAACAACAACAACAAAACTCAATACCATATGAGTGGTGTATGAGGGAGGTGAGATGTAGACAATTCTTCTCCTATCCGAGAATAAAAACAAGTCATTTCTCTACCCAGAGGGAAACACTCTCAAAAGTAGAGAAAATCACCACTCTCTCTATTCGACGGATAAAAAGATTGCTTCCGAGTGGACCTCCGGCCAATAAGTAGGAAATGACTTGTTGCCAATAGGGATAGGTCTTTCAAATCTCAATCTTCGGGCCATCACAAAGGGAGCAACTGTTAAAATACAATGCAAATTTAGATAATATGGAATTAGTAATGTATATAAATATCTAGATATTAAAATGTAAAAGAAATATCTAGATATTAATATATATATATGAAGAAAAATCTAGATGTTAAAATGAAAAAATCTAGATATTTTTATGTGGTAAAAATATCTAGATATTTATCCATGGAAAAATCTAGTGTGTAGAAGTTTCCATGGAGTAGTATAAATATGGGTGTTGATTTCATTTGTATGTAAGGTGTGAGTAAGTGAAGTGTGAAGTAGAGAAGAAGTAAGAAGTGAAGAAGAGTTAGAAGTAGAAGTTGTGAAGAAGTAAGAGTGTGAGTTGAGTCCATAATATTGTAATTGTTTCTTTGTATTAATAAAAGTGTTATTTGTTAAGTTTCCCGGTTAAGCCTTAGTTCGTGTTTGAGTTCTTAGTGCACTTGTGTTATTTTTATTATATGGTCGGCTCTGCCGCCTAAGTGATATATGGTCGGTTATACCGTCTGAATGATATATGGTCGACACTGTCGCCTAAATACTATTGTGCACTAAGGATTCATAAAATTAAAGGCTAACCAACGTCAAAGTGTTGGTCTAGTGAGTGAGTATAACCTAGGTCCTCTATATTGGGTGTGTTGGGCTCGTCGAAGCTTCCAACAATTGGTATCAGAGCGGGTCGTTCGAGACCATTTCTAGTGGAGGAAATCGGTAAACGTTGGACGTTTACATCGACTTGTTTTCACCAAGGCTCTAAGGGAGATTCTGTCGGAGCACAGTTAGGAACTGTGAAAGCTCAGCGGTTAGGGACCAAGCTTATTGGACGTTGGACGTCATGATGGCAGATCTTGCAAGTACGAGCAGTGGAATCAAGAGTCTCAATAACCACAACTATGGTTATTGGCGAACTTGCATAGAATCCTACCTAGAAGGACATGATTTATGGGAAATAGTTGATGGCAGTGACACAACGCCTCCACCGAAAGAAAATGCCGAAGCCTTGAGAAAATGGAACATCAAGGCCGGGAAGGCTTTATTTATACTGAAGACTACAATCGAGGAGGATCTATTGGAGCACATCCGTGACGAGAAAACACCGAAGGCAGCTTGGGAAACTTTTGACAAGTTATTTTCAAAGAAGAATGAAGCACGCCTCCAGCTCTTGGAAAATGAGCTCGCAGGTATCTCACAAGGAAGTTTGTCTATTTCCCAGTATTTCACCAAGGTGAAATCTATTTGCCGTGAGATATCTCAGCTTGCTCCTGAAGAGAAAGTGAGTGATGCAAGGATGAAGAGAATTATCATCCATGGCTTAAGATCCGAGTATAATGGATTTATAGCCACTGTGAGAGGATGGCCTACTCAACCATCATTAATAGAGCTGGAGAATCTATTGGCTAATCAAGAGGCATTAGCCAAGCAGATGAATGAAGTAACCATAAAAGACGGAGAAGAAGCACTTTTCACCAATAAGAAGAAAGCAACATCTCGAAGACAAGAGGCGATGAAAGAAAGTAAGACATATGGGTGGAAGGGTCACCCAAAATCAAAAGGCAACGCTTCAGGGGGAGCTCAACAAGGAAGAAGAGATCATCGCCAACAATACGGGGAAAATGATAAGAGAAAGAATGGTGAATGCTTCAATTGTGGCAAGAAGGGTCATTTTGCTCGAGATTGTAGATTCCCCAGAAGGCGAACTTTCGAAGAAAATGTGTCCGCCGCAAGAGATGAGAAGAAAGAGGTCACATTCGAAGCAACCATTAATGAGGAAACATGGGATGCAGAAGCTAGACTCTTTGTTGAAGCTGACATAGATGATCAAGCTCTTACAACAACTTTAAAGTCAAAAATAAACTACAAAGATGATTGGATCATCGATTCTGGGTGCTCAAATCATATGACTAACGATGGGACAAAGCTGCAAGAAATGGAGGATTACAAAGGAAAGAGAGTCGTGTTGACAGCCAACAATTCAAGGTTGTCTATTTCTCACATTGGAAAGACAATAATTCCAAATAAAGGCGACTCTCAAAAGATCCAACTCGAGAAGGTGTATCTTGTCCCTGGCCTAAAGAAGAATTTACTGTCAGTACCACAATTAACAGCAGAAGGGAACTATGTGCTCTTTGGACCAGAAGATGTGTCCGTATTCAAGAGAGTAAAGGTGGTTGGCAATCCAGTTATGCATGGAAGAAGAATAGAATCGGTCTATGTATTATCTGCTGAAACAGCTTATGTGGATAAGACTCGAAAGAATGAGACGGCTGATCTGTGGCATGAACGTCTTGGGCATGTGGGATACAATAAGTTAAAGGAAATGATGGTGAAACGCATAGTAAATGGGCTTCCTCAAATTAATATCCGAACAGATACAATATGTGCTGGATGTCAATTTGGCAAAGCTCACCAATTGCCATTTAATGAGTCAGAGCATCAGTCCAAGACACCACTAGAGCTCATACACTCAGATGTCTTCGGCCCAGTGAAACAAACATCACTTGGAGGTATGAAATATATGGTAACATTCATTGATGACTTCTCAAGATATGTGTGGGTTTACTTCATGAAGGAGAAGTCGGAGACTTTTATGAAGTTTAAAGAGTTCAAGAACAAGGTAGAAAGTGAGCTCAATACTAAGATTCGATGCTTACGCACAGATAATGGAGGAGAATATTTATCAACCGAGTTCAATATCTATCTTGAGAAGCACAAGATCAGAAGGCAATTAACTTGCCCTAATACTCCACAACAGAATGGAGTGGCAGAATGTAAGAATCGTCATCTTGCTGAAACCTGTCGAAGTATGCTTCGTGGTAAGAATGTACCAGGAAGATTTTGGGCCGAATGTATGAGAACGGCTTCATACGTGATTAACAGACTCCCACAAACAAAGTTGGGATATATTTCACCATATGAAAGATTATGGAAGATCAAGCCAACCGTCAACCATCTCAAGGTTTTTGGATGTGTATGCTACGTCTTCGTACCAGATCATCTACGAAGCAAATTTGATAAGAAGGCAATTCGGTGCATTTTTGTCGGTTATGATGAATCAAGAAAAGAATGGAGATGTTGTGATCCAAATACTGAAAAGTGTCATACTTCAAGAAATGTGGTATTTGATGAAGCTTCTTCATGGTGGTCACCTCAAAAGATAGAGTTTCCAGAATCTCATGGATTAGAAGAAGTTCCAAAAGAGAAAGAAGAACATAAAGAGCACATATCAGATCCAATTAAAGAAGGAGATGGATCGTACTCTAAGGAAACGAGTCCATGGAAAACTGGGGTACATCAATCTACATCCGAAGAGGTTCGTCCAAGCCAAATGGATGCCGAGGAGCATGTGCAAGAATTACGGAGATCAACAAGGCCGAGGCAACCTAATCCGAGGTATGCCAATGCTGCTCATGTGGATGAATCAATACCTATTGAGCCTTCCACTTATGAAGAAGCAGCACAAAGTCAAGAATGGCAGAAAGCGATGGAAGAAGAAATTAATGCACTAAAAGAAAACCAGACATGGTGTTACACCGCTATTTTTGTTTTTTTAAAACGTGGCGGAAGCATTGATTTATTAATTACAAAATAAACATTAATTATTGCTAAGACAACCAGTGTCACGTGTCATTACAAAATACATGTTTATACGGAGAAGATGTAGTTACAATCTGTTTTCAAAAGTACACGGTTCATATTCTAAAAGACCACATCAGAGTTAACCCTGTCAAACATAACATCATCATGCCCGTCTTCTCCCAAAAGCACTATCTACAAAAGCTAACAACCTGCAGGGAGGAGATGGAGGGGAATTAGCACGAAGCTAAGTGAGTACGACTAACTACAGGCCATAGCATACAGAAGTGTTATACTAATCATGTCACTTAGTCTAACACACAAACATCACCCAAGTGCCGTCTACAGAGACTCTGGCGGCTCGGCCAAACCATTAACCACCAGCTGATCGGACTGGAGCTTACCAGAAGTTCCTCCACCACCGTATGTATATACATAATCCACACGCGACGGACGCGTCATTCACATATATATACACCACGATTGTCTAGGCCACCACATGAGGAACCCAACCCGCAGGTTGATCTCTCCTACGGAGGCCACTGTAGTGACCCGAACTTTTCCATGTTTATATATATTAATTGAGATTGATATTTACATGATTAAATGTTTCCAACATGTTAAGCAATCAAACTTGTTAAGACTTGATTAATTGAAATATGTTTCATATAGACAATTGACCACCCAAGTTGACCGGCGATTCACGAACTTTAAAACTTGTAAAAACGACATGAAGATATATATATGGATATACATATGGTTAACATGAGATTATGATAAGTAAGTATCTCCATAAGTATATTAACAATGAGTTATATACATATAAACAAGACTACTAACTTAAGGATTTCGAAACGAGACATATATGTAACGATTATCGTTGTAACGACATTTAAATGTATATATATCATATTAAGATATATTAATATATCATAATATCATGATAATATAATAATTTAACATCTCATTAGATATAATAAACAATGGGTTCACAACATTAATTGAGATCGTTAACTTAAAGGTTTCAAAACAACACTTACATGTAACGACTAACGATGACTTAACGACTCAGTTAAAATGTATATACATGTAGTGTATTTAGATGTATTAAAATACTTTTGGAAGACTTCAATACATATATCAAAACACTCATACTTAATGAAAATGGTTACAGTTACTTTCTCATTCTTTTCTTTCATCAAGAATTCTAGTCGTATTTTTACCCGTATTATACACAGATTCAACACGTACTTACTATGGGTATATACCAATAGGAACTAGCATGGGATTCCACTCTTGATTATGTCATGTATGACTAATCAATTTTAACTTCTACCATGAGCTAGTCAACTAACTAGAACTCCTTTTAACCCCACTCACCACTCACCAATTACCACTCATCATTCACTCCATTTCACTTCCAATTCTCTTTCTAATTCTCTCACAACACACCCACACTATTATGAACGTATTTTTTCAGTAGTTAATCATCATATTCATCAAAAATCACTTCAAGAATCAAGCTATAATCATCATAGGAAGAACACTTCAAGAACACTTCAAAAATCCCTTCAAGTTTACTAATTTACTTCCAAGCTTTCTAATCCATTCCAAGTAATCATCTAAGATCAAGAAACCTTTGTTATATACAGTAGTTTATCTATCTTATTCAAGGTAATATTCATATTCAAACTTTGATTCAATTTCTATAACTATAAACTATCTTAATTCGAGTAAAAATCTTACTTGAACTTGTTTTTGTGTCATGATCCTACTTCAAGAACTTTCAAGCCAGCTAGATCATTTCTTGTTACTTCCAGTAGGTTTACCTACTAAACTTGAGGTAGTAATGATGTTCATAACATCATTCGATTCATATATATAAAACTATCTTATTCGAAGGTTTAAACTCGTAATCACTAGAACATAGTTTAGTTAATTCTAAACTTGTTCGCAAACAAAAGTTAATCCTTCTAACTTGACTTTTAAAATTAACTACACACATTTCCTATATCTATATGATATGCTAACTTAATGATTTAAAACCTGGAAACACGAAAAACACCGTAAAACCGGATTTACGCCATCGTAGTAACACCGCGGGCTGTTTTGGGTTAGTTAATTAAAAACTATGATAAACTTTGATTTAAAAGTTGTTATTCTGAGAAAATGATTTTTATTATGAACATGAAACTATATCCAAAAATTATGGTTAAACTCAAAGTGGAAGTATGTTTTCTAAAATGGTCATCTAGACGTCGTTCTTTCTACTGAAATGACTACCTTTACAAAAACGACTTGTAACTTATTTTTCCGACTATAAACCTATACTTTTTCTATTTAGATTCATAAAATAGAGTTCAATATGAAACCATAGCAATTTGATTCACTCAAAACGGATTTAAAATGAAGAAGTTATGGGTAAAACAAGATTGGATAATTTTTCTCATTTTAGCTACGTGAAAATTGGTAACAAATCTATTCCAACCATAACTTAATCAACTTGTATTGTATATTATGTAATCTTGAGATACCATAGACACGTATACAATGTTTCGACCTATCATTTCGACACATCTATATATATTTCGGAACAACCATAGACACTCTATATGTGAATGTTGGAGTTAGCTATACAGGGTTGAGGTTGATTCCAAAATATATATAGTTTGAGTTGTGATCAATACTGAGATACGTATACACTGGGTCGTGGATTGATTCGAGATAATATTTATCGATTTATTTCTGTACATCTAACTGTGGACAACTAGTTGTAGGTTACTAACGAGGACAGCTGACTTAATAAACTTAAAACATCAAAATATATTAAAAGTGTTGTAAATATATTTTGAACATACTTTAATATATATGTATATATTGTTATAGGTTCGTGAATCAACAGTGGCCAAGTCTTACTTCTCGACGAAGTAAAAATCTGTGAAAGTGAGTTATAGTCCCACTTTTAAAATATAATATTTTTGGGATGAGAATACATGCAGGTTTTATAAATGATTTACAAAATAGACACAAGTACGTGAAACTACATTCTATGGTTGAATTATCGACATCGAATATGCCCCTTTTTATTAAGTCTGGTAATCTAAGAATTAGGGAACAGACACCCTAATTGACGCGAATCCTAAAGATAGATCTATTGGGCCTAACAAACCCATCCAAAGTACCGGATGCTTTAGTACTTCGAAATTTATATCATATCCGAAGGGTGTCCCGGAATGATGGGGATATTCTTATATATGCATCTTGTTAATGTCGGTTACCAGGTGTTCACCATATGAATGATTTTTATCTCTATGTATGGGGTGTGTATTGAAATATGAAATCTTGTGGTCTATTATTATGATTTGATATATATAGGTTAAACCTATAACTCACCAACATTTTTGTTGACGTTTTAAGCATGTTTATTCTCAGGTGATTATTATGAGCTTCCGCTGTCGCATACTTAAATAAGGACGAGATTTGGAGTCCATGCTTGTATGATATTGTGTAAAAACTGCATTCAAGAAACTTATTTTGTTGTAACATATTTGTATTATAAACCATTATGTAATGGTCATGTGTAAACAGGATATTTTAGATTATCATTATTTGATAATCTACGTAAAGCTTTTTAAACCTTTATTGATGAAATAAAGGTTATGGTTTGTTTTAAAATGAATGCAGTCTTTGAAAAACGTCTCATATAGAGGTCAAAACCTCGCAACGAAATCAATTAATATGCAACGTTTTTAATCAATAAGAACGGGACATTTCAGTTGGTATCAGAGCGTTGGTCTTAGAGAACCAGAATTTTGCATTAGTGTGTCTTATCGAGTTTGTTAGGATGCATTAGTGAGTCTGGACTTCGACCGTGTTTACTTGAAAACTGATTGCTTAACAAATTTTGTTGGAAACTATATATTTTTAACATGTGAATATTATGTGATATATTAATCTCTTAACGTGTTTGATATTATGTGATAGATGTCTACCTCTAGAACAAGTCCCATTGACTCACCTAATAATAATGAAGAGTCAAATGTAAATTGGAATGATTCGTGGACTGATTCACAAGTTCCCGAAGAGGAACCGGAAGAAGAGTCGGAACCAGAAGAAGAATCGGAACCGGAAGAAGAATCGGAACCGGATGAAGAAATAGAACCGGTGGGGGAAATAATAAAACGGTTAAGTAAAAAAAAATCCTCAACCAACCAACCAAGGTTAATTATGGTCAATGGTGTTTTCGCTAAGGAAGCAAAATATTGGGAGGATTACCAATTCTCCGATGAATCGGATTCTGACGAGAATTCCGATGATGTCATAGAAATTACCCCAACTGAATTTAAAAAGGAAAAAGAAAATAATAAGGGAAAGGGCATAAAAATAGAGAAATCTAATTCCAACCCCGATGAACTTTATATGTATCGTCAACTCCCGAAGTCCTTAAGTTGTAACAATGACCCGGGAACCTCTAAACCACCAGGTTTTTCTAAACCAATGTGGAAAATTACGGCTCGTATTAGGGGAACATCATATATCCCTAGAAACTTGGCAAAACGAACCAAAACCGAAGAAGAAGAAGAAACAAGCGAGTCGGAATAAAATAGTTGTATTCGTGTGGTGTAATATATGTAATATAGTGTGCTTATGCTTTATGATATATGTAAAAATTGCTTGTATTAATAAGTATTTTTTTTTATGAATCTAACTCTTGTCTATTTTACAGTATAAAAACACAAAATGGATAGACAACCCAATATTTTAAGAGACCTACCCAGAGACGTGATTGATGAAATCTTGTCTAGAGTCGGTCAGCATTCTTCGGCATAACTATTTAAGGCAAGATCAGTTTTTAAGACATTCAAAGAACGTTCCAAGAATGCCTTGGTTTATAAAAGGCTTTCGTTCGAAAGATGGGGGATATCACATTGGGAAATCCATAAGTTACGATGTGTTTACTTTGACGCATATATTGCGGGGAACCCAAATGCTATTTTACGCAATGGGTTAAGAAATTATTTTGACTCAATATATCCGACTATTGGACTTCGTGATTTAGAAAAAGCGGCTAACATACAACATAAAAAAGCATGTTATGCTTACGGATTAGTAATGTTCGCTTCTCACCAAAGTGAGAACAAGAACATCGGCCTACAACTATTAAACAAAACGTTCCCACAAGTGACGGAGTCGGTAATTGGGGTAAGAAATGAGGTTTTTAGATTGTTACGGGACTGTTGGACATTATGTAACCCTCGACCCTTTGACGACGTTACAACACGCTATCTTATCAACGGCCATAACGGTTATGTTCCACAAGACCAAGGATGGGAAGTAGTCCTAGTAAAACCAGAATGCATGACTTATTTCTGGACGTATGAATTACGTGTCTTTATTGCCTTTGCTGAACGACTAGTGTACTAGCTAGAATTATCTTCACAACTATCTTGTATCAAAGTTATTGTGTGCTATATTTCATGCTTTATGTAAAATAAGCGGTATTGTAAGTTTGTAAAATATTGTATAAAAGTTTGAACGCGAAATATTATTATAATCAGTTTTTCATATAGAATTGTAGTAGTTGAATTGTATATTAGCTACTAAGTATGAACTTAACGGGTAGGTACTACCCGAATTTAAACTTATAAAACGCTAATATGAAGAAAAAGCTTTTATAAGTGAGTTCATATTATGCTACGAAATACTATTAACTACTCTTAATATTCTGTATGATTAACTTGTTCCATTTGACTATTTTGAAGGAAATGG
Source organism: Rutidosis leptorrhynchoides (assembly GCF_046630445.1). Classification (NCBI taxonomy): domain Eukaryota; kingdom Viridiplantae; phylum Streptophyta; class Magnoliopsida; order Asterales; family Asteraceae; genus Rutidosis; species Rutidosis leptorrhynchoides. The sequence continues at coordinate 92,975,467 of NC_092333.1, forward strand.
CACCGACTACTCGACACACCGTGAATATGAATGAAAAGGAATTCCGTACTTTTCTAGCTTCAAACATAGCCGCAGTACAGGCTGCGCTACATACCAACAATAACCTTGGATCTAGCAGTACAGGAAATCGTGTAGGATGCACCTACAAAGAATTCACTGCCTGCAAACCTTTGGAATTTGATGGAACCGAAGGACCGATCTAATTGAAACGGTGGACCGAGAAGGTCGAATCGGTGTTTGCCATAAGTAAGTGTACTGAAGAGGACAAAGTAAAGTACGCTACGCATACCTTTACAGGTTCTGCGTTAACATGGTGGAATACCTATCTAGAGCAAGTGGGACAAGACGATGCGTACGCACTACCGTGGTCAGCATTCAAGCACTTGATGAACGAGAAGTACCGTCCCAGAACCGAGGTCAATAAGCTCAAGACAGAACTTAGAGGGTTACGAACCCAAGGATTTGATATTACCACGTACGAAAGACGATTCACAGAATTGTGCCTATTGTGTCCGGGAGCATTCGAAGATGAGGAAGAGAAGATCGACGCGTTTGTGAAAGGATTACCGGAAAGAATCCAAGAAGATATAAGTTCACACGAGCCCGCCTCCATACAACAGGCATGTAGAATGGCTCACAAACTAGTGAACCAGATTGAAGAAAGAATTAAAGAACAGACTGCTGAAGAGGCCAATGTGAAGCAAGTCAAAAGAAAGTGGGAGGAAAACGGTGATAAGAATCACCAATACAACAACAACAGCAATTACAACAATAATCGCAACAATTATCCCAACAATCGCAACATCAATCGCAACTACAACAAACGGCCCAACAACAACAACAACAACAACAACAACAACAACAACAACAACAACAACAACAACAACAACAACAACAGCAACTACAACAATTATCCCAACAACAATAATAACCGCAACAACAACAACAATCAGAAACAGCTATGCCAAAGGTGTGAAAAGTATCACTCGGGGTTCTGCACCAAATTTTGCAACAAGTGTAAAAGAAATGGTCATAGCGCGGCGAAGTGTGAGGTCTACGGACCAGGGGTTAATAGAACGAAAGGAACAAATGGTGTCGGAACGAGTAATGGCGAAGCAAGTAGTGTCGGAGCAAGTTATGCCAATGTAGTTTGTTATAAATGTGGAAAACCGGGCCACATCATTAGAAATTGCCCGAACCAGGAGAACACGAATGTACAAGGCCGCGGAAGAGTTTTCAATATTAATGCGGCAGAGGCACAGGAAGACCCGGAGCTTGTTACGGGTACGTTTCTTATTGACAATAAATCTGCTTACGTTTTATTTGATTCGGGTGCGGATAGAAGCTATATGAGTAGAGATTTTTGTGCTAAATTAAGTTGTCCATTGACGCCTTTGGATAGTAAATTTTTACTCGAATTAGCAAATGGTAAATTAATTTCAGCAGATAATATATGTCGGAATCGAGAAATTAAACTAGTTAGCGAAACATTTAAGATTGATTTGATACCAGTAGAGTTAGGGAGTTTTGATGTGATAATCGGTATGGACTGGTTGAAAGAAGTGAAAGCAGAGATCGTTTGTTACAAAAATTCAATTCGCATTATACGAGAAAAAGGAAAACCCTTAATGGTGTACGGAGAAAAGGGCAGCACGAAGCTACATCTTATTAGTAATTTGAAGGCACAAAAACTAATAAGAAAAGGTTGCTATGCTGTTCTAGCACACGTCGAGAAAGTACAAACTGAAGAAAAGAGCATCAATGATGTTCCCATTGCAAAAGAATTTCCCGATGTATTTCCGAAAGAATTACCGGGATTACCCCCACATCGATCCGTTGAATTTCAAATAGATCTTGTACCAGGAGCTGCACCAATAGCTCGTGCTCCTTACAGACTCGCACCCAGCGAGATGAAAGAACTGCAAAGCCAATTACAAGAACTTTTAGAGCGTGGTTTCATTCGACCAAGCACATCACCGTGGGGAGCTCCTGTTTTGTTTGTCAAGAAGAAAGATGGTACATTCAGGTTGTGTATCGACTTACGAGAGTTGAACAAACTTACCATCAAGAACCGCTACCCACTACCGAGAATCGACGACTTATTTGATCAATTACAAGGCTCGTCTGTTTATTCAAAGATTGACTTACATTCCGGGTATCATCAAATGCGGGTGAAAGAAGATGATATTCCAAAGACTGCTTTCAAAACACGTTACGGTCATTACGAGTTTATGGTCATGCCGTTTGGTTTAACTAATGCACCAGCTGTGTTCATGGACCTTATGAACCGAGTGTATGGACCATACCTTGACAAGTTTGTCATTGTTTTCATTGATGACATACTTATTTACTCAAAGAATGACCAAGAACACGGTGAACATTTGAGAAAGGTGTTAGAAGTATTGAGGAAGGAAGAATTGTACGCTAAGTTTTCAAAGTGTGCATTTTGGTTGGAAGAAGTTCAATTCCTCGGTCACATAGTGAACAAAGAAGGTATTAAGGTGGATCCGGCAAAGATAGAAACTGTTGAAAAGAGGGAAACCCCGAAAACTCCGAAACATATACACCAATTTTTAGGACTAGCTGGTTACTACAGAAGGTTCATCCAAGACTTTTCCAGAATAGTAAAACCCTTGACTGCATTAACGCATAAAGGGAAGAAATTTGAATGGAATGATGAACAAGAGAAAGCGTTTCAGTTATTGAAGAAAAAGCTAACTACGGCACCTATATTGTCATTGCCTGAAGGGAATGATGATTTTGTGATTTATTGAGACGCATCAAAGCAAGGTCTCGGTTGTGTATTAATGCAACGAACGAAGGTGATTGCTTATGCGTCTAGACAATTGAAGATTCACGAGCAAAATTATACGACGCATGATTTGGAATTAGGCACGGTTGTTTTTGCATTAAAGACTTGGAGGCACTACTTATATGGGGTCAAAAGTATTATATATACCGACCACAAAAGTCTTCAACACATATTTAATCAGAAACCACTGAATATGAGGCAGCGTAGGTGGATGGAATTGTTGAATGATTACGACTTTGAGATTTATTACCACCCGGGGAAGGCAAATGTGGTAGCCGATGCCTTGAGCAGGAAGGACAGAGAACCCATTCGAGTAAAATCTATGAATATAATGATTCATAATAACCTTACTACTCAAATAAAGGAGGCGCAACAAGGAGTTTTAAATGAAGGAAATTTAAAGGATGAAATACCCAAAGGATCGGAGCAGCATCTTAATATTCGGGAAGACGGAACCCGGTATAGGGCTGAAAGGATTTGGGTACCAAAAGTTGGAGATATGAGAGAAATGGTACTTAGAGAAGCTCATAAAACCAGATACTCAATACATCCTGGAACGGGGAAGATGTACAAGGATCTCAAGAAACATTTTTGGTGGCCGGGTATGAAAGCCGATGTTGCTAAATACGTAGGAGAATGTTTGACGTGTTCTAAGGTCAAAGCTGAGCATCAGAAACCATCAGGTCTACTTCAACAACCCGAAATCCCAGAATGGAAATGGGAAAACATTACCATGGATTTCATCACTAAATTGCCAAGGACTGCAAGTGGTTTTGATACTATTTGGGTAATAGTTGATCGTCTCACCAAATCAGCACACTTCCTGCCAATAAGAGAAGATGACAAGATGGAGAAGTTAGCACGACTGTATTTGAAGGAAGTCGTCTCCAGACATGGAATACCAATCTCTATTATCTCTGATAGGGATGGCAGGTTTATTTCAAGATTCTGGCAGACATTACAGCAAGCATTAGGAACTCATCTAGACATGAGTACTGCCTATCATCCACAAACTGATGGGCAGAGCGAAAGGACGATACAAACGCTTAAAGACATGCTACGAGCATGTGTTATTAATTTCAGAAACAGTTGGGATCGACATCTACCGTTAGCAGAATTTTCCTACAACAACAGCTACCATTCAAGCATTGAGATGGCGCCGTTTGAAGCACTTTATGGTAGAAAGTGTAGGTCTCCAATTTGTTGGAGTGAAGTGGGGGATAGACAGATTACGGGTCCGGAGATTATACAAGAAACTACCGAGAAGATCATCCAAATTCAACAACGGTTGAAAATCGCCCAAAGTCGACAAAAGAGCTACGCTGACATTAAAAGAAAAGATATAGAATTTGAAATTGGAGAGATGGTCATGCTTAAAGTTGCAACTTGGAAAGGCGTTGTTCGATTTGGTAAACGAGGAAAATTGAATCCAAGGTATATTGGACCATTCAAGATTATTGATCGTGTCGGACCAGTAGCTTACCGACTTGAGTTACCTCAACAACTCGCGGCTGTACATAATACTTTCCACGTCTCGAATTTGAAGAAATGTTTTGCTAAAGAAGATCTCACTATTCTGTTAGATGAAATCCAAATCAACGAAAAACTCCAATTCATCGAAGAACCCGTCGAAATAATGGATCGTGAGGTTAAAAGACTTAAGCCAAACAAGATACCAATTGTTAAGGTTCGATGGAATGCTCGTAGAGGACCCGAGTTCACCTGGGAGCATGAATATCAGATGAAGAAGAAATACCCGCATCTATTTCCAGAAGATTCGTCAACACCTTCAACAGCTTAAAATTTCGGGACGAAATTTATTTAACGGGTAGGTACTGTAATGACCCGAACTTTTCCATGTTTATATATATTAATTGAGATTGATATTTACATGATTAAATGTTTCCAACATGTTAAGCAATCAAACTTGTTAAGACTTGATTAATTGAAATATGTTTCATATAAACAATTGACCACCCAAGTTGACCGGCGATTCACGAACGTTAAAACTTGTAAAAATGACATGACGATATATATATGGATATACATATGGTTAACATGAGATTATGATAAGTAAGTATCTCCATAAGTATATTAACAATGAGTTATATACATATAAACAAGACTACTAACTTAAGGATTTCGAAACGAGACATATATGTAACGATTATCGTTGTAACGACATTTAAATGTATATATATCATATTAAGATATATTAATATATCATAATATCATGATAATATAATAATTTAACATCTCATTAGATATAATAAACAATGGGTTAACAACATTAATTGAGATCGTTAACTTAAAGGTTTTAAAACAACACTTACATGTAACGACTAACGATGACTTAACGACTCAGTTAAAATGTATATACATGTAGTGTATTTGTGATGACCCGGAAAATTTTTGACCAAATTTAAACTTAATCTTTGTATGATTAACATTTCCGACACGATAAGCAAAGTCTGTAAAACTGAATCTCAAAATTTTTGAACTATTCAAATACCTTTCGGTTATTCTCAACGATTCACGAACCATTATATGTAAATAGATACATATATATACTATAACTTGAAAATGTAACAAAGTTTTAATTGCATGATACCGTACATTAAACTTATTGGTTTATATATCTATTTGAATATATATGATTTCAAGTTATTTAGTAAACGATAGTAACATTCGTTTATTGATTCGATTGACATTTAGATAAGTTAACTAAAGCGTTTAAGATGAACCAGTTAAACACTAATTTGCTACAGTGTTTTCAAATTGCCACATTACTCAAAATGCTACAGTGTTTTCGAAAATCACTATTTGCTACAGTGAAATTGACTTTGCTACAGTGAATTGCTACAGTAAAATTTGACTTTGCTACAGTGAATTGCTACAGTAAAAATTGACTTTGCTACAGTGAATTTGCTACATTGGTATATTTTATGGATGATTTAAGACTATATTTTAACGAAGGTACGAGTCACGAAATGTAAAATGCAAGTTTTCTCAGCGTACGAAAGGACATTCGAGAAACCGGAACCGGGACATAAGTCAAGTAACAACGTACGACTTATCGGAATAAAAGTTACAAGTTAACTATACACGTAAATATAATATAATATATAAATAATTATATAAATTAAATATAATATATATTATATTTATATTATGTCGACAAGCTAGGAGCCAAAACAATGTGAGCTGTCCCTGGTCCTCATGCGAGTCGCATGGCCAGAAGGCCATTTCCATGCGAGTCGCATGACTCCAGATTTCAGGCCAAGTGCTATAAATTCTCGAGTTTTGGCCAGATAAATCACACACATATATATTATTTTTACTCCGTATTTATTTATTTTATTATTATTATTATTATTATTATTATTATTATTATTATTATTATTATTATTATTATTATTATTATTATTATTATTAATAAGATTATTATTAATCTTATTATTTTTATTATTAGTGTTATTATTTTTGCGATACAAAAATAATAATGTACATAAAATATTACGACGGAGTGCTGTCCAAGTAATTTTCAAAATGAGTTTTCGAGCAAGCTAGAGCTAAGGAAATTATGGGTTATTGCCAAGGAGGTTATGGGTAATGTTCGGGGGTATTTTTTTTGTGAATCAAACCTCGTGTTTATCATCTCAGATGCGTCTAAGTGCTTTCCTGCAATATTGTATATCAATATTAAACAGTGAGTTTCATAAGATCCCTTTTACTCTCTATATTTTTGGGCTGAGAATACATGCAAATGCTTTATTAACCGATATACAATATTTATATGCGTGAGTTTCATTTGCTCCCTTTTTAATTGCTTTTGCAATATATATTTTTGGGCTGAGAATACATGCACTTTATTTTAAACGCAATGGATACAAGTACATACTAAATTTTACACTGAGTTTGAACCGAAAATCCCTTAGCTTTGGTAACTAGTAACTGCCAGTTATAAGAACTGGTGGGCGCGAGTAGTAGTATATGGATCCATAGGGCTTGATATCCCCGTCCGAGCTAGAGCACTAGCCTTTTAACGGACGTATGCTATTTGAGAAGCGTACACGTTGGTTTGCGTGTATTATTAAGATGATTATACAAAGGGTACAAATTATATATACGTTAAAGTTTAGTTACCAGGGTGCTCAAATTTGTAGAACCGATTGATAAACGTTTCGGATGAAACAACTGAAATCTTGTGATCCACCTTTTATTTAAAACATAATGATAAACGTTTTGAATAAAACAACTGAACTTTTGTAATCCACATTGATATACGGATTATGTGTAATATTAAAACTATGAACTCACCAACCTTTGTGTTGACACTTGAAGCATGTTTATTCTCAGGTTTCTAGAAGTCTTCCGCTGTTTGCTCATACGTGATACAAGTTATGTGCTTGGAGTCATACATGCTATATACAAGAAACTTGCATTCATCAAACCATTACCATGTATCTTATTTTGACTGTATTGTCAACAGATGTATTATTGTAAACCATTTAAATGGAGATTGTCTATACGTAGGAATCATCAGATGTAAAAAAAAAAACCTGGAATTTATATATTCATTTATGAAATACCTTTTCAAACGAATGCAATGTTACAAAACGTATCACATAGAGGTCAAATACCTCGCAATAAAATCAATGAATGACGTGTTCGTCCATATGGATTTGGAGCGATCGTCACAGTATTTAGATGTATTAAAATACTTTTGGAAGACTTCAAGACATATATCAAAACACTCATACTTAACGAAAATGGTTACAGTTACTTTCCCATTCTTTTCTTTCATCAAGAATTCTAGTCGTATTTTTACCCGTATTATACACAGCTTCAAAACGTACTTACTATGGGTATATACCAATAGGAACTAGCATGGGATTCCACTCTTGATTATGTCATGTATGACTAATCAATTTTAACTTCTACCATGAGCTAGTCAACTAACTAGAACTCCTTTTAACCCCACTCACCACTCACCAATTACCACTCATCATTCACTCCATTTCACTTCCAATTCTCTTTCTAATTCTCTCTCAACACACCCACACTATTATGAATGTATTTTTCCAGTAGTTAATCATCATCTTCATCAAAAATCACTTCAATAATCAAGCTATAATCATCATAGGAAGAACACTTCAAAAACACTTCAAAAATCCCTTCAAGTTTACTAATTTACTTCCAAGCTTTCTAATCCATTCCAAGTAATCATCTAAGATCAAGAAACCTTTTTTATATACAGTAGGTTATCTTTCTTATTCAAGGTAATATTCATATTCAAACTTTGATTCAATTTCTATAACTATAAACTATCTTAATTCGAGTAAAAATCTTACTTGAACTTGTTTTTGTGTCATGATCCTACTTCAAGAACTTTCAAGCCATCCAAGATCCTTTGAAGGTAGATCATTTCTTGTCACTTCTAGTAGGTTTACCTACTAAACTTGAGGTAGTAATGATGTTCATAACATCATTCGATTCATATATATAAAACTATCTTATTCGAAGGTTTAAACTCGTAATCACTAGAACATAGTTTAGTTAATTCTAAACTTGTTCGCAAACAAAAGTTAATCCTTCTAACTTGACTTTTAAAATTAACTACACACATTTTATATATCTATATGATATGCTAACTTAATGATTTAAAACCTGGAAACACGAAAAATACCGTAAAACCGGATTTACGCCATCGTAGTAACACCGCGGGCTGTTTTGGGTTAGTTAATTAAAAACTATGATAAACTTTGATTTAAAAGTTGTTATTCTGAGAAAATGATTTTTATTATGAACATGAAACTATATCCAAAAATTATGGTTAAACTCAAAGTGGAAGTATGTTTTCTAAAATGGTCATCTAGACGTCGTTCTTTCGACTGAAATGACTACCTTTACAAAAACGACTTGTAACTTATTTTTCCGACTATAAACCTATACTTTTTCTGTTTAGATTCATAAAATAGAGTTCAATATGAAACCATAGCAATTTGATTCACTCAAAACGGATTTAAAATGAAGAAGTTATGGGTAAAACAAGATTGGATAATTTTTCTCATTTTAGCTACGTGAAAATTGGTAACAAATCTATTCCAACCATAACTTAATCAACTTGTCTTTTATATTATGTAATCTTGAGATACCATAGACACGTATACAATGTTTCGACCTATCATGTCGACACATCTATATATATTTCGGAACAACCATAGACACTCTATATGTGAATGTTGGAGTTAGCTATACAGGGTTGAGGTTGATTCCAAAATATATATAGTTTGAGTTGTGATCAATACTGAGATACGTATACACTGGGTCGTGGATTGATTCAAGATAATATTTATCGATTTATTTCTGTACATCTAACTATGGACAACTAGTTGTAGGTTACTAACGAGGACAGCTGACTTAATAAACTTAAAACATCAAAATATATTAAAAGTGTTGTAAATATATTTTGAACATACTTTAATATATATGTATATATTGTTATAGGTTCGTGAATCAACAGTGGCCAAGTCTTACTTCTCGACGAAGTAAAAATCTGTGAAAGTGAGTTATAGTCCCACTTTTAAAATATAATATTTTTGGGATGAGAATACATGCAGGTTTTATAAATGATTTACAAAATAGACACAAGTACGTGAAACTACATTCTATGGTTGAATTATCGAAATCGAATATGCCCCTTTTTATTAAGTCTGGTAATCTAAGAATTAGGGAACAGACACCCTAATTGACGCGAATCCTAAAGATAGATCTATTGGGCCTAACAAACCCCATCCAAAGTACCGGATGCTTTAGTACTTCGAAATTTATATCATATCCGAAGGGTGTCCCGGAATGATGGGGATATTCTTATATATGCATCTTGTTAATGTCGGTTACCAGGTGTTCACCATATGAATGATTTTTATCTCTATGTATGGGGTGTGTATTGAAATATGAAATCTTGTGGTCTATTATTATGATTTGATATATATAGGTTAAACCTATAACTCACCAACATTTTTGTTGACGTTTTAAGCATGTTTATTCTCAGGTGATTATTAAGAGCTTCCGCTGTCGCATACTTAAATAAGGACGAGATTTGGAGTCCATGCTTGTATGATATTGTGTAAAAACTGCATTCAAGAAACTTATTTTGTTGTAACATATTTGTATTGTAAACCATTATGTAATGGTCGTGTGTAAACAGGATATTTTAGATTATCATTATTTGATAATCTACGTAAAGCTTTTTAAACCTTTATTGATGAAATAAAGGTTATGGTTTGTTTTAAAATGAATGCAGTCTTTGAAAAACGTCTCATATAGAGGTCAAAACCTCGCAACGAAATCAATTAATATGGAACGTTTTTAATCAATAAGAACGGGACATTTCAGCCACCACACAATAGGGACGCACTGGGCTCCAACAGACAAGCATCAACCAACATGCAGTCATCACAATGTACTAACTATCCACAACAATAAGTATATCTAACAAGCATGGCAGTCATAATATAACATGCTACTATATACTATATTCTCCAGTTAGTCCCACTCACCAAATACCAGCAAACGAGAAGGTATTCAGCTATCTAATCACTGAACCTTCTCTTTCTCCTTTTCTCCTGAGAAAACATATACACAAGTTAGTTTATGTTCGTTAACATCAAATAACACAATATATAAATTTTTGTATCAAAAACTGTCCGCTAAATTTTTTTATCAGATCATCAAAATACAAACGGGCAGCATAACGGCTAAAAATCAACACTTAGGTAAAATATTCTGCCCTGGACACTCAGTCGGTCGACTGACTCTTACAGTCGGTCGACTGTCTACACAACCAGTCGACTGACCTTCCCAGTCGGTCGATTCATTTGGTATTACATCAATCGGCCGAAGGTAAATCTCAGTCGGTCAGTTCACTCAACAGTCGGTCGGTTGTCTTCGTCAATCGGCCGGTTCAACCCTCAGTCGGTCGACTGTCGACCGACAGTCTGCCGAGTGTGTTCATCTTCATCAGAAACTGAACAAAGGTTACGGACTTCACGATGAAATCCTCAAATCTCGATCTAGAGCTTGTTTTAAACTCCAAAATCGACCACAACTTGTTCACTACTTGTTATAGACTCAAAACCCACAACAATTTGACCATAACAACACTTAACCCACTTGTTTTGACACAAATTTACACATTTATGAAAACTAACACAAAACCTTAAATTTCTCAAAGATTAAAGCATGGAAGCTTGTGATTTTTACCTTAAAAGAATCAGTGAATCACAAGGAACACAAAGATATGAACAATTTGAGCTCTAAAACAAGAATCAAGGATTAGGGTTTGAAGTAGGTGAGGGAGATGAAGAATGGGTGTGTTTGGGAATTTTCTAGAAATGGGAAGAAGAACACACATACTAGTCACTTAATTTAGGTTAATTTCCCACACAGTGCAACACACGGGTATTTATCAGTTATCTGTTATCTTTCGCACATCATTTGGTAACCCAAACGGAGTCCAAATTAAACAAACAAACCTGTTCTGTGACCCTTGTCACAAACTGGTCCTAACCACATCATTAAATAATAATAAATATTAAATAGAAATAAAAGCATATAATAACACAATACTAACTTAAGAGCAAAATAGTAATCTTACAACTAGGCCCGATTGAGGATGTTACACATGGAGTTTAGTTCCAAAGCCAAAAGATGTAAAACCAATATCTTGTAAATGGGTTTACAAGGTGAAGACTCGATCAGATGGCTCCATTGAAAGGTATAAAGCTCGACTTGTTGCTAGAGGTTTTTCTCAACAATATGGGCTGGATTATGAAGAAACGTTTAGTCCAGTGGTGAAGATCACAACAATTCGAGTTCTACTAGCTTTAGCTGCTAGCAAATCTTGAAATTTATGGCAGATGGATGTCAAGAACGCTTTCTTACATGGAGAACTTGACAAAAACATTTATATGGAGCAACCAAGAGGCTTTGAGAACAAGATCCATCCTGAGCATGTCTGCAAATTAAAGAAGGCACTATATGGCTTGAAGCAGGCTCCAAGAGCTTGGTACGGGAAGATTGGCGAGTTCTTAGTACAAAGTGGTTTCACAGTTGCTCCTTCAGATTCTAGTTTATTTGTGAAACAAGATCAAGGAAAACTAGCCATAGTGCTAGTATATGTGGATGACTTAATCATCACGGGAGATCACTATGAGGAGATCCAAAGAACAAGAGAGAATCTGTCTATCAGATTTCATATGAAGGAGCTTGAAGAACTCAAACATTTTCTTGGACTCGAAATAGAGCAGAAAAGAGAAGGATTATTTCTGGAACAACATAAATATGCGCGAGATCTTTTACAAAAGTACTTGAAATGTCCCGTTCTTATTGATTAAAAACGTTCCATATTAATTGATTTCGTTGCGAGGTTTTGACCTCTATATGAGACGTTTTTCAAAGACTGCATTCATTTTTAAAACAAACCATAACCTTTATTTCATAAATAAAGGTTTAAAAGCTTTACGTAGATTATCAAATAATGATAATCTAAAATATTCTGTTTACCCACGACCATTACATAATGGTTTACAATACAAATATGTTACATCGAAATCAGTTTCTTGAATACAGTTTTTACACAATATCATACAAACATGGACTCCAAATCTTGTCCTTATTTTAGTATGCAACAGCGGAAGCTCTTAATATTCACCAGAGAATAAACATGCTTTAAACGTCAACAAAAATGTTGGTGAGTTATAGGTTTAACCTATATATATCAAATCGTAACAATAGACCACAAGATTTCATATTTCAATACACATCCCATACATAGAGATAAAAATCATTCATATGGTGAACACCTGGTAACCGACATTAACAAGATGCATATATAAGAATATCTCCATCATTCCGGGACACCCTTCGGATATGATATAAATTTCGAAGTACTAAAGCATCCGGTACTTTGGATGGGGTTTGTTAGGCCCAATAGATCTATCTTTAGGATTCGCGTCAATTAGGGTGCCTGTTCCCTAATTCTTAGATTACCAGACTTAATAAAAAGGGGCATATTCGATTTCGATAATTCAACCATAGAATGTAGTTTCACGTACTTGTGTCTATTTTGTAAATCATTTATAAAACCTGCATGTATTCTCATCCCAAAATATTAGATTTTAAAAGTGGGACTATAACTCACTTTCACAGATTTTTACTTCGTCGAGAAGTAAGACTTGGCCACTGCTGATTCACGAACCTATAACAATATATACATATATATTAAAGTATGTTCAAAATATATTTACAACACTTTTAATATATTTTGATGTTTTAAGTTTATTAAGCCAGCTGTCCTCGTTAGTAACCTACAACTAGTTGTCCACAGTTAGATGTACAGAAATAAATCGATAAATATTATCTTGAATCAATCCACGACCCAGTGTATACGTATCTCAGTATTGATCACAACTCAAACTATATATATTTTGGAATCAACCTCAACCCTGTATAGCTAACTCCAACATTCACATATAGAGTGTCTATGGTTGTTCCGAAATATATATAGATGTGTCGACATGATAGGTCAAAACATTGTATACGTGTCTATGGTATCTCAAGATTACATAATATACAATACAAGTTGATTAAGTTATGGTTGGAATAGATTTGTTACCAATTTTCACGTAGCTAAAATGAGAAAAATTATCCAATCTTGTTTTACCCATAACTTCTTCATTTTAAATCCGTTTTGAGTGAATCAAATTGCTATGGTTTCATATTGAACTCTATTTTATGAATCTAAACAGAAAAAGTATAGGTTTATAGTCGGAAAAATAAGTTACAAGTCGTTTTTGTAAAGGTAGTCATTTCAGTCGAAAGAACGACGTCTAGATGACCATTTTAGAAAACATACTTCCACTTTGAGTTTAACCATAATTTTTGGAAATAGTTTCATGTTCATAATAAAAATCATTTTCTCAGAATAACAACTTTTAAATCAAAGTTTATCATAGTTTTTAATTAACTAACCCAAAACAGCCCGCGGTGTTACTACGACGGCGTAAATCCGGTTTTACGGTGTTTTTCGTGTTTCCAGGTTTTAAATCATTAAGTTAGCATATCATATAGATATAGAACATGTGTTTAGTTAATTTTAAAAGTCAAGTTAGAAGGATTAACTTTTGTTTGCGAACAAGTTTAGAATTAACTAAACTATGTTCTAGTGATTACGAGTTTAAACCTTCGAATAAGATAGTTTTATATATATGAATCGAATAATGTTATGAACATCATTACTACCTCAAGTTTAGTAGGTAAACCTACTGGAAGTGACAAGAAATGATCTAGCTTCAAAGGATCTTGGATGGCTTGAAAGTTCTTGAAGTAGGATCATGACACAAAAACAAGTTCAAGTAAGATTTTTACTCGAATTAAGATAGTTTATAGTTATAGAAATTGAATCAAAGTTTAAATATGAATATTACCTTGAATAAGAAAGATAACCTACTGTATATAACAAAGGTTTCTTGATCTTAGATGATCACTTGGAATGGATTAGAAATCTTGGAAGTAAATTAGTAAACTTGAAGGGATTTTTGAAGTGTTCTTGAAGTGTTCTTCCTATGATGATTATAGCTTGATTCTTGAAGTGATGTTTGATGAAGATGATGATTAACTACTGGAAAAATACGTTCATAATAGTGTGTGTGTGTTGAGATAGAATTAGAAAGAGAATTGGAAGTGAAATGGAGTGAATGATGAGTGGTAATTGGTGAGTGGTGAGTGGGGTTAAAAGGAGTTCTAGTTAGTTGACTAGCTCATGGTAGAAGTTAAAATTGATTAGTCATACATGACATAATCAAGAGTGGAATCCCATGCTAGTTCCTATTGGTATATACCCATAGTAAGTACGTTTTGAAGCTGTGTATAATACGGGTAAGAATACGACTAGAATTCTTGATGAAAGAAAAGAATGGGAAAGTAACTGTAACCATTTTCGTTAAGTATGAGTGTTTTGATATATGTCTTGAAGTCTTCCCAAAGTATTTTAATACATCTAAATACACTACATGTATATACATTTTAACTGAGTCGTTAAGTCATCGTTAGTCGTTACATGTAAGTGTTGTTTTGAAACCTTTAAGTTAACGATCTCAATTAATGTTGTTAACCCATTGTTTATTATATCTAATGAGATGTTAAATTATTATATTATCATGATATTATGATATATTAATATATCTTAATATGATATATATACATTTAAATGTCGTTACAACTATAATCGTTACATATATGTCTCGTTTCGAAATCCTTAAGTTAGTAGTCTTGTTTATATGTATATAACTCATTGTTAATATACTTATGGAGATACTTACTTTTCATAATATCATGTTAACCATATGTATATCCATATATACATCGTCATGTCGTTTTTACAAGTTTTAACGTTAGTGAATCGCCGGTCAACTTGGGTGGTCAATTGTCTATATGAAACATATTTCAATTAATCAAGTCTTAACAAGTTTGATTGCTTAACATGTTGGAAACATTTAATCATGTAAATATCAATCTCAATTAATATATATAAACATGGAAAAGTTCGGGTCACTACAGTACTGAATGCTTAATTGCAAACCTATCTCAACTCCGATGGATCCGAATACAAAACTACGAGCAGATGAAGGAAAAAGTCTTCAAGATGTTACCATGTATCGAAAGATGGTCGGAAGTCTTATTTATCTCACACTAAGCCGGCCAGACATATCTTATGCAGTTGGAGTGGTTAGTCGATACATGAGCAATCCGAAGAAGCCTCACCTTGATGTTGTACGACGCATCTTAAGGTATGTTAAAGGCACTATTAACTTTGACATTTTGTACAAGAAAACAAAAGAATGTCACGTGACTGGATATTGTGACGCTGATTACGCTGGAGACTATGATACACGACGATCAACAACTGGATACATGTTTAGTCTTGGATCGGGAGTAATATCATGGTGCAGCAAGAGACAACCAACTGTATCCTTATCAAGCACCGAAGCAGAATATCGATCGACATCATCAGCAACACAAGAAATTACATGGTTGAAACAACTAATGGAAGATCTTCATCAATCAACAGACTATCAAGTAGAGCTTTTCTGTGATAACCTATCAGCTATACGTCTAGCAGAGAATCCAGTCTTTCACGCAAGAACAAAACATATAGAAGTACACTATCACAATGTTCGCGAGAAGGTCCTTGAAGGGGAGATCAAGATGGTGCCAACAAAGACAGATGAACAAGTTGCAGATATATTCACCAAGAGCCTAAGTAAACCAAAGTTTACAAAATTCAGAGAAGCACTTGGAATGGTCTGCAAGACATCATTGGAAGAAAATTTGCATTGAGGGAGAGTGTTAAAATACAATGCAAATTTAGATAATATGGAATTAGTAATGTATATAAATATCTAGATATTGAAATGTAAAAGAAATATCTAGATATTAATTTATATATGAAGAAAAATCTAGATGTTAAAATGAAAAAATCTAGATATTTTTATGTGGTAAAAATATCTAGATATTTATCCATGGAAAAATCTAGTGTGTAGAAGTTTCCATGGAGTAGTATAAATATGGGTGTTGATTTCATTTGTGTGTAAGGTGTGAGTAAGTGAAGTGTGAAGTAGAGAAGAAGTAAGAAGTGAAGAAAAGTTAGAAGTAGAAGTTGTGAAGAAGTAAGAGTGTGAGTTGAGTCCATAATATTGTAATTGTTTCTTTGTATTAATAAAAGTGTTCTTTGTTAAGTTTCCCGGTTAAGCCTTAGTTCGTGTTTGAGTTCTTAGTGCACTTGTGTTATTTTTATTATATGGTCGGCTCTGCCGCCTAAGTGATACATGGTCGGTTATACCGCCTGAATGATATATGGTCGACACTGTCGCCTAAATACTATTGTGCACTAAGGATTCATAAAATTAAAGGCTAACCAACGTCAAAGTGTTGGTCTAGTGAGTGAGTATAACCTAGGTCCTCTATAGTGGGTGTGTTGGGCTCGTCGAAGCTTCCAACAACAACACGACCACTAATTCTCACGGAGTTGTGAAATTGCTCTTAATGGGTGACACTCAAAGTTTTATTGCACTTTTTGCAATGCTGGGGTGGTTCCAATTATCGTTGTTTCAACTTAGGCGTTGTCGTTTAGGCTATTTGCCTTTTAATAGGATTAGATTGTATTAGTTCATTGAATTTAATACTCCATCTCCTACTGTGATTTGCAATACATGTCCAAAATCTCGAATGCATAGACTTCCATTTTATTCTAGTAATGCACTTGTAATAAAGAAATATAAATAGAGAGTGGTGCTTTTTTCAATTTACGACCACAAACTTCACGAGGAGTGCCATCCTAAATTAAAACACTTCGCACCGCTAGCTAACCACCACTCGGTATATTTTTTGTATTTCTCCTTGTATTTAAACCATTTTCAATGGATGTGACAGGCAGATGATACATTTTTTAAGAAATGTGACAAGGTCATAGAGTAAATGGAAATAAAAAGGAGTGTCAACTTTGAGTGTTAAATGTGTAGTGGTTGATATGGTAAAATGTGATTAAAAGTTGGGGATAAAATAAATAAATAATATATACAATTATTTGGTGAAATCTGATTGGACCAAACAAAATCTAACGCCTACTTTTATTCCGTCTAAATGGTGACTAACGTCCCGGAATCGTCAGATCTGACGCCGGGCTTGGGGCGTCAGGGCATCAAAGCCCTGTGCCACCTCATCTGACCCAAGCTTTTGACGTATGATTATAACTCGTCTTATGTATGTACAAAATCATGGTGTCATGAACACGATAATGAATAACCTATCACCTATTAAATCATCAAGGTAACGATTGAATTATTCTAAATGAAATGTACGCATATATTACAAACAAGTTTTTAAAAGAAGAAATATAAATGTGTTACGATACAAATAATATACTCCCTTCTAAAATAATTGTTACTGTTTGAATTTTACAGGCTTTCACTTTTAACGTTGACTTTATATATTTTTGTATATCTTATATAATATTTATTAATATTAAAATTAAACTAGTGAAATACGTTTTAAACGAGTCCATTCATATAAATTTATCAAATATTGTATAAAATAGACAAAATTATTTAAAGTAAAAAAAAAAGTTTTTTTAAAAGTGAAAGGAGATCATTCGGCATAACAAAACTTGCACTGTCTTTTCGTACTAAGGCGAGCCCGGGATCTTATTTGAAAAGGGTAGATCTAGAATAGGCAGCCAACCTCCTGGAGAGAGCGATTTGCATGGACCAGGTGAGTAGGGATGCAACTCTGTGGACCGCTAGTTGCCATCTGTTCAATCCTTTAATCCAACCATCAGACACAAGTCAGCTAGTGCACTTCGAGAGCTAATCGGGTAAGGATTCATTAAAATCCCAACATTAGAGCAACTCATTCAAACATAAATATTTAGTTATTTGTGGTATATTAACAGAGTTATTATTGGTAGATACTACTCGTAATATTTAAAAATACTTTATTTGTTTACTTTAATTATATTAATAAAAATTACTAAGTAACATCGTGAATACACCACAGTTTACTCGTGATAAGAAATTTAGAATTTATCAAAGCATTTACTTATATACACAGTATAGTAAAATAGTATGAATAAATTAAATGTGGTTGTGAGTTTAGCAACGAATATATGGTGTTGAAAACTCATCTTCTTTTATAAGCAGATCAAGTATATATTTTTTTTTTTTTTGTTACCAAAATTCCAGAATTCACGATGACTAGTCATATTAGTAGAAATGGTGGAATTGGATTCACATTTATGCAAATGGAAGAACTCAAATTACAAGCTTTAATTTACAAATACATGGAAGCTGGATTACCTGTTCCTTCTCATCTTATCCTACCCATTTGGAACTCAGTTCTTGCTTCCTTAGCAGGTATCTCATTAGTATACGGAGTACTCTCCTTTCTCATATATATTGATAGTCCATTATTTCATTTTAATTTGTCTTAAATTAATAATCCACTTTCATAAATAAATAAATATAATAAGGCAAAGTTCCTTTGTGCTGTTAACTTTTGCATATAAAAAAAAATAGAGATAAATTAAAAAGTAAGAGGTAAAATGTAAATAAAGAAATTGTAAGTTTTTTGTTTAAAGATATTAAGATGGGATGGAGGGAGGAAGTATATTTATTACATACGGAGTACAACTTAACATCTAGTGTCTAGCTTCTTGCTATTTTGAAATGTATAAACTCACGAATGTTTAAGTTCGTATGATTTTAATTCTTTAGGCTCAGGATGCGATCGAAGTTTGTACGACAACTATAAAGGCACGATGGAAGCTGAGCCTGGAAGGTGTAAGAGAACCGATGGGAAGAAATGGCGGTGTACCAAAGAAGTTGTATCGGGTCATAAGTATTGCGAACGACATTTGCATCGTGGTCGTACTCGTTCAAGAAATGATGTGTGAAAAGAATCCATTAATTGCTTTCCCCGCTACAACATACAATGCAAGATGGATTTATTTTAAGGACAACGTATCTCATTTCACGATTAAAATAGAGTTAAGGGCACTTCTGTCTTTTTATATTAATAAATTTTGCGTGTTATTAAACTCACTTTTGAACATCAGTTTGCATGGTTACAAATCTTGATAACAAAATAGTAGATGTAATAATTTCTACTCTTATTTTGAGTTATTATTTTATTTTATTATTCTACATTGCAAATATAGAATTGAGTATTTTATTTTTTATTTTTTTTACTTATTATTATTATTATTATTATTATTATTATTATTATTATTATTATTATTATTATTATTATTATTATTATTATTATTATTATTATTATTATTATTATTATTTTTGACTTATTACACATTTATCAAAAGAGTGACATCTGTTAAAATTTAGTAGTTTAACTCTAGTTTTGTATCACATGTGAGTCTAGATTGAGATGTTATTAGATGGTAGCGTCAGATTCTAGCTCGGTATCTTTTGCTTTCATCTTGTGACAACATTGTAAACTTTGAGATATATTAAAATTGCCGTTCAAAAAATAAAAAAATAAAAAAATAAAATATATATATATATATATATATATATATATATATATATATATATATATATATATATATATATATATATATATATATATATGATAATAAAGTTGTAATCAAGGTTGTAAAAGACGCGAGTCTGGGACGCATCGATCATGCCTAAAAAACGACGCGTCGGAAGCAACGGCGACGCAACGGGCGTTGACTAACGTTGACTTTTTAAAATAATTTTATTAAATATATATTTATATATAATATTATATAGATCAAATCTTTAAATATAAGCTATATTTACAATAAACATGAACATTAACAATTATTAACAATATTACAAAAAAAAAAAAAGGTTAAAAAATTTGACCGCTTTGACTGACTTTGACCGACTTTGACCGACTCTGACCGGCTTTTTTTGAATTTGACCGACTTTTTCCGACTTTGACCGACTTTTTACCTTTGACCGACTTTTTAGCAACTACGCGTCAGTCATGCCTAAAAAACGACGCGTCGGCCGACTCGGCCGACTTTTGCAATACTGGCTGTAATCATGTGAATCCAACAATTCCCTTGAAATCCAAGGGACCAATCAGAGTGTGACATGTGGCGGGACAATCACATTTGATTGAAAAAAATTCAAATTTTTTTTTTCAATCACATGTGATTGGATTTGACATGCAAAATCACATGTGAATGGGTTTACAATCACATGTGATTGACATGCAGAATCACATGTGATTTACTGAATTTCAAATCAAATCACATGTGATTGAAAAAAAAATTTGAAAAAAAAATAAAAAATTTGAAAAAAAAAATTTTCAATCAAATGTGATTGTCGCGCCACATGTCGCACTCTGATTGGTCTCTTAGATCTCAACTTAAAAATTGGATTCATTTGAATATTCCTCATAACAACAGTCTCACGTCGTTTATTTCTCGTACCGATAACAACGGGATCGGGATTAAACCACTTTGACTTGTCCTTCAAAAAATTCCACGATTGATAACTACACAACTTCTTTCCGCCGTTCTCGTCGATATATTGTTGATCACACCGCATACGAAAATCAAGGTCGTTATATCCGCTTCTCCAATCTTTCTTCAAACGCCTAACGATCCCATTATACTTTTGACATTTGCCATTCAATTTCGTCCACTTAGACGACGACGCATCCTTTGTTCGATCAAATGGCGAATTTCGTTTGTTGTACTCGTCCATAATCAAATACCAAAACGACGCTCCTACAAAATATAAAACGAATTATAAATAATTTAAATATTTATATGTATAAAATAAAAATAAATATATATGTATGTTAACAGTATCTGTATATGTATACATTAAAAATTATATATGTATTAAATATGTATATATATGTTAACAGTATATGTATTACATATTTACATATGTATTTGTATGTTACTATATATATTTATATATGTTTAAACAATATATATATATATATATATATATATATATATATATATATATATATATATATATATATATATATATATATATATATACTGGTTTGATCGTTGCCACGTAGTGAATCTTCGGAAACTTGAACCCAACATTTCACCAAACGTAACTCATCATGCTCGGTCCACGTATTCATCAGGACTCCAGTACGTCTTCCCCTCGATTTTTTGCTCGGTTCAACGTCAAACACCTTTGCTTTTCCTTTATCTCGAACACGTTGAGACGTTGGTGTTGGGACTTCGTCTTCAATCGATTGCGTATTCGATTCACTTCGTTGTTGACTAGCTTTCTAAGCCGAAAATTGTTCCATTTCTTCGGACTCATAATTGGGGTTTGTGGGAATTGAGTTTGTGGGATTTGTGTTTGATAAGCATATGGATTTTGAAACGCGTTTTGTGCAGCGTTAAACGTGGTAAACGGATTCCATTGACTCGAGTATGGGTTTGACGGATTGTATAAATTGTTAGGATGGTTTGGATGATTTGGCTTGTTTGGATTGTTGGAATTGGGATTACCTTGGTTGAAGTAGTTTGAATTACCTTGGTTGCTAGACATTTTTTTTAATTAATATGGAATTAATTTGAAGTATAGAATTATAGAGAAAAAAAAAAGGTGAAATAGTTGTGAAAAAATGGGATAAATCGAGGTGTATTTATAGGGATAAAATATAAAATAAAAATAAATTAATTAAAAAAAATACAATTTTGACCTTTGGCAACGGACCAAAATCAACCAAAGGCTCAATTTTACACCGTTACCCCCTCGATGCTGGCACCCGACGCCGGCATTAACGCCGGTGGAGAGTCGGCACTTTGTCGTCCCCAGCGTTAAATATGCAAAACGCTAGTTATTTTTTGTTCGACTCCGAGTGCTCTTGATAACGGATAAGCTAACAAAAGTTTATGAATTCAAGATTCTATCATGTGACCGCCTCAAATTAATATGTTTTTAGTGACGTTAAAACTTGAGACTTTTAGAGGGAAAAAAACTCAAATCGCCAATAACTAGGCTATCTTTGGATTTAGGCGTTGACAAAAATGATTTGAGTTAATAACATGAGTAAGTATTTGTTTTTATAAGACTTAATTACACCGACAATCCTTGTGGTTTGCTAAAAAAGACACGGATATTTTAAATTTGATTTTTTAACATTTTTAGTTCAAAAGTATGCATTTTTGTTCGTCGATAGTCCAACCATCTGACGTTCGTTATTATTTTCGTTAAGTGACCTCACATGCCATGCACGTAAGGTAATTACGTCAATTTATTGCTTTACTTCTCCAACTCATCTCTCACCTACATTTTTATCCTCAAAATCTAACCAAGAAACCCACTTTCATGAGGGTGAGAGATGGGTTGGAAGAGTAGATGAATAAGTTGACGTAATTACCCTTATATGTTTGGCATGTGAGGCCACTTAATGGAAAAAAATAACGGAGATCAAATGGTTGGAATATCCATGAACGAAAATGCATACTTATGAAATTTGGACTATCCGCATTTTTGATCAAACCACAAAAATTATATGTGTATTAAGTCTATTTATAAAAATACAGAACTACATGTATGAGCACATTCTTTTTGGGGATGATTCTCACACACTGTTTTTTGATCCTCACACACCCTTTTACCCTATTATTAGGGAGGAGTTCAAGTAAATTGGTGTGTGAGGATTAAAAAAACAGTGTGTGAGAATCATCCCCCATTCTTTTTACCGGGGAAATAACAATTTATTACTGTAATTATTAATTATTACTGTGTATAAAAAGGTCAAGCAGTAAAAATGTGATGACATAATGATAGTATCATTCTGAAGGTATCATCCATTTTCTTTATATATTTATCCATTTTATTGTTGTTTTTATCTTCTTATTCTTTTCTTATAGCTTTTAGATACATTAAAGACAATATAAGTTAATTTATATTTGCAGTAGAGTAGAAATTTTTGTTACCATACTAAAAGTTATATGACAAATCAAAAATGTATTTAACTATATATTTTAATATGAATAATTTTTTTAGATTAACAAGGGAAATTTTTTTTTTTTTTTTAAATGACAAGCATTTCATAGATAAAACTAAAAACAACTTGCAATAAGCTAGAAATAACAACGAAACCACAATAAAAATACACCAAAACTATCTAACCAATAAACACCACGAAAACGCAAAACACGACACAAGGGAAAATAATTAATTGCTTCTAATTGGTACTACCGTAGTTAGACTGACAATTTGGGGAAAATAAATATATGAAAGGATCAAGTTTGATTTATAAGTATGGTCTATCTGATACATTATAAAATATAAAAGAATCTGTAAAAATAATTTATACACAAGGGCTTGTGTACACCTTGGGTCATAACGTTCCATGACCCCTCTATCTTTCAAAAAAAAAAAAAAAAAAATTTAATTAACTTTAAAATTGTATATTACATTACTAAATTTAATTATGGGACCTTATATATGTGTAGATTTTTTAATTTTTTTTAAAGTAAACAATTAATAATTATGAAGGGTACTTTGTGAAATAAATTTATAACATCAATACACCATTGAAATTTCATCCTAAACTCGCCACACTTATCATCATAGTTACATTATACTCTAATACATTAATAATTATGAAGGGTACTTTGTGATTACATTATATGGCACGTTACATCATTACAAACAGATTTACAAATAACTCACGCAATAAAACAGCGGCTCAATCTCACTCGTTATACTCTAATACTGAAAGCCGTAGTCATGGAGAAAAATTCACATAGAGATCATCCCTGAATTATTTTATTATTAAAAGATAGTCAACACGGTGCAAGTGTTTTTTTACGAGATTATAGAGTATTTAATCATTTATGTTTATGTATTAGCACTACAATAAAATCCCGATTTGAGTCGCACGTGTGCTCATCACATGATGAAATTTACATTTTACCTTTACCATCGAAATTATTTGAAAAAAGAAACCGTGTGAAAAAAGAAGTTAAACGGTGGTCAGAGCCTGTACACTGACCGAATAAGCTACAGTGATATTTCGTCAATTACCGACACTTTCCAAAGCCAAAATCTTAAATAATTACTGCAATATTTCATTTTACGACCCTGGATTCAAATCTTTCTTTTTATTCTCATTTGTCTGATCAGATCCAATAATAAATCTTCAAAATACGTCGCTCATGTATGGACATCTTTGCAATCCAGGTCTCGGTATCGCATACGGAGTATATAAAGATAACTTACCAATTATTTCTAAACATTTTTTTTTCTCTTACAAGTATTTATTTATTTAATATTGACAATAATTTACACAAATCAATATTTCTTCAATAATCACGGGCAAAGTAAGAAAAATACTTTCGAGGGAGCAAACTCAAAAATTTAAGGGTTTCAAAACATAATTCCTTTCTATATAAACTACGTAGTATATAAGAATTTTATTAACCTATGTGACATGTAACGTGCAATAGAATATATTTAATGAACTCGTAAATTTTTAAAAGATAAGAATTTATAATAAATGTACACACAAATGATATGTATTATATTGATTAATTAATATTAAATATAAATGAAAATATTTAAAGAAATTTAGCCCATATTTGTTTTGAACTTAATTAACTTAATACAACTAAACTTAATACGAAAAGTTATTTTTTTCCAAATGACAAATTTTATTTATATACTCAACAAAAAATTACAAGCAGGAGAGGCCATACCCATTTGTACAGCCCCAAACCACATCACAAAAATTCACAGTATATATACATTTGGAATTGTTGCAAAGCTAGTAACAAATGGCAAAAACTTCACAATAGGAAAGGAAACAAAGATCACACTGGTGATAACATTGCGGATTATGCAGCCAATTGTGCCAATCAATTTATTTCGACTTGCATCCTTTTGCAATCCACTCGTAACTTAACACTTAAATGTCGTTAAGGGCTACCGGAATAGTCCAGCATTTGTTTTTAAAAACCTTTTGATTTCGGTTTTTCCAAATGAGATACCCGCTCGCCCATTCGACCGCTTGCCATATCTTCGCACCCGCTTTCGACATCACACTATTTGCGTTCCCGACGAATAATCCTCTAATACTCAAATTTGTGACACTACCAAAACCCCACCAATTATAAATCTTTGACCAAATCTCAAAACTTAGAGGACATAGAACAAGCGAGTGATCCACCGATTCAACCCCGCCGTCACAAATAGGGCAACGGACGGAGTTCAAGTCGATTCCCCGCTTATCTATTTCCTCCAATACCGGAAGTCTTCTACGTCTAGTTCTCCATACAAAAACCTCAACCTTTTATGGTACAAAATTGTTTCTTAAAGTCTCAATTCTATTGCTATTAACATGGAATACCTTTGAGAATAAAATTGGTAAGAGCTTTAGTTGAAAAGGTACCCTTTGAAGTTAGTTTCCACTCCCATGCGTCTACACTGTTAATGCTTTGTTGAAACTGCTCGATCAGTGCTGAAATCTCAATTAGTTCGTTTGCCACTCTGTCCCTAGGTTTTCGTACCCATTCCCAGGATCCAACATAACATGCACCATCCCAAAAAATTATGTTTTGGACCGAAACATGCTGATTTGAATCCAATCTCGAGAGTTTTTTGAAATTTTCCTTTAAAGCACCATCAATTAGCCACGGGTCGTTCCAAAATTAAGATGCGTTTGTTTTTTACTTAATAAATAAGACGCGTCTTAATTAAAAGAATTCAAAAAAATTGTGAATTTCTATTTCAGTCTCCAGTTTTTAAAAACTGTTATTCTAACTATCCACATACGTATAATGTTAATTTAGTAAATTTAATTATTCAGAAGGTTATTCAGTTCAAAACATAAACAATAATTATTTACTCGTCACTTAATTTTTTCAGACATCATATATATATATAAGGAGACAAAAAGACTTAATAAAAAAAAAAAAAAAAAAACGTGACCTTAAGCTTAACAAAATACACTTAATCTGTGTTAAATTACGTTTAATGTGTGTTATATGTGTAAACATTAGCAAAACTCATACTAATAACTTCTTTACATTATATAAATAAACTTTAGAAAATGATAGTTCTCTATACACTTCCATCTTATCTATGTCTACCACTATAATAATATATTAATTTCGTAATTCTAATATGATTGAGTCAATTTATAGTTCCCAAACGTGTATTGTTGAAAAATACACATGAGTATTAATCTCAAATTTAAACTAATCAATGAGCATTAGTAGTATAAACGTAGTTTTTTAACGGTTATTAACATTTATAAAATATTGTAGATGATTAATTAAATAATATCATTAATATAATTTTCAACAACCATAATCTAACATAAATATTGAAATCAACATTAAAAAATGACTTTCAAAAGCTAAAACGATATATTTATTTTAAGACGGAAGAATATAATTGTTATAACCCGAATAAACTCCTAAACTTATGTACTATTTGTCCTTTAGATTTTTATAACCAGAATAATTTATGTTTCAAAGATCTATACTATAAAATTTATTTATTTTTATATTTGTTTTTTTTAAAAGCAAGATACATATAAAAACTAAAACGAGTACAACGAGTATAAAACCGAATACAAACGAGAAAATGCCTATACAAAACTATACAAGCATAGACAAAACTATACTGCTTTTGTTAAATATGATTTATTGCAAAATTATTGTGATTTTTATTTTTCTATGACATATGCATTGCATAAATTTGAAAGCTTCTAAAATGAAACATGTATATTTAATTAATGTAATTTTTTATGTGTAAGGAAATTTAAGTTTAATTAATAGTTCTTAACATATGTCATCGAGACACATGTTAGCAATATTCGATATGGAATTCAAGAGTTAAATAGGTAAAATTATAATTCTATAATTATCTAAAAAAAGCTATGAATAACTTTATCATTCTTATTGATACCTTCAATTACATTTATTTAGTAGTTAGCTTGACATTGAGTTGTAGCTCAAACTAGTAGTGACATGCTTCTTTTAGTGAGAGGTAAGAAGTTCGACTCCGCTGAGCTGCAACATTTCACTCAGTTTTATCGCTTACCTGAAGTATCCATCCAGGTCGCCTTTCGCATAGTGCAGGGGTAGCAGGGAGAGGGGGTTTTACCGGCCATGCCCTCAGATTGGTCGGGGTTCCTCAAAAACAGTAGATGGAAAAGGATTATGCAACTACGGGAGATCAACGCGTAAGTGGTTTAGTTCCCCCGAATGATCCCAAACTGTTGTTAAACAAAAAAAAAAAACTTCTTTTTAAAGTGAATAAAACTCTTACATACTAAGAGCCTTTATATTTTAATATGATTTTATAGAATCATTGCGTTAAATTTTTTAAATCTTACTCCAATAGTTGTAAACATTTTAACAACAATACTTAAAGTTGTGGTTAAAAAAAGACAAAATTTCACTACTCGTCCCTGAACTTTACATCAACTTTGATTCCTCGTCCTTTTTCTATTTTTTATGCATTC
The DNA here is from genome assembly GCF_046630445.1 of Rutidosis leptorrhynchoides. Lineage (NCBI taxonomy): Eukaryota > Viridiplantae > Streptophyta > Magnoliopsida > Asterales > Asteraceae > Rutidosis > Rutidosis leptorrhynchoides. The sequence continues at coordinate 93,003,353 of NC_092333.1, forward strand.
CTCGTCCCTAATATTTGAACGTTCTACATTCCTCGTTCTTCCGTTTATTTTCTGTCAATTTTCATAGTCATGTGCCAAGCATGTGAGGGTACTTTCGTCATTTTACGAATTTCTTCTCCATTTTCATTCTCTTTCCAATTAACCTCTTTCCTTTTCCATCTTGTATTATCTTCTTCATTTTTACCTAATCAACATAAACCCTAACAATACACAAATGAAAAATGTAAAATTCAAATTCAAATTAATATCTAAAATCAAACTAATTAAAGAAATTTTATACCATGCAAGCGTCCTTTTGGGTATTTGATATTAGTCAACCACCTTTATTAAAAATTTAAAATGAGAAGGATCCAATTAAAGTTTCAGTTTCTATTTTAACATCATTTATCACAAGACATAAATCAAATACCAAGAGCACGCAAGAAAAAAGCTAATGAAAGGCTGTAAAAGGTCCAGAGACTGACCTGTAAATACCTAAACTATGTCCGGCGATGATGGTGGAGCTGCGACGGTTTACGGCGATGACAAGCGGAAGTGGCTCAAAACTTCAAATCAAGTCACAAAGACTTGCAGAAATATGCGGTTTAGTCATACCAACAAATCTCCATTTTCAGTTTTTCCAAAAACATCACCAAGATCACAAACAAATTTGGTTTTTGTGTCAATATTTTTCAGACAAAAAATTAAGAATACGCCATCAAATAGACGAATTAATTCCTGAAATTTTAGGGAAATGATCACTAGATGATTGTAAACGTTTCAACTACTTCAGATTTAATTAAAACACTTCGGAATCAAAACCCACCAAAAAGTCAAAGAAAGTCAAACCGGATCTAAGAATCGATTTTCAGCAAAATAAACAACGAAATCAAAGCTTGGATCGATGAGGAAGACCTCTTACGCTATGATACCACTTGTTGGTACAATTTCTAGCTTCGATTTAGTGTTCAGATTCGATTTTGGTTTCTTAGCTTGGAGATGATGAACTATGGGGATGAACAAGCTACTACTATTTTGATGTGTTTATGTGATTAAAAACAGCAACAATGATCAAGTAAGAAGCATAACAATCAAGTTAATATTTTTGGTAAAAAAATATGACGATGGGCGATGATGAGTATTGATGGGCGATAATGGTGTTGGATTCATATCAGCTATAATGGTGAACAAAGAAGGGGTGGGAAGAAGGTGTTATTAAAAGAAATAAATAAAATACAAAAATTATATTCCTCATCCCTTTTCCAAAATTACCCTCACATGCTCTGCACGTGATAGGGGGGTAACGGAAAAATAGACAGAAAATAGACGGGAGGACGAGGGATGTAGATTTTTGATACATTAGGGACGAGGGATGTACAAAAAAAAGAAAAAGGATAGGGAGTCAAAGTTGATGTAAAGTTCAGGAACGAGGAGTGAAATTTTGTCTTAAAAAAAACTTATACTTGATTCAATCTTACTACTCCATCATTTTAGATGGTAAAAGAGCATGAAAAAAATGAATGTGTGGTGAAATTTTGTAATTAGTTTAAAGTATAGGGATGTATTTTAAAACTGTAGACCAGTCTTATCATAGTCATCAAACACAGACTCACATTTCCTGAAGATCCAATCCAAAGCCGGACACACACACACATATACAATCACCTCACTGTATCTATAATCCCTAAAATTACAAAATTACCCTCAATGGTAGAATCTCAGTCATGGACAACTCGCCGGAGCAGTAACCCTAGGTTCGAAACTTCCGTCGACATTCCATCAACTCCGACCGGCGAAGTCCGTTACGGCACCGGCAACAACATCTTCACCGCCACATCTCTAATTTCTCCGACGATCCTCACGGCGTTAATCATCGCGTCATGGTATTTCAGTAACATCGGCGTTTTATTACTCAATAAATACTTATTAAGCTTCTACGGATTCAAGTATCCGATATTTCTTACAATGATTCACATGATTTCGTGCACTTTCTACAGTTTAATCGCGATCCGTTGGTTTCAAATCGTTCCGTTTCAGCACATTTTATCACGGAAACAGTTTTTTAAAATATTCGGTTTATCTGTTATTTTTTGCTTTTCAGTTGTTTGTGGAAATACATCATTGAGATACTTACCTGTTTCGTTTAATCAAGCGATTGGTGCAACGACGCCGTTTTTCACGGCTATTTTTGCTTTTTTAATTACTTGTAAGAAGGAAACAGCTGAAGTTTATTTAGCTCTACTGCCAGTTGTGTTTGGGATCGTGTTAGCTAGTAATAGCGAACCGTTGTTTCATTTATTCGGTTTTTTGATGTGCGTTGGCTCGACTGCAGGTCGAGCGTTGAAATCGGTTGTGCAAGGGCTGTTGTTGACCTCCGATTCGGAGAAATTGCATTCGATGAATTTGTTGTTGTATATGGCACCAATGGCTGCTATGATATTGTTGCCTTTTAGTTTGTATATAGAAGGGAATGTGTTTGGTAAAACTGTCGAGAAAGCGAAAAGTGATTCGTTTATGGTGTTTTTGTTGATTGGGAATGCTACGGTTGCGTATTTGGTCAATTTGACTAATTTTTTGGTTACGAAACATACGAGTGCGTTGACGTTACAGGTGTTAGGGAATGCGAAAGCTGCAGTTGCTGCTGTGGTTTCAGTATTGATTTTTAAGAATCCTGTGACAGTTATGGGGATTTCGGGGTTTGCAGTTACGATTATGGGAGTCGTGATTTACAGTGAAGCGAAAAGAAGATTTAAAGGTACGGCGCATTGATAGGTGGAACAGATATCACACGGTGCGAATTCTTTGTTCTTTTTTTGTACCTTCAATTTGATGCCTTTAGGATTGATTGATTTCATTTTGTTAATGTTAATGGAAAGGGTTAAAGTAAAATTGGGATAAAGTAAAAGCAAAGAACATAATTCGATTCAATTGGATATGAAGATATGATCAATTGAGTTGGAAAAGGGGAAAGGGATTGTCTTTTGTATCTGTTTGTGTTTCTTTTACAAGTTTATGCTTTATTGCGCATAATTTGTACTTGAGTAGGGGCTGTAAAAGAAGGGGAGAATAAAATGTTCTCCTTTTCGATTTCTCCTATTTTGTAATATGTATTACATGGAAAATTATTCAAGTTATACCATTTTGCTGTTGTTAGATGTAGAAAGTTCAGTTAGTAACATGATTTAGTTTCCTAATTGTCTGATTGACTTGATATAGATATAGATTACTTATGTTATTTAGTGGATGGATTTGTGGTTGTGTATAATTAGCAGCTTTTGACTGTTAGGAGAAATTGATGTTTTGCTTAGGAATTAAGTCTCACCTTAGTTTACTTATTACTTTCAGTGATTGGTTCTTGTTATTTGTTGGGTGCTTCTAACAGAAGCTTTCAAGAAACTAAGATGTGGCCCACAAAAGTTTAGGTTGCTACATTGAGTCTTTGATACCCTTAAAATGTGTATGCAATTTGAATGGTGCAAGTGTACTTTGTAACTAGTGGTAAACAGAGTTTCAAGAGTTAGAATAATGCTTATCCTTGTCCACTGGAACTACTGAGATTGCTTATTGTTTGTTTATGGTGTATATATATCATATACAGGTAGGACATGATCATGTTCCTACATCTTTGAAATGTAAATATTGAATAGGGTGGGGGATATTTCACATTTCTATAAATATACATGAAAACAAAGCAAGAGACCAGATGGAACCATTTTGGTATGACCCAAATATTGTTCGATAATTGCGTACTTTAGGTCCGACGCTCTTATACGGTATTCGGATGAATTCCTTCTCCTAAATAGCATATTATCAGTTAAGGGTTACGTTGGTCATGTTTCCTTTGTGATAAAATTTGCATAAGTTACACTCTGATATATGATTGATCACACATCACATATTTGTTTTTGTATGGTATCAGCCAAAAATCCAAATTGATATAATATATAAAAAAAATTGTGATTTGTGACCTAAGGTTGATAAAGAGCCAAATTACATGACTCACATGGAGACATGCCCTTCTTTGCTTTTAAGTTATGGTAGCAGTTGCCCTTTCTTTAACTTCTCTTACTTTCTCAAGATCCAATTTATTGGGTTAGTTGGGTTTCCTAAAATGATATCCACCCAAACCAATTAACATGCACTTTTATTTTATTTGTACCGTCATGGAAATATACATATAAAAAAAATGTCACCTTTGTTTTGCGACACCTAGTGATGATTATCATATATAATTGATGGGTGGTGTCGGTTTGTAATAAAAAAAAAATAATTTGTAACGTAACGTAACGTAATTAAGTGATGGACCCAGGAAATGGACTGCCAACATTCTATTGGCTAAAAATGATCCAACATGTTACATGTCACTTCTAGTGGTTGGTAAACATATCGCTTTATGCCTGTTGTGCATTTCATATTTCCAAATATCAGTCAAGTCATTTGAAGTTGTTTTCTAGATGCTACATGCTATATATGACGTAAACCGTTCGTTCTGATGCTGTTTTGACTACAATAGTAAATATAACATTGTTAACTCGTTGAGCATAATATTGTTTAACAGAATAGAAGAACTAATAAATCCGAGTCTATAATCAAACAAAATAATTCATAAAAATTTAAATTTATTTATACATCCATCGGTTCATTTTATTATGGTTCATATAGACCGACAACAAATACTTTCATACGTATATTACTTTAGATATGACAGTCGATTGGTTCATACCAATTCATACGGACACGAAATAATAAGCTTATAAAGAAACAAAATATAGTTATTAATATGATGGTGGAATGGAACTAGTTTCCTTCTTGAACTAGTTTTTGTGTTCCCTACACAGCTTTAGGCTTGACATCTGTGGATAAGGCTTCGATTTTAAGCTTCATTCCTTGTTTACAATGATCTGCAATACCGCAAATAAAGCCATGCCATCCAGCACGGCCTAAAGTGATCTCATCGTTTCCAGAATCATGCACTTTATTAGCCGGACAAATTTTACAATCGGTAAGGAAATCTCCATTAGCAAATATCATATTATATTCTCCTGGAGTGTACTTGAATACTGCATACATCATATAAATAATGTTTCATAAGTTAGTCACTTGCTTTATTAATTCATAATATGACCACCAAATTCGAAAAATACTTTAATATTGTTATATATTTTTCTGAATAATAGAATAGAAATATACCAAGTATGTCGCCTTCATAGAATGTTTTTCCTTTGGCCCAATCTTCATAATCAACGCCAAGGGTCCATCCTTTGTCATCTCCAACCACATACGTCTTAACATCATCACCAGCTAAAGTATGTACAACCAATGTTGTAGCTACAAGGATGAATATGCTTAACTTTTTGTTATCCATTTTCGTTTCTGTTCAATGAACTTATAATTACTTGAGTTATTCAAACGTGAAATATATACAATTTATAAGCAATATTCGTTGGGCTGTTTATATACAGATTTAGAAAATGCTAATAAAGCATTGTTGAAATGGGTCAACATAATAATGGAGGTCATGCAAAAAATTCTCTACACCATGAGAATGGTTGATTCATATAAATTAAATTTTAAGAAACGTTCCTTTTATTAGTAACTTGGAAATATTCCGCTATTACCTTACAAAACAAACTATATTTTTAATTATTAGATTGAATGAAACAAAACCATCAATAAGACTCGAGTTTTTGGCCAAACAATTGTGCGATGGAGACACATTTATTATTTGATTAGTTTTGAGGAAAATATTCTTGTAATAACATAAGCCAAGAAAATTGTATGTGGATTTACTATAAAGAAAAAATTACGCCGTTGGTACCTGTGATTTGTTCACTTTTTCTCACAATACCTAGATTTTAAATTTTGCGACATTGGTACCTGTGGTTTAAATTAGTTACATATGGTTAGTATTCATACCTAACGGATCGTTAGCACTCAAACATCAAGCCCTCACTTGTGCAACGCATGTGAGGGTAATTTCGTCATATCCAACATTTTATTTTATTCCATATAAATGGCGTTCAATTGACCCAAATAAATGTGCCAACCAGTTGACCCAAATGTTAACACTCAAAAGCAAAACCAGTTATGCAACAGTTGCTACTAGAAACACTTGCTATCAAAATGTCATATTGTGCGTTTTGGCAATGTTAATGCATATATTCTTGTGTGTTTTGGCAGATTAGTTTGGCAATGTTAATGCATATATTCTAGTGTGTTTTGGCAGATTAGTTTGGCAATCACCTAAATTGTATGACTATTTTAACATCAACAACATCAACCTAACTGTTTTAGACTTGTTTACCATCAACAACATCACCTAAACTCTTTTCCAAACAATTACTTGATTGTACTAAAAATATAAAAACATTACGTATAGAATAGTCTAAACCATTCACAACCCATAAACAGTTGACCCAAAAGACCCATAAATAGTTGACCCACAGTCAACACTCATAAACAGTAAATAACAGTGGACCCAAACGAATATATTTCTTTCCAGAATCTTTTAACTGTTTTTTGTCACTCAAGGTGGTCATGTTAACCCAACATGTCAAAGACAGTTGACCCAAAAGATAATTTTTTTCTGAAGATTTGTGTCAATTGAACGTCATTTATATGGAATAAAATGTTGGATCGGACGAGATTACCCTCACATGTGTTGCACATGTGAGGGCTTGATGTTAGAGTACCGACGTCCGTGAGGCATGAATACTAACCATGTAACTAATTGAAACTACATGTACCAATGACGCAAAATTTAAAGTTTAGGTGTTGTGACGAAAAAGTTAACAAATCACAGATACCAAAAGCGTAATTTTTTCACATATATATATATATATATATATATATATATATATATATATATATATATATCCCAACAAAAATATAATACATAGATTACATAATACATATTACGTTAGTCCTAACATAAACAAATTACAAAACATAAATTATCCAAATTACTTTGAACCTAAATTCAACATTCAAATTCAAAGTACAAATACAAGGATAAATATTGTGTTATGGGCCCTTTTATAACAAAATGGTAAAGTAAATGATCTTCAATTCTTTAATCTTTCCAATCATCACAAAACAAAAGCGATACATGTACATAGAAATAAAAGTGACTTAATAAACTAAAGAAATATAAGTAGGTAGATAGCAGCAAGTTGTTTTGGTCGAATTAGATGATCACTTTCTTCTTCGATAACATTAGTGATATACTATTAATATTAATACTAAATACTATAATTAAATGATCACCTCCACAAGATGATGAGTTTACCGCACGTTGTGTCAGTGAAGTTTTTGCAATACTGATTTGAAGTGTTTTGTGGAGGTGCATTGTTTAATTACATACATTATATTAAATTCTTGTACGAAACGGTGTGACATAACTTTTACATATATGACATAATCAATCATATCGGTACAAATGTTCGTTACTATTTTTTATGTCTGGTATAAATAAGCACCCTCATTACATGTTTATGTCAATATTAGCTATTTTTTTAGAAGCCCTATAATAATTCAAAATAATTTCAAGTCACACTATGACTATTTAAGTAATTCTTGTGGACAAATAAAAGTAAGAATAAACTATGTATAAATAAAAGAAGCTAAAGGTGCATGATATTAGATAACACAACCAATCGAAAAAAAGAAAGTGGCTACCGCACTTCGTTGCGGAATTATGTCGGTAAGATTATATAATTTAATGACACTGATAAAAAAACACCTCTTTTTTCTATCTTTAAGCTTTATTCAACTCACCGGCTAGCATATGCTCTTCAAAAAAGTACGAAATGAAATCTAGAAAATTGATAAACAAATAAGATCGTTTAAGGAAGAATAATAAATTAGGTTTACACAAAATGACAAAAAATGAGTCGAAACTTTAGGTTACACAAAACTATAAAAATGAGTTAAAACTAATATGTGAAAAGTGGCTAACGTAAAAAAAAAAAAAAAAAAAAAAAAAAAAAAGTGTGAACAGCCGATGGGTCAGTAGGAGTGACGTAAGCAGGCGTGTCATTAATATATTTGGAGTTGAACTGGAGAGGGGCAGCTTTTGTAGTTAGTTTTGTGAGTACATATGTTTAAGGCCACAGCTGGTTGATGCATTTTGGGGTACTATTTATAACCCATTAGCTTTAGGAGAAAGGGGAATATTAATACTATAAATATTGTGTCATGGGCCAATTAGTTGTTATATATATTAAAAAAAGACTATTGTTGTAAATTTAGTAGTTAAATATGGATGGTAATTAGTCAAATATGGATAGTAAAATTTGTACTATATATATGTGCATAATGTAAGTTACAAAAACATACATATACATTAAATACATCACACCTCTTCAACCTCTTTCTCTCCTATATCTTCTACAACACATCTCTCTTTTATTGGTTCTTTTAATTTGAATATATTGAACCAGACCACTAAAGGTAGTTATAAGCCTACTGAAATATAACACGTTATCAGCACGAAGTGCTCCGTATAATCAAGGTTTATCTAAGCAAGCACACGTCATTAATCAAGGTAAGAAATTATCTAACTTTTATTAACTTCACTAACATTTATATTTATGTTATTTAAGTTATATATGGTCGGTTATACCGCCTGAATTATATTTCTGTAATCTAACTTTTATTAACTTCACTAACATTTATATTTATGTTATTTAAGTTATATATGGTCGGTTATACCGTCTGAATTATATTTCTGTAATCTAACTTTTATTAACTTCACTAACATTTATATTTATGTTATTTAAGTTATATATGGTCGGTTATACCGTCTGAATTATATTTTCTGTAATCTAACTCTTATTAACTTCACTAACATTTATATTTATGTTAATAAGACCTCATGATTGTACGCAACACGTCATTTGACAACACGGTACTTTATGTACGCAACACGTCATTTGACAACACGGTACCATGGGTCGAGATTAATTCCGATCAATACGAATACGATGGGGTCTTTATATGTTATCTAACATTTATGATTACTTATGCAATTAATCATTATTTATTTCATGCATACTAATGTTTATTCTTAAAAGTAAATCTTAAAAGTTAAAATAAGAAAAAATAGTTTGTATTTTTATTAAAAGTAAATCTTAAAAGTTAAAATAAGAAAAAGTAGTTTGTATTTTTATTAAAAGTAAATCTTAAAAGTTAAAATAAGAAAAATAGTTTGTATTTTTATTAAAAGTAAATCTTAAAAGTTAAAATAAGAAAAGTAGTTTGTATTTTTATTAAAAGTAAATCTTAAAAGTTAAAATAAGAAAAAGTAGTTTGTATTTTTATTAAAAGTAAATCTTAAAAGTTAAAATAAGAAAAAAAATCTTGTCCTTTATATTACTCATACGCGTTTTGATATAGTGACTTTATTCGTTAACGTCAACTAACGACGCTACAACGGTCATATATACATAACGGTTGTTAACGTCAACTGACGACGTTACAACAACTATATTTTTCAAATATAAAATAAACATCTCCGTTTTCACATTTTCACAAATCAATCTTCATTTTTCAGATTACTACTCTCAAAAAGTTTTTGTAAAAATGATTCACACAAGGATGATTTTTCCTATTGTATTGGTCATATTAACTATCATCATTGTTGCTAATATACCACCGGGTGAACCTATATTCTATCCTGCCCTTGTGGTTTTATTATTTGTAATCATACCATTATTCTGTTGTTTGCTACTTATGAATTTAAAATGATTCTAATTTCATTTTATTATTTGTCTATGAATAAAAGTTGATTATGATTATGATTTATGTTATTCATCTTTTTGATAATAGAAAATGTCGAATTTGAAAAGGCTTAAATTTGCTCATTTAGAACAAGTGGGAACAACTACTTAACATGGGTTATGAATGTAGAAAAACATCTCGAATCAAACGGTATTTTAGAAACCCTGAATGAAAATAACAATTATTCCGAACAAGAGAAAGCAATAGTAAGTATTTTTCTTAGCAAACATATTGACGAGTCCTTAGAATCTACATATTATATGATCGAAAATCCAAGTGTATTATGGAAAATACTCAAAGATAGATACGATATTAATTATCAAAAAAATAATAATAATAATAACGGTGATCCATGAAAGAATAAAATTAAAGATATTAGTAGACGCTCTTATAAGAATTCCGGAGATTCTTATTAATGATCTGGTAACGTGGATCATCAGTCTAGTATTTCTTGAATACATGAACATCTTGTTTAGCTCTACAAATAAGTCCCAAAAGAAAAGAAAATGAGAGTGAATCTGTTGACAAATCTTGATTAAATTAACCCTGAGCTACCTTGAGACTTGAATGGTTTGAATTTTCTAAGATGCCTAGTTTTTTTTATGTATCACTCATAAATAAATTGTTTTAGACCATAATGCATATGTTTTATTAAGTGTTATCTTTTATGTACTTCAGATTCTAACTTGTTTGCAGGTAATATAATTTGATTATCTTGCTGAAATATAACTCATTATTTGCTTATCTTATTTGAAGTTTTAGTATGAATCCTGCTGAAATACAACATCAATTAAATGGTAAAGACCTATGTATTGCAGATAGTAGTAACATACACACTATGATCAAATCTAAGAAATATTTCATTGATTTAAATCAAATGAAGGAATTATAAATACTATATCAGCTCTTGCAAACTTGATATAAGGAACGAAAAAGGCAAAATTTCATATTACCAAATGGTACGAATTTTTTGGTAAACAATGTCTTGTTTTCTCCCAAATCAAAGAGAAATTTGTTAAGTTTCTCTGATATATATCATAATGGATATGATTATCAGTCAATGATAATCGAAAATGAGAAATATCTATGTAGCACCGAAAAGCGCATATGATAAAAAGCGCATATGATGAAAAGCGCAGCGCATAGGATTAAAAGCGCATATGATAAAAAAAGCATATGATGAAAAGCGCAGCGCATATGATTAAAAGCGCATATGATAAAAAACGCATATGATGAAAAGCGCAGCGCATATAATTAAAAGCGCATATAATGAAAAGTGCATATGACGAAAAACGCAGCACATATGATTAAAAGCGCATATGGTGAAAATGATATATGATGAAAAGCACATATGGTGATTAATGAAAATCACATATGGTGATTAATGAAAAGCACATATAGTGATTAATGAAAAGCACATATAGTGATTAACGAAAAACACATATGGTGATTAATGAAAAGCACATATGGCGATTAATGAAAAGCACATTGAGAAATAATCACCAATGTTTCTTGAAAGAATTCAAGGGTATATATATGGACCAATTCATCCATCATGTGGACCATTTTTCTAATAGATGCATCTAACGCATGGTCTCATGTTTGTGTGTTATCAAGCCGTAATATGGCATTTGCAAAGTTTCTTGCACAAATTATTAAATTAAGAACACATTATTCTGATTACACCATTAAAAGGATGAGACTTGATAATGCTGGTGAGTTAACATCTCAAGCTTTTAATGATTATTATATGTCTACAAGGATTGTTGTTGAACATCCAGTTGCTCATGTGCATACACAAAATTGGGTTAGCTGAATCAATAGATAAACGCTTACAGCTAATAACTAGACAATTAGAAATGAGTACAAAACTCTCAATATTTATATGGGGACATGTAAATTTACATGATGTGACATTAATTCGCATTAAATCAAGTGCAAGTTATAAATATTCTCCATTACCAACTTAATTTTGGTGGAGACCGAATATTTTCCATCTTAGAATATTTGGTTGTGCAGTGTATTTTTAATTGAACAATCACAACAAATGGTTCCTCAAAGAAGGATTGAAATATATGTTAGATATGAAACATCTTCAATCATAAGATATATTGAACCCATGACGGGTGATGTTTTTACAGCAAGTTTTGTTGATTGTCACTTTAATGAAACATTGTTCCCTATATTAGGGGGAGAAATGAAATATAAATAAAATGATGTTTCATGGTGTGAACATCAATTAAGGAATATTGATCATCACACAAAAGAATGCGAAAAGAAAGTTCAAATATAATGCATATGCAAGAACTTGCAAATTAATTACTTTATGCATTTAAAGATACAAAAAATAAGTGACTGAATCATATATACCAGCAGTAAATGCTTCAGCTAGAATTGAAATTACAAAAGCTGGCAATAATGTCACTTATGAGTCTTTGCTACGGCAGAAACGTGGGAGACCAATTGGTTCCAAAGATAAAAATGCTCGAAAAAGGAAATCAGCTGATAATGAGGTAAAAGAAAGTGTTCAAGAAGAACCACAAATCAATACTCCTTCTGCAGAGGATATTGATAAATGTAAATACATAAATTGCAATAAATTATGCAATATTATGAAACTGAAATGAAATGAAAAATCTTGATGAGATATTTTCATATAATGTTACAATGACATCATGAATAAAGATGATGATCTGGAACCAAAATCTGTCATTGAATATCAAAATAGACGTGATTGAAATCAACGGAAAGGAGCAATACGAGCTGAATTAGAATCGCTCAATAAAAGAAAAGTTTTTGGATCAATCGTTATCACTTTTAAAGAAGTGAAACAATGGGATACAAATGAATTTTTATCCGAAAAGAAATGTGCAAATGAAGTTACAAGGCAAAACTTGACTTGTAACTCAAGATTTCCCACAAAGACCAGAAATGAATTAGGAGAAAAACTTATCCTCCTATAATGAATACAATTACTTATTAGATACTTAATCAACCTGGTAGTTATTTAAATGCATCTCATGGATGTTGTTACTACTTATCTGTATGGATCACTTAATAATGATATATATATGAATATACCTGAAGGGTTAAGGTATCATAAGCATCTAATGCAAAACCCAATGGAATATATTCCATTAAATCACAAAAAAAACTAAATGGGTTTATACAATCGGGACGTATGTGGTATAATCGATTAAATTACTACTTGATAAGAAAAGGGTATACATATAAACTTATTTGCACGTGTGTTTTATAAAAACAATGTTCGGATATGTGATCATAGCTGTTTATATCAATTATCTTAAATAAAGAAATCTATGAAGCCATTCAACTTCTAAAGAAAGATTTAAAAAAAAAAAAAATCAAGTATTACGTTGATTTACATATTGAGCATATAACTAATGACTTACTTATACATCAAACAACTTATACCGAAAAGATTTTAAATTATTTTAATATGGACAAGACAAAAACCATCAAGTACTCATATGGTTGTTAGATCTTAATATTGATACTAATCCATTTCATCCTCTAGAAGATCATGAAGATCTTCTTGGTTCAGAAGTTCCATATTTTAGTGCAATTGGGGCTCTTATGTATCTTACAAATTATACAAGATCTGACATTTCTTTTGCAGTTAATTTGTTGACAAGGTTCAGCTCAACCCCTACCAAAAGACATTAGAATGAGATCAAACAAATAGTTTGATACCTTCGGGGAACTACTGATTTATAATTATTTTATTCTAACAACTCGAAACAAGATTTGTTTGGTTATACAGATGCAGATTATTTATCTGATCTACATAAAGCTAAATCTCAAACTGGATATGTATTCCTAAATGGAGGCACCGCAATATCATGACGTTCTCAAAACAAACACTTGTTGCAACATCATCAAATCATGCCGAAGTGATTGCATTACATGAAGCTACTCGGGAATGATTTTAGTTAAGATCAATGATACAAATCATTATTGATTCTTGTGGACTAGAACGCTATAAAAGCCCAACAACTATCTATGAAGATAATACAGCTTACATAGTACAAATGAAAGAAGAGTATCAAAAATGACAGAACAAAACATAAATGCTGACGAGGCGCTAAAGCTATAAACGGTCTTAACGGTCATAAGTTTGATGGAAAAGAATGGTATATTGGTAAGGCTCAGAAAAAGACTGAAAGGGAATAGGAATTGAAACAACAGTTTGAGCAAACCATGAAGGAGACTGTAGACAAATCACATGGGTCAAACTTGTACATAAAAGATTTAGATGATACAGTTTCAGATGAAAACCTCAGATTCTTCTCATATACCCAAGATCTCGTAAAAGACAACCAGATTAAAATGAGATACGTTCAATCAACAACTCTGCTGATCTTTATACCAAAGCACTGTCAATCGCTGTTTTCAAAACATACGTTCACAATATTGGCATGAGGCAAGTTCAAAAGATGTGATGACTCAGCATTGTCTACTTGAGGGGGAGTCAACTCTATGCTGCACTCTTTTTCCCTTAGCTAAAGTTTTATCCCACTGGGTTTTCTTTAGCAAGGTTTTTAACGAGGCAGTATTAATTGCTCTTTAAAAAAATTACCATCCAAGGGGGAGTGTTGTAAATTTAGTAGTTAAATATGGATGGTAATTAGTCAAATATGGATAGTAAAATTTGTACTATATATATGTGCATAATGTAAGTTACAAAAATATACATATACATTAAATACATCACACCTCTTCAACCTCTTTCTCTCCTATATCTTCTACAACACATCTCTCTTTTATTGGTTCTTTCAATTTGAATATATTGAACCAGGCCACTAAAGGTAGTTATAAGCCTACTGAAATATAACAACTATCAATTTCTAATCAATATCAATATAAATACTATTTAATTTTAGTTTCTTATATCATATCATTAAAGTTTCCTATTCTAGTTACATTACATTTCTAATAATAATGTACATGATTTGAATCTTCATTTTTTCTTAAAATTTTGTACGGCTATAGATCCATTAGCACGCAGTGTAGTAAACAATGTTTACATATCAGTTGCATTACTAAATTGGCAGTCTTTACTATTTACTTGCACTTGTACTCACTAAGCGATATGCTTAACCCGTGTAATTTTTTATGTTTTGTATTAGGTAAATTTGATTCGGGATTGAAGTTATAGAGGAGTCGTATATTAGATGAGTTAGAAGACTTTTTGACATTCTATTATTCTCTTACCCTACGAAGATAGTAAATGCCACTTATGAAAGTTGCGTATTTGTATAGAATTTGAAGGTCTTGACGTCAAGGTTATGAAAGTTGTAGTCATTTTAATTGATGTCAATGTGGTTATTTGGTTTGTAGCATATTAAGTTGTTACAAAAACATGTGTATCGGCAGGGACATGTTAGCCATGTGTTGACTATGTCAACCCATCCAGCTGTCCCCCGTAGCTCACTGGAGCATGGCGAAACACCATCACCAAATGCCCCTACAGCATGTCAGGAACGAGAATTGTGATGACCCAAAAAATTTCGACTTATTTAAACTAATTCTCTATACGATTTATTATTTTGACACGTTAAACAAAGTCTGTTAGATTGAGTCTCAAAATTTTAGAACTGTTTCATATATTCAATTACCTTTGACTACTTTCGACGATTCATGAACAATTATATGTATGTATATATATATTATAAGATGTACAAGTAAAAATGACTTTGCTACAGTAAGATACTATTTGCTATAGTAAAAACGACTTTGCTGCAGTAAAACACTATTTGCTACAGTGAAAATGACTTTGCTACATTAAAACACTATTTGCTACAGTACACACACTATTTGCTACAGTAAACACTATTTGATGTCGACGAACTAGAAAACAAAGCAGAAATGAGCTGTCCAGCCTAGCCATGCGATCGCATGGCAAAAGCACTGAAAACCCATGCGATCGCATGGGGACCAAATTCAGGAAATGTGCCTATAAAAGGCCAGTTTGTTCGACGAAATATTATACACTTTATTTTCTATGTAATCAGTATTTATATTTATAATTATAATTTTATGTAAGACCCAAATATTTCACCGTACATATGTGTAAATATGATCTTTGAAGTGTAGGTGTTCGTTTCATAATTTAAAAAGAAGGCAGAAACTGGTCTGGGCATTTGGCGCGCCGCGCCACTGGTCTGTGACAGATTCCCTCCTCTTTAAATTAGATATTTTGGGGGTAAATTGGTAAAATCATGTGGGGTCCGACTTTAAGGCCCTAAACCAGTTGTTGTGGCCTCATTAACTCCATTTCCACCTACATCAACCTCATCCATTCAATTCTAGAGAGAAAGTGATAACCTAGTATGAGAAAACTCATTTTTGGAGAAGAAGAAAGAGGATTCTTGCTTAAGCTCAAGTTCTAAAGTTGTTCATCTACTTCCTAGCTACGTTTTGGTGGTAGTGATATGCTCTAATCTTGATTTCTTGATTCAATTTTGTGTAAGGGTTAGAGTTAGGGTTTATGGTGAACTTAAAACCCACTTTGTTAGTAAATTGGGTGTTTTGGGTGAATTTGGGTTATGTTGACTCAAAGATGACTAACTAGGGTTTTTCAAGTATTAATTGTTATTAATGAACCTTAAGTAGTTAGTGAATTACTAGCACACTTATATAAATGTAAATGGGTGTCGAGTGGGTTAGCGGATGATCCGAAATGGGTGTATTGACTTTTAAGTGGTCAAATGGGTCAAAATGGACCTAAGTTAGTTAATGTTTGTGATTAATGCATAAACCTAGTGTTAAAAGGTGTTTTAAGACCTAACTTGGCTAATGTTAGGGTTTTGGCGAAAGATGACCCAATTTTAGGGTTAAGTGCCCAAATGGGACAAAATGACATAGTAGTAGTGAGTGTTGTGGGTTTGACCAACTTGAATGGTTGATTGATTATGTGTATATTATAATAGGTGCGTTACCTTGAAGATTCAACCTTGGTTTATTGATTCACCAAAGGCGTAAGGTGAGTGGAATGATTATATGCGTAGGTATATAATGTATTTATTTATTGTAGCGTGAGATGTGAAGTGTCGATGTGCTAAGTCACCACATTTCACGTGACGAGTGAAGTGTCGATGTGCTAAGACACCACTCAAAGTAATATGACGGGTGAAGTGTCGATGTGTTAAGACGCCACCCGGGGTGAAGTGCCGATGTGTTAAGACACCACCCGGAGTGAAGTATCGATGTGCTAAGATGCCACTCCAAGTAAGTTGAAGGGTGAAGTGCCGATGTGTTAAGGCGCCATTTGAGGTGAAGTATCGACATGTTAAGATGCCACCCGTGGGGTTCGTGTACGAAGTGTTAAGTGCACTAATGGTAGTTATGAACTCCGACGGTCTTTAAACACCGTTCCTTGTTCGATTGGTTAACCATGGTTATTGTGTTGTAGAGTAAGCATATTATATTTGTTCAAGTTAAATATGCTATTGTTATGCTAGTTTGGTTATTGGAGGTTATAGCTTGTATTTATGACGATAAGCTAATTGTGTTTGCAAGCATGTATACGGTATGCGTGTAAGTGTTTGCAAATAGATATATTATATATGTATGTGTGTAATTATTGCATTCACTAAGCGTTAGCTTACCCTCTCGTTGTTTACCATTTTATAGGTTCCGGCGTAGATAAGGGTAAGGGCATACGGTTAGATTAGAGATCCCGCTTGTTAGGGGACGCCTTTTGGATGTGTTAGCTTTTGGAGTTTGACCATGACTTGGGTAGTTTAATCCCAAACACCATGCTCATCGCGTCGTTTGGTACTTAAACTTTTTGGTGGTCGAAACTCACGCTATGTATTAAACTCGTAAAACGGCCAAAGTGGGCCCCGCTGAAAGGACCCGTCCTAATCCATCCGGACGAAGTCCATATCGATTATAAACAGTTCACAACAGTTGATTACATCACGAAGTACTTGACCTCTATATGATACATTTTACAAACATTGCATTCGTTTTGAAAAGACAATCTTTCATTTTATCTGAAGTTGACAGACATGCATACCATTTCATAATATATCCAACTATAATTGACTTAATAATGATCTTGATAAACTCAACGACTCGAATGCAACGTTTTTTGAAATATGTCATGAATGACTCCAAGTAATATCTTTAAAATGATCAAATGCACAGCGGAAGATTTCTTTCGTACCTGAGAATAAACATGCTTTCAAGTGTCAACCAAAAGGTTGGTGAGTTCATTAGTTTTGCATAAATAATCATTTCATAATTTTAATATACCACAAGATTTCATATTTCCATTTCTCATAAACATACGTCCCATGCATAGAGACAAAAATATCATTTATATGGATTGAATACCTGGTAACCGACATTCACAATATGTATATAAGAATATCCCCATCATTCCGGGATCCTCCTTCGGACATGATATAAATTTCGAAGTACTAAAACATCCGGTACTTTGGATGGGGCTTGTTGGGCCCGATAGATCTATCTTTAGAGTTCGCGTCAATTAGGGTGTCTGTTCCCTAATTCTTAGATTACCAGACTAAAAAGGAGCATATTCGATTTCGATAATTCAACCATAGAATGTAGTTTCGATTACTTGTGTCTATTTTGTAAAACAGTTATAAAAGCAGCGCATGTATTCTCAGTCCCAAAAATATATATTGCAAAAGTATTTAAAAAGGGAGCAAATGAAACTCACGTATATAAATATTGTAAAACAGTTAATAAAGCATTTGCATGTATTCTCAGCCCAAAAACGTAAAAAGTAAAAAGGGCAAATGAAACTCACTATACTGTATTTTGTAGTAAAAATACATCTGACGTCATTGAACAAAAGAAGGGTTGGCCTCGGTTTCACGAACCTATATCATTTGTTTAATTATTAATACACATAATTGTAATCGAGCAAGTTTATATAAATTTTTATTTTATTAACAATGTACCTTTTTTATCATTTGTTATTTAGATCTATTTAATATATTTAGTTTTTATATAAAATACAATTAATATTTACCATTCTTTATAATATGTTAAAAATATATATTTTAGAGTTTATATATGATGACAATATATATTTACGTATTAATTGATACCTTTTATATATATAGTTTAGTAATTATCATTCTAATAATAATAGTATAGTGGTATGTAAATTTTATTATTGTTGTATTATATTTTTATATAAAACAATCCATTTTACAACTAATGATAATAATAATAAGTTTAATAATACATTACTAATATTTATATTAATAATAAAGATAATATTATTAGAAATTTTACTCATATTACTAGTAATAATAATAAACATAATAATGATAATAATAAATAATAATACTTAAAGCTAATACTAAAATGATATTAATATTCATTTTGTTAATAATAACATTTTGACATAATAACAATAAGTATGTTAATAATAATAATAGCAATAATAATAACAATAATAATAATAAAGAAAATGAAGGTAAAAGTAAAAGTATGTACCCTTTCAAAGAAAAACGTTTTCCTAAAAATTTTTTACACCAGACGAGAATCGAACCCGAGACCTCCCGTAAACCCACAACACTCTCTACCATTCCTCTAGCCATGCTTTTCTGATATTAACTCAACTTAAATTTATTTATACCCTGCCTAACAGTTATCTTCCTCTTCCTTCTTCTTCCACAAAAACACACGTCACCACCAATTTAATCATAACAGTCAAAGGTTCGTTTGGTTTTAAACAGATGTATACGCTTAAAATAATTATTCTAATTAATCAAACACAAAATAAATAAAAAATAAAAAAAATAAAAAATAAAAAGAACAGCATAAGCTGCTGTCGTCGCTAATATAAAAAAAAATTGATTTATGAATTGGGTACGTTTCACACCGAAATTTCTACATGAACTAGTACTAAAATCTTGTATATAAACTTAAGGAATCATCAAATTAATCGGAAACAGCAACACGATCGTGAATTTGATCCAAGAAAAATTATTTGACTTTTAAAATCGAAACTTTGACTCAACAATTCTTGCTCGTTAGAATGAATTAGAACCCGAGATTTTGGAGGTAGTTTGAATGGAAGATTTCTAAGGTAACTGCATTATTAGTTTTTGGAAACTGATTCGAAATTGAATTAAGAGAAAAAAAAATTTGGCGTACACAGAAAGAAGGAAAAAAAAATAATAACAGCTGTAATCTTCGATTCAGTTTAGACTCCCCTTCATTTGGTTTGCAGTGATACCCATCGATATCTAAACGTTTGTAATATAATAGAGGTCAATTGTTTGTGTATTATTGGGAGTCGACAGGGGGTCACGGCCAAACAGAAAACAAATAAGAAAAATATCAGATTTTGACTTTAAACAAAAAGTGTAGGAATCTGAATTTACATAGCTGTATATATTTATATTTATATTAACCTTATTTAAATATAATAATAGATAGATAATAATAATAATAATAATAATACCCTTAATATAATAATTATACTAATAATAGTAACACTAATATTAGTAACAATTATAACAATTTTAATGTATCAAATTTTATATATACATATATATAAATAATACATCTTGCAATTACATTATTAATAATTATATCGTATATTATATAAATACATCTAGTGAATATTAAATTTTTTTCTATATTTTATAATTGTTATAATATAATAATTACTATTAGAGATCTGTTATATATATATATATATATATATATATATATATATATATATATATATATATATATATATATATATATATATATATATAATAATATCATATATTTATTTATATATATATTCATTCTAATGATAACTTATTTATCTTGTAAATTTCTATTTGATTAATTGTACTTTATTAATTCAAAATATTATATACACTTATACTAATTTATATATATATACATATTTATTTACAAATAATTGTTCGTGAATCGTCGGGAATAATCAAGGTCGAATGCATTCATGGAAATACTTCAAACATTATGAGACTCAGTTTAATAGACTTTTCTTATCGTATCGAAATCATATAAGATTAAGTTTAAATTTGGTCGAAAATTCCCGGGTCATCACAGTACCTACCCGTTAAAGAAATTTCGTCCTGAAATTTGAGTGAGGTGGTCATGGCTAACAATAAAAATGTTTTCATGACAAATATGAGTTGATAGATAGAGTTTTATCATTATTGAGTAATACAAATAAAATAATTTGATTAATTGAAGAGTATGAATGAAGCTATCACAAAAGAATGAGATAGGATTTGACTTAACCGGTGACGTAGTCACGGTTGATTTTAGAAAATAAGGTGCGTCTTAACTTTTGACATAGGGGGTTGAGTTCCCGAAATTCAAGGAATTTAAAGAAAATCTTCGAAATCTGAGAGATTTGATTCTTCGACGAATACGGAGATTAAGATCTCTATAATTAAATACGGTGATCTGCTTCGATTGTAAAGACCCGTCCTAATCCATCTGGACAAAGTCCATATCGATTACAAACGTTTCATAATAGTTAATTACATCGCGAGGTACTTGACCTCTATATGATACACTTTACAAACATTGCATTCGTTTTTAAAAGACAAACTTACTTTACATCGAAAGTTGACGACATACATACCATTTCATAATATATATCTAACTATAATTGACTTAACAATAATCTTAATGAACTCAACGACTCGAATGCAACGTCTTTTGAAATATGTCATGAATGACTCCAAATAATATCTTTAAAATGAGCAATTGCACAGCGGAAGATTTCTTTCGTACCTGAGAATAAACATGCTTTAAAGTGTCAACCAAAAAGATTGGTGAGTTCATTAGTTTAATATAAATAATCATTTCCATCTTTTTAATAGACCACAAGATTTTCATTTTCAGTTCTCATGAATATACGTCCCATGCATAGAGACAAAATATCATTCATATGGATTGAACACCTGGTAACCGACATTCACAATATGCATATAAGAATATCCCCATCATTCCGGGATCCTCCTTCGGACATGATATAAATTTCGAAGTACTAAAGCATCCGGTACTTTGGATGGGGCTTGTTGGGCCCGATAGATCTATCTTTAGAGTTCTCGTCAATTAGGGTGTCTGTTCCCTAATTCTTAGATTACCAGACTTAATAAAAAGGGGCATATTCGATTTCGATCATTCAATCATAGAACGTAATTTCGATTACTTGTGTCTATTTCGTAAAACATTTATAAAAGCAGCGCATGTATTCTCAGTCCCAAAAATATATATTGCAAAAGCATTTAAAAAGGGAGCAAATGAAAATCACGCATATAAATATTGTAAAACAGTTATTAAAACAGTGCATGTATTCTCAGCCCAAAAATGTAATGAGTAAAAGGGCAAATGAAACTCACCTAATGTATTTTGTAGTAAAAATACATATGACAACATTAGACAAACTGAACAGTGCAGGGTTGGCCTCGGATTCACGAACCTATATTATCCATGTATATATTAAAACATATTCTTGCAATCGAACAATATTTATATTACTATTAGTGATAATTTATACATATAGTAGGTTAATAGGTTTCATTATATATATTTTCATTTTATCTATAGACATATTAATATAGTTAGGTTATGTGTATTAGATATATATATATATATATATATATATATATATATATATATATATATATATATATATATATATATATATATATATATATATATATATATATATATATATATTGTTTGTTTGTTTGTTAAAACTAGTAATTATATTGATATTAACATTATACTAATTATTGATAAAAATGCTAATTATAGTACCTAATATTACTAAATAAGGTAATAATGCTAATAATTCTATTAATGATAAATATCATGATACTAATAATAATATTTGTAAAAATATTAATCTTACTGATACTGGTAGTTATGATTAATGATTTTTAATAGTTATATAATGATACTCATTAATAAACTACTTATAATGATGATTATAGTAATAATAATAATAACAACAATAACGATAATTCTAATTCGAATACTTATAAGTATGGTAGTAATAATAATATTACATGATGATAATCCTAATAGTTATAGAATAATGTTAATCAGATTAATGATAATAATAATAATGATATTCCTATTTCTTTTTAATAATAATGATACTAATAATAATAATACTTATACTTTATAATAATAATAATATTTATGATACTTGTACAAATAACAATAACTAATAATAATAATAATAATAATAATAATAATAATAATAATAATAATAATAATAATAATAATAATAATAATAATAATAATTAATAATAGAAGTAATATACCTTAACAAAACTGAGTTTGGCCCAAGTACTTGACCCAAGTGAGAATTCAAAAATATATCGGCCCAATATAAAATCCATCCGACCCAGTTTATGTTATATAACCCGAAATCAAAACAGATCGAAGAATTCACAGCTTCAAAGCATCGTAGACCTAGATTAAGATCAAAATAACCTCAATCATAATCTTAGCGGTGTGTTTATCAAAGATTCATGGTATTGATCCGTCATAGTCTCGGTTCCGGGGTTTTGCTCGTACACCGTAGCAAGAACAGGAATTTTTGATTATCATTAGGAATTGAGTAATGGAAAGTTGCAGCAAAAATCAATGGATCGAATAGGTCATCGGTTCATCAATAAATCAGGTAAATGATTGATTTCTCAATAATCTATTAAATTCTTAATTCTTTTTGATATAAATTCTGTATAAACAATTGATAGAACAAAAGTAACAATTAATGATGTTATTGATGGGTTTGAAAATGATAATTGAAACAGATGATAAGGTCAGTGGTGTTCAACTTCGTGGGTTTTGTTCCAAATCATAAACAAACACCTGTAAATGATTTCAATTGTTTTTGGTTCGTATAAACGCTCAGGAAGTATAGCAGCAGCTGTGGTAATGGCTAGGATAGCAGAAGTTGTCAATTGAGGGTGGTGGTGGTGGTTATTAGTAGTGATCTGTTTGCAGTAGCGAATGACAGTAATTATTAGTGTTAGCTGGTTGCAGCATGCTCGATTTGTTCGTGGTCCGAAATTAAAACAGGAAAGGTGTGGTTTTTGTTTGAGTTTTCGTGTTGCAGTACAACAGATGGTGTTCGAGCTTATTCCTGGACAGAACATAAATGGTAACGCAGGTATTGCAGGTTTTGTTTGATAATAACAAGTGTGTTTTAGAATTTGTTATCATTGCACAATAGATGACAATGAATGTAGTATAACACTTGATATTTACATAAAAGTTTGATATATAGATAGATATATATATATATATATATATATATATATATATATATATATATATATATATATATATATATATATATATATATATATATATATATATATATATATATATATATATATATATATATATGAGTGTATGTATATATATGTACTTGTTTTTGGTTCCAAACAGGAACAAAGATGATGATAGCTGTGGAGTTGGAGCCGTAACAGCTGTAAAAGTGTTGATGTTTGATGGTGTCTTTAAGGTGGTGGTCATGGGTTGATCAAGTTGATAGTTTATGGTTTGATTCATGACTTATCATTAGAAATCGAAAGTGTTTTAGTTTGCAGGTGTAGCAGCTTCTTCAATTGAAACTGTCATTTGAAACTTGGTATGTAGCAGTAGACAGTTTGCTGAGATGATGGTTGTCTAGCATCCTAATCAAAAGCGTTGGTGGCGACGGTTTAATGATTTTCAAAGAGAGAAAGAACAAGGTGATGGGAATTGATCTGTTAACAGTTGTAGAAGCTGTTGGAACAGCAGCCTGAATAGAGAAGAAAAAGTTGCAGGTTTTTGCAGCAGGTTTGGTGGTGGCTATGTTGGTTGATGAACCTGTTCGATCCCAATTAGAGAATAAAGGTTGCAGCAGCAGTGATTAACAAGTGATGTTGTAGTGTGATCGTACTAGGGTAGTGATTCAAGAGAGGTGGCTGTAGAGTGGTAGTGGACAAGACGTGGAAATTGGATATTGGTGATGGTTTTTGTTTTTGTAACATATTTGATGTATATGGAAATATAATCTAGATATTATAGTTGTCATTCATCAATAAGAATCCAATGGAAGTATAGTTGTTGAGGCAAAAAAAATCACGGATATGAAATAGAAGAAATAAAAGTCAAAAAAGTATATTTAACTTATAATGGATTTGTCTAATTATTGTCTTTTCATTTTAGGTAATTTATATTAATGATTAATAAATATATATTATTAATAATAATACTCTTAACATTATTAATAACTGTGTAAATACTAATAATAATAATAATAATAGAACAAATAATACTATTTCATGTATTATTTAATATAACAACTATAAATAAACTTGTAAGTACATTTAATATATTAATTTTACAATTAATATATATTATATATTATATTATATGATAACATTTATTTAATATTTATATGTTTTATATATATATATATATATATATATATATATATATATATATATATATATATATATATATATTATATATATATACAATTACTTATTACTATAAATCATATGTATATTTACATATATTTATTTTAATGGTAATTTAACTATTTTATTTTATTATTTTACCCTTTTAATTCTAATTGGTTAATGTGTATTTGATTACTCAAATATTATATATACACACATATGTTTACATTTATATATATATTTACATATTTATTTACACACAATCGTTTGTGAATCATCGGACATAGTCGAAGGGTAAATGTTATCCATGTAAACAGTTCCGAGACTCACATTACAGACTTTGCTTATCGTTTCGAAATCAAATAAGATTCAGGTTTAAATTTGGTCGGAAATTCTCGGGTCATCACAGTACCTACCCGTTAAAGAAATTTCATCCCGAAATTTGAGTAAGGTGGTCATGGGTAACAATAAAAATGTTTTCATGACGAATATGAGTTGATAAATTGAGTTTTATCATCATTGAGTAATATGGATAAAAATAATTCGATTATTCGAAGAGCACGAGTGAAGCTATTCACAAAAGAATGAAATGAGAAACAAAGATTTGTTTTTTTAACTTTTGACGTAGACAGGTTTGAATTTAGAAAATAAGGCGCGTCTTAACTTTCGACATTGCCTTGGTTGAATTCCAGAATTCAAGGGATTTAAAGAAAATCTTGAAGATCTATAAGATCTGATTCTTCGGGATTTATGGAAATTAAGATCTCTTTAATTAAATACGGTGATCTGCCCCGATTACTACGTCTGATATTTCCTTTATAAATTTACCTTTTTCGTTCCATTTATTTTCACCACTTCTATACTCAATTCCCAAGTTCAAAGGATTTATGAAAATGCTTAACTCTGTTCTGATCCTTGTTCTTATTCTAACTATCGTAATGATCATTCTTCTTTTCCAACTCCCACCTGAAGAATCTGTTTATTTCTATTATGCTCTAGGGATTATTGTATTTATAATCCTCCCGTGTCTTTATGTTGCGATAAACATTGACATACACGGTTTGTAATTTATGCGTTGTTATCGGGCTTTATATCTCTCCTTATATTTCAATGTCCCCCTTTCTGTTTCCTATAATCATTGTCATCCCCAGTTAATACTCCCTCCTATTTGCTGCGATTTATACTTTAATTTCTATTTCAGAGCTTTGTCCCTTCGTTTCTTCTTCTGGCGATTTGGCATCTCTTGTAATGGTCCAGAATTTTGCAGATATAAGTTTCAGAATGAACATTATTAATGTTCTAAATAAGAAGGAACGTAATAGCACGATTTGATTTGTCAAATTACCAGATTCACTGAGAATAGAACTATCAAGAATATAATTTCTTGATATGTTCAGAAGTTAAGCAGAATGACAGAGTCATGTAACATGGTGCATGATGACGTTATGATCTGTGAATCATCACGTCCCATTAGAAACTCAGCATGACTTACTGTAATATAATCACGTTGATCAAGTGTCATTATATTATACTAACTCATGCATCAATTCTCAACATTACTTCAATAACATTCATATTTTAAGCTCGAAATTTTACAGAATATAGAAACTAACAGTTTCTATATGATGTAATGCTGATAGCATGAAGAGATTAATGATTTCAGATAAGAATAGTTACAAAATATCTCCAGAAATATGGAGGATATTTATAATGAAAAATACGATGATATCTTGGAATTTCTAAGTTCGATGGTTGATGGAGAAAGATTTTCCGCAAGATTTTAACATGAATACGGAGTAAGATATTCGTTGAAGGTTTCATCGGATCCAGAATTACTTTAATTCTTTGAACATATGGTATGTTACTTGTATTTGGCCTTGGTCTCCTTCATGGTTTGCTCAATCTATTTTTTAGTACCAAATTTTCTATCGAGCGTTCCTAACACTCCCTTCTTTATCATCAAACTTTTGGCCGTTTAGACCATCTACAATTTTTCTGTTTCCTCTGCATTTAATGCTACGATATCTGAATCATCGGTTATTAATCCGAGGTGGTTTCAGGAGAATTGTGTTTTTAGATGATTAAATGCTGATGGTAATATGGTGGAATATAAAAGGTTCCCCGATAACAATAAAAGAGCACGCATATATATCAAGGTTATAATAAGGTTGTTTCGAATGAAAAGTCGAAGTTGACTTGCTGGAGCTGTGACAAAATTGACTAATTTGGAAAGAGATTGCAAAGTTATTTTCGGTAATAATAACGCTAAAGGAATTAGCACAGCTACGCGTTAAATGTTTACTCAGTTTCTGAGAGTTTTCAGGTGCATAACTATAGGCATCAATCTTTTCTCCCGTGAATGAAGTGCGGTTGGTTCATCCTATCGATTGGGGCATTTTCAAGAATCATGAAAGGTTTGAACGCAGATTGAAATCGTCAAGATACAAATGAGGTTTAAGATGAAATCAAGTGGCAACTTGAGGAAATATTTAACTGTAGAAGATGAAATTTATTTACAATCTTTTAAGTCGAAAAGTGTTGTATTTAATATTTCCTACTCTTTTAATAATTTTTAATTGTCCATAATAGTAGTCCAATATTCCAATAGTTCAATAGCTCCACCAAAACTAGTATATTTTAAGGAAATAGTCATATAGTAACAGTTAGCTAGGAACAGTTAACATAGTTTTAAGGTTTTACGTAGTTAATTAATTGGTTACTAATAAATTTTATTTTGTTCATTATTTTCTTCATTATGCCACTTGTCAAATCTTGACTTGGGTTTGATCGGCAGAAACTCGTATGTGAAATTTAATTGGAATGAAAATGGTTATTCTTTGGTGAACAGATACGTATACCTGTGGAGTAAGTAGGATAGTAAATGACTGTTGAATCAGATTCGAAGAATGTACATTGTAACTTATTAATATGAAATCTAAATATTCCTCGGGTATTACCTACCCGTTAAAGTATTTTCATCATTAATAGTTTGTACAAGAGAATTTTTAATTACAATCGTTATGAAAAACTATATATACATATATATTTTCTTCAGATGTAATCATGGATTTAATGAATTAACATGATATTAAACTCATTAGATCTACAGTTAGAACTAGAGTACATAATCTCTAAAACATTAGAGATTATATATAATCGCCATGAAGGACGAAGATAATCGATGTAGAACGATACGTAGAACGATGATTATACTCAAAGTACA
The DNA here is from genome assembly GCF_046630445.1 of Rutidosis leptorrhynchoides. Lineage (NCBI taxonomy): Eukaryota > Viridiplantae > Streptophyta > Magnoliopsida > Asterales > Asteraceae > Rutidosis > Rutidosis leptorrhynchoides. The sequence continues at coordinate 93,031,790 of NC_092333.1, forward strand.
GATGATGATATTGAAACATGGATTGTTGATGGTACTGGTGCTGTTATTGATTGTACTGTTGGTGCCGGTGATGTTGCTGAAGCTGGTACATTTTGCACCATATTCTCCGAATTGATTATTAGAGCGCGAAGTTCGTTGACTTCTTCTATTATTTCGGGATAATTGTCGATCGGAATGAGCGGATGAATAAGGTTTAGAATTGTGGATACAATATAATCGTGTCAAGCTACTCTGGAAATGAGAGAGAAAATGGTGTCTCAAATAGGTTCGCCGATAATTGTTTCAGGTTCTTCGCCAAGAGGTGAATTTGGTTGATGGAAAGGATCGCCTTCTTCGTGTCTCCATTGATTTAATAGACTACAAACCCATCAGATGAATTGGGGATGGCTGATTGGTTGTTTTCATTCTAGTGACATATGAAATGTCCCGTTCTTATTGATTAAAAACGTTCCATATTAATTGATTTCGTTGCGAGGTTTTGACCTCTATATGAGACGTTTTTCAAAGACTGCATTCCTTTTTAAAACAAACCATAACCTTTATTTCATAAATAAAGGTTTAAAAAGCTTTACGTAGATTATCAAATAATGATAATCTAAAATATCCTGTTTACACACGACCATTACATAATGGTTTACAATACAAATATGTTACATCGAAATCAGTTTCTTGAATGCAGTTTTTACACAATATCATACAAACATGGACTCCAAATCTTGTCCTTATTTTAGTATGCAACAGCGGAAGCTCTTAATATTCACCTGAGAATAAACATGCTTTAAACGTCAACAAAAATGTTGGTGAGTTATAGGTTTAACCTATATATATCAAATCGTAACAATAGACCACAAGATTTCATATTTCAATACACATCCCATACATAGAGATAAAAATCATTCATATGGTGAACACCTGGTAACCGACAATAACAAGATGCATATATAAGAATATCCCCATCATTCCGGGACACCCTTCGGATATGATATAAATTTCGAAGTACTAAAGCATCCGGTACTTTGGATGGGGTTTGTTAGGCCCAATAGATCTATCTTTAGGATTCGCGTCAATTAGGGTGTCTGTTCCCTAATTCTTAGATTACCAGACTTAATAAAAAGGGGCATATTCGATTTCAATAATTCAACCATAGAATGTAGTTTCACGTACTTGTGTCTATTTTGTAAATCATTTATAAAACCTGCATGTATTCTCATCCCAAAAATATTAGATTTTAAAAGTGGGACTATAACTCACTTTCACAGATTTTTACTTCGTCAGGAAGTAAGACTTGGCCACTGGTTGATTCACGAACCTATAACAATATATACATATATATCAAAGTATGTTCAAAAATATATTTACAACACTTTTAATATATTTTGATGTTTTAAGTTTATTAAGTCAGCTGTCCTCGTTAGTAACCTACAACTAGTTGTCCACAGTTAGATGTACAGAAATAAATCGATAAATATTATCTTGAATCAATCCACGACCCAGTGTATACGTATCTCAGTATTGATCACAACTCAAACTATACATATTTTGGAATCAACCTCAACCCTGTATAGCTAACTCCAACATTCACATATAGAGTGTCTAAGGTTGTTCCGAAATATATATAGATGTGTCGACATGATAGGTCGAAACATTGTATACGTGTCTATGGTATCTCAAGATTACATAATATACAATACAAGTTGATTAAGTTATGGTTGGAATAGATTTGTTACAAATTTTCACGTAGCTAAAATGAGAAAAATTATCCAATCTTGTTTTACCCATAACTTCTTCATTTTAAATCCGTTTTGAGTGAATCAAATTGCTATGGTTTCATATTGAACTCTATTTTATGAATCTAAACAGAAAAAGTATAGGTTTATAGTCTAAAAAATAAGTTACAAGTCGTTTTTGTAAAGGTAGTCATTTCAGTCGAAAGAACGACGTCTAGATGACCATTTTAGAAAACATACTTCCACTTTGATTTTAACCATAATTTTTGGATATAGTTTCATGTTCATAATAAAAATCATTTTCTCAGAATAACAACTTTTAAATCAAAGTTTATCATAGTTTTTAATTAACTAACCCAAAACAGCCCGCGGTGTTACTACGACGGCGTAAATCCGGTTTTACGGTGTTTTTCGTGTTTCCAGGTTTTAAATCATTAAGTTAGCATATCATATAGATATAGAACATGTGTTTAGTTGATTTTAAAAGTCAAGTTAGAAGGATTAACTTTTATTTGCGAACAAGTTTAGAATTAACTAAACTATGTTCTAGTGATTACAAGTTTAAACCTTCGAATAAGATAGCTTTATATGTATGAATCGAATGATGTTATGAACATCATTACTACCTTAAGTTCCTTGGATAAACCTACTGGAAAAGAGAAAAATGGATCTAGCTTCAATGGATCCTTGGATGGCTCAAAGTTCTTGAAGCAAAATCATGACACGAAAACAAGTTCAAGTAAGATCATCACTTGAAATAAGATTGTTATAGTTATAGAAATTGAACCAAAGTTTGAATATGATTATTACCTTGTATTAGAATGATAACCTACTGTAAGAAACAAAGATTTCTTGAGGTTGGATGATCACCTTACAAGATTGGAAGTGAGCTAGCAAACTTGAAAGTATTCTTGATTTTATGAAACTAGAACTTTTGGAATTTATGAAGAACACTTAGAACTTGAAGATAGAACTTGAGAGAGTTCAATTAGATGAAGAAAATTGAAGAATGAAAGTGTTTGTAGGTGTTTTTGGTCGTTGGTGTATGGATTAGATATAAAGGATATGTAATTTTGTTTTCATGTAAATAAGTCATGAATGATTACTCATATTTTTGTAATCTTATGAGATATTTCATGCTAGTTGCCAAATGATGGTTCCCACATGTGTTAGGTGACTCACATGGGCTGCTAAGAGCTGATCATTGGAGTGTATATACCAATAGTACATACATCTAAAAGCTGTGTATTGTACGAGTACGAATACGGGTGCATACGAGTAGAATTGTTGATGAAACTGAACGAGAATGTAATTGTAAGCATTTTTGTTAAGTAGAAGTATTTTGATAAGTGTATTGAAGTCTTTCAAAAGTGTATAAATACATATTAAAACACTACATGTATATACATTTTAACTGAGTCGTTAAGTCATCGTTAGTCGTTACATGTAAGTGTTGTTTTGAAACCTTTAGGTTAACGATCTTGTTAAATGTTGTTAACCCAATGTTTATAATATCAAAAGAGATTTTAAATTATTATATTATCATGATATTATGATGTACGAATATCTCTTAATATGATATATATACATTAAATGTCGTTACAACGATAAACGTTACATATATGTCTCGTTTCAAAATCATTAAGTTAGTAGTCTTGTTTTTACATATGTAGTTCATTGTTAATATAATTAATGATATGTTTACTTATCATAATATCATGTTAACTATATATATAACCATATATATGTCATCATATAGTTTTTTTTTTTTTACAAGTTTTAACGTTCGTGAATCACCGGTCAACTTGGGTGGTCAATTGTTTATATGAAACCTATTTCAATTAATCAAGTCTTAACAAGTTTGATTGCTTAACATGTTGGAAACATTTAATCATGTAAACATCAATCTCAATTAATATATATAAACATGGAAAAGTTCGGGTCACTACAGTACCTACCCGTTAAATAAATTTCGTCCCGAAATTTTAAGCTGTTGAAGGTGTTGACGAATCTTCTGGAAATAGATGTGGGTATTTCTTCTTCATCTGATCTTCACGCTCCCAGGTGAACTCGGGTCCTCTACGAGCATTCCATCGAACCTTAACAATTGGTATCTTGTTTTGCTTAAGTCTTTTAACCTCACGATCCATTATTTCGACGGGTTCTTCGATGAATTGAAGTTTTTCGTTGATTTGGATTTCATCTAACGGAATAGTGAGATCTTCTTTAGCAAAACATTTCTTTAAATTCGAGACGTGGAAAGTGTTATGTACAGCCGCGAGTTGTTGAGGTAACTCTAGTCGGTAAGCTACTGGTCCGACACGATCAATAATCTTGAATGGTCCAATATACCTTGGATTTAATTTCCCTCGTTTACCAAATCGAACAACGCCTTTCCAAGGTGAAACTTTAAGCATGACCATCTCTCCAATTTCAAATTCTATATCTTTTCTTTTAATGTCAGCGTAGCTCTTTTGTCGACTTTGGGCAGTTTTCAACCGTTGTTGAATTTGGATGATCTTCTCGGTAGTTTCTTGTATAATCTCCGGACCCGTAATCTGTCTATCCCCCACCTCACTCCAACAAATTGGAGACCTGCACTTTCTACCATAAAGTGCTTCAAACGGCGCCATCTCAATGCTTGAATGATAGCTGTTGTTGTAGGAAAATTCTGCTAACGGTAGATGTCGATCCCAACTGTTTCCGAAATCAATAACACATGCTCGTAGCATGTCTTCAAGCGTTTGTATCGTCCTTTCGCTCTGCCCATCAGTTTGTGGATGATAGGCAGTACTCATGTCTAGACGAGTTCCTAATGCTTGCTGTAATGTCTGCCAGAATCTTGAAATAAATCTGCCATCCCTATCAGAGATAATAGAGATTGGTATTCCATGTCTGGAGACGACTTCCTTCAAATACAGTCGTGCTAACTTCTCCATCTTGTCATCTTCTCTTATTGGTAGGAAGTGTGCTGATTTGGTGAGACGATCAACTATTACCCAAATAGTATCAAAACCACTTGCAGTCTTTGGCAATTTAGTGATGAAATCCATGGTAATGTTTTCCCATTTCCATTCCGGGATTTCGGGTTGTTGAAGTAGACCTGATGGTTTCTGATGCTCAGCTTTGACCTTAGAACACGTCAAACATTCTCCTACGTATTTAGCAACATCGGCTTTCATACCCGGCCACCAAAAATGTTTCTTGAGATCCTTGTACATCTTCCCCGTTCCAGGATGTATTGAGTATCTGGTTTTATGAGCTTCTCTAAGTACCATTTCTCTCATATCTCCAAATTTTGGTACCCAAATCCTTTCAGCCCTATACCGGGTTCCGTCTTCCCGAATATTAAGATGCTTCTCCGATCCTTTGGGTATTTCATCCTTTAAATTTCCCTCTTTTAAAACTCCTTGTTGCGCCTCCTTTATTTGAGTAGTAATGTTATTATGAATCATTATATTCATAGATTTTACTCGAATGGGTTCTCTATCCTTCCTGCTCAAGGCATCGGCTACCACATTTGCCTTCCCCGGGTGGTAACGAATCTCAAAATCGTAATCATTCAATAATTCAATCCACCTACGCTGCCTCATATTCAGTTGTTTCTGATTAAATATGTGTTGAAGACTTTTGTGGTCGGTATATATAATACTTTTGACCCCATATAAGTAGTGCCTCCAAGTCTTTAATGCAAAAACAACCGCGCCTAATTCCAAATCATGCGTCGTATAATTTTGTTCGTGAATCTTCAATTGTCTAGACGCATAAGCAATCACCTTCGTTCGTTGCATTAATACACAACCGAGACCTTGCTTTGATGCATCACAATAAATCACAAAATCATCATTCCCTTCAGGCAATGACAATATAGGTGTCGTAGTTAGCTTTTTCTTCAATAACTGAAACGCTTTCTCTTGTTCATCATTCCATTCAAATTTCTTCCCTTTATGCGTTAATGCAGTCAAGGGTTTTGCTATTCTGGAAAAGTCTTGGATGAACCTTCTGTAGTAACCAGCTAGTCCTAAAAACTGGCGTATGTGTTTCGGAGTTTTCGGGGTTTCCCACTTTTCAACAGTTTCTATCTTTGCCGGATCCACCTTAATACCTTCTTTGTTCACTATGTGACCGAGGAATTGAACTTCTTCCAACCAAAATGCACACTTTGAAAACTTAGCGTACAATTCTTCCTTCCTCAATACTTCTAACACCTTTCTCAAATGTTCACCGTGTTCTTGGTCATTCTTTGAGTAAATAAGTATGTCATCAATGAAAACAATGACAAACTTGTCAAGGTATGGTCCACACACTCGGTTCATAAGGTCCATGAACACAGCTGGTGCATTAGTTAAACCAAATGGCATGACCATAAACTCGTAATGACCGTAACGTGTTCTGAAAGCAGTCTTTGGAATATCATCTTCTTTCACCCGCATTTGATGATACCCGGAACGTAAGTCAATCTTTGAATAAACAGACGAGCCTTGTAGTTGATCAAATAAGTCGTCGATTCTCGGTAGTGGGTAGTGGTTCTTGATGGTAAGTTTGTTCAACTCTCGGTAGTCGATACACAACCTGAATGTACCATCTTTCTTCTTGACAAACAAAACAGGAGCTCCCCACGGTGATGTGCTTGGTCGAATGAAACCACGCTCTAAAAGTTCTTGTAATTGGCTTTGCAGTTCTTTCATCTCGCTGGGTGCGAGTCTGTAAGGAGCACGAGCTATTGGTGCAGCTCCTGGTACAAGATCTATTTGAAATTCAACGGATCGATGTGGGGGTAATCCCGGTAATTCTTTCGGAAATACATCGGGAAATTCTTTTGCAATGGGAACATCATTGATGCTCTTTTCTTCAGTTTGTACTTTCTCGACGTGTGCTAGAACAGCATAGCAACCTTTTCTTATTAGTTTTTGTGCCTTCAAATTACTAATAAGATGTAGCTTCGTGTTGCCCTTTTCTCCGTACACCATTAAGGGTTTTCCTTTTTCTCGTATAATGCGAATTGCATTTTTGTAACAAACGATCTCCGCTTTCACTTCTTTCAACCAGTCCATACCGATTATCACATCAAAACTCCCTAACTCTACTGGTATCAAATCAATCTTAAATGTTTCGCTAACCAGTTTAATTTCTCGATTCCGACATATATTATCTGCTGAAATTAATTTACCATTTGCTAATTCGAGTAAAAATTTACTATCCAAAGGCGTCAATGGACAACTTAATTTAGCACAAAAATCTCTACTCATATAGCTTCTATCCGCACCCGAATCAAATAAAACGTAAGCAGATTTATTGTCAATAAGAAACGTACCCGTAACAAGCTCCGGGTCTTCCTGTGCCTCTACCGCATTAATATTGAAAACTCTTCCACGGCCTTGTCCATTCGTGTTCTCCTGGTTCGGGCAATTTCTAATAATGTGGCCTGGTTTTCCACATTTATAACAAACTACATTGGCATAACTTGCTCCGACACTACTTGCTCCGCCATTACTCGTTCCGACACCATTTGTTCCTTTCGTTCTATTAACCCCTGGTCCGTAGACCTCACACTTCGCCGCGCTATGACCATTTCTTTTACACTTGTTGCAAAATTTGGTGCAGAACCCCGAGTGATTCTTTTCACACCTTTGGCATAGCTGCTTCTGATTGTTGTTGTTGTTGCGGTTATTATTGTTGTTGGGATGATTGTTGTAGTTGCTGTTGTTGTTGTTGTTGTTGGGCCGTTTGTTGTAGTTGCGATTGATGTTGCGATTGTTGGGATAATTGTTGCGATTATTGTTGTAATTGCTGTTGTTGTTGTATTGGTGATTCTTATCACCGTTTTCCTCCCACTTTCTTTTGACTTGCTTCACATTGGCCTCTTCAGTAGTCTGTTCTTTAATTCTTTCTTCAATCTGGTTCACTAGTTTGTGAGCCATTCTACATGCCTGTTGTATGGAGGCGGGCTCGTGTGAACTTATATCTTCTTGGATTCTTTCCGGTAATCCTTTCACAAACGCGTCGATCTTCTCTTCCTCATCTTCGAATGCTCCCGGACACAATAGGCACAATTCTGTGAATCGTCTTTCGTACGTGGTAATATCAAATCCTTGGGTTCGTAACCCTCTAAGTTCTGTCTTGAGCTTATTGACCTCGGTTCTGGGACGGTACTTCTCGTTCATCAAGTGCTTGAATGCTGACCACAGTAGTGCGTACGCATCATCTTGTCCCATTTGCTCTAGATAGGTATTCCACCATGTTAACGCAGAACCTGTGAAGGTATGCGTAGCGTACTTCACTTTGTCCTCTTCAGTACACTTACTTATGGCAAACACCGATTCAACCTTCTCGGTCCACCGTTTCAATCCGATCGGTCCTTCGGTTCCATCAAATTCCAAAGGTTTGCAGGCAGTGAATTCTTTGTAGGTGCATCCTACACGATTTCCTGTACTGCTAGATCCAAGGTTATTGTTGGTATGTAGCGCAGCCTGTACTGCGGCTATGTTTGAAGCTAGAAAAGTACGGAATTCCTCTTCATTCATATTCACGGTGTGTCGAGTAGTCGGTGCCATTTCCTTCAAAATAGTTAAATGGAACAAGTTAATCATACAGAATATTAAGAGTAGTTAATAGTATTTCGTAGCATAATATGAACTCATTTATAAAAGCTTTTTCTTCATATTAGCGTTTTATAAGTTTAAATTCGGGTAGTACCTACCCGTTAAGTTCATACTTAGTAGCTAATATACAATTCAACTACTACAATTCTATATGAAAAACTGATTGTAATAATATTTCGCGTTCAAACTTTTATACAATATTTTACAAACTTACAATACCGCTTATTTTACATAAAGCATGAAATATAGCACACAATAACTTTGATACAAGATAGTTGTGAAGACAATTCTAGCTAGTACACAAGTCGTTCGGCAAAGGCAATAAAGACACGTAATTCATACGTCCAGAAACAAGTCATGCATTCTGGTTTTACTAGGACTACTTCCCATCCTTGGTCTTGTGCAACATAACCGTTATGGCCGTTGATAAGACAGCGTGTTGTAACGTCATCAAAGGGACGAGGGTTACGTAATGTCCAACAGTCCCGTAATAATCTAAAAACCTCATTTCTTACCCCAATTACCGACTCCGTCACTTGTGGAAACGTTTTGTTTAATAGTTGTAGCCCGATGTTCTTGTTCTCACTTTGGTGAGAAGCGAACATTACTAATCCGTAAGCATAACATGCTTCTTTATGTTGCATGTTAGCCGCTTTTTCTAAATCACGAAGTCCAATATTCGGATATATTGAGTCAAAATAATTTCTTAACCCGTTGCGTAAAATAGCATTTGGGTTCCCCGCAATATATGCGTCAAAGTAAACACATCGTAACTTATGGGTTTCCCAATGTGATATCCCCCATCTTTCAAACGAAAGTCTCTTATAAACCAAGACATTCTTGGAACGTTCTTCGAATGTCTTACAAACTGATCTCGCCTTAAATAGTTGTGCCGAAGAATTCTGGCCGACTCTAGACAAGATTTCATCAATCATGTCTCCGGGTAGGTCTCTTAAAATATTGGGTTGTCTATCCATTTTGTGTTTTTAAACTGTAAAATAGACAAGAGTTAGTTTCATAAAAAAATACTTATTAATACAAGCAATTTTTACATATATCATAAAGCATAAGAACACTATATTACATATATTACACCACACGAATACAACTATCTTATTCCGACTAGCTCGTTTCTTCTTCTTCGGTTTTGGTTCGTTTTGCCAAGTTTCTAGGGATATATGATGTTCCCCTAATACGAGCCGTCGTTGTCCACATTGGTTTAGAAAAACCTGGTGGTTTAGAGGTTCCCGGGTCATTGTTACAACTTAAGGACTTCGGGGGTTGACGATACATATAAAGTTCATCGGGGTTGGAATTAGATTTCTCTATTTTTATGCCCTTTCCCTTATTATTTTCTTTTGCCTTTTTAAATTCAGTTGGGGTAATTTCTATAACATCATCGGAATTCTCGTCGGAATCCGATTCATCGTAGAATTGGTAATCCTCCCAATATTTTGCTTCCTTGGCGGAAACACCATTGACCATAATTAACTTTGGTCGGTTGGTTGAGGATTTTCTTTTACTTAACCGTTTTATTATTTCCCCCACCGGTTCTATTTCTTCATCCGGTTCCGATTCTTCTTCCGGTTCCGATTCTTCTTCCGGTTCCGACTCTTCTTCCGGTTCCTCTTCGGGAACTTGTGAATCAGTCCACAAATCATTCCAATTTACATTTGACTCTTCATTATTATTAGGTGAGTCAATGGGACTTGTTCTAGAGGTAGACATCTATCACATAATATCAAACACGTTAAGAGATTAATATATCACATAATATTCATATGTTAAAAATATATAGTTTCCAACAAAAATGTTAAGCAATCATTTTTAAAGAAAACACGGTCGAAGTCCAGACTCACTAATGCATCCTAACAAACTCGATAAGACACACTAATGCAAATTTTCTGGTTCTCTAAGACCAACGCTCGGATACCAACTGAAATGTCCCGTTCTTATTGATTAAAAACGTTCCATATTAATTGATTTCGTTGCGAGGTTTTGACCTCTATATGAGACGTTTTTCAAAGACTGCATTCCTTTTTAAAACAAACCATAACCTTTATTTCATAAATAAAGGTTTAAAAAGCTTTACGTAGATTATCAAATAATGATAATCTAAAATATCCTGTTTACACACGACCATTACATAATGGTTTACAATACAAATATGTTACATCGAAATCAGTTTCTTGAATGCAGTTTTTACACAATATCATACAAACATGGACTCCAAATCTTGTCCTTATTTTAGTATGCAACAGCGGAAGCTCTTAATATTCACCTGAGAATAAACATGCTTTAAACGTCAACAAAAATGTTGGTGAGTTATAGGTTTAACCTATATATATCAAATCGTAACAATAGACCACAAGATTTCATATTTCAATACACATCCCATACATAGAGATAAAAATCATTCATATGGTGAACACCTGGTAACCGACAATAACAAGATGCATATATAAGAATATCCCCATCATTCCGGGACACCCTTCGGATATGATATAAATTTCGAAGTACTAAAGCATCCGGTACTTTGGATGGGGTTTGTTAGGCCCAATAGATCTATCTTTAGGATTCGCGTCAATTAGGGTGTCTGTTCCCTAATTCTTAGATTACCAGACTTAATAAAAAGGGGCATATTCGATTTCAATAATTCAACCATAGAATGTAGTTTCACGTACTTGTGTCTATTTTGTAAATCATTTATAAAACCTGCATGTATTCTCATCCCAAAAATATTAGATTTTAAAAGTGGGACTATAACTCACTTTCACAGATTTTTACTTCGTCGGGAAGTAAGACTTGGCCACTGGTTGATTCACGAACCTATAACAATATATACATATATATCAAAGTATGTTCAAAAATATATTTACAACACTTTTAATATATTTTGATGTTTTAAGTTTATTAAGTCAGCTGTCCTCGTTAGTAACCTACAACTAGTTGTCCACAGTTAGATGTACAGAAATAAATCGATAAATATTATCTTGAATCAATCCACGACCCAGTGTATACGTATCTCAGTATTGATCACAACTCAAACTATACATATTTTGGAATCAACCTCAACCCTGTATAGCTAACTCCAACATTCACATATAGAGTGTCTAAGGTTGTTCCGAAATATATATAGATGTGTCGACATGATAGGTCGAAACATTGTATACGTGTCTATGGTATCTCAAGATTACATAATATACAATACAAGTTGATTAAGTTATGGTTGGAATAGATTTGTTACAAATTTTCACGTAGCTAAAATGAGAAAAATTATCCAATCTTGTTTTACCCATAACTTCTTCATTTTAAATCCGTTTTGAGTGAATCAAATTGCTATGGTTTCATATTGAACTCTATTTTATGAATCTAAACAGAAAAAGTATAGGTTTATAGTCGAAAAAATAAGTTACAAGTCGTTTTTGTAAAGGTAGTCATTTCAGTCGAAAGAACGACGTCTAGATGACCATTTTAGAAAACATACTTCCACTTTGAGTTTAACCATAATTTTTGGATATAGTTTCATGTTCATAATAAAAATCATTTTCTCAGAATAACAACTTTTAAATCAAAGTTTATCATAGTTTTTAATTAACTAACCCAAAACAGCCCGCGGTGTTACTACGACGGCGTAAATCCGGTTTTACGGTGTTTTTCGTGTTTTCAGGTTTTAAATCATTAAGTTAGCATATCATATAGATATAGAACATGTGTTTAGTTGATTTTAAAAGTCAAGTTAGAAGGATTAACTTTTATTTGCGAACAAGTTTAGAATTAACTAAACTATGTTCTAGTGATTACAAGTTTAAACCTTCGAATAAGATAGCTTTATATGTATGAATCGAATGATGTTATGAACATCATTACTACCTTAAGTTCCTTGGATAAACCTACTGGAAAAGAGAAAAATGGATCTAGCTTCAATGGATCCTTGGATGGCTCAAAGTTCTTGAAGCAAAATCATGACACGAAAACAAGTTCAAGTAAGATCATCACTTGAAATAAGATTGTTATAGTTATAGAAATTGAACCAAAGTTTGAATATGATTATTACCTTGTATTAGAATGATAACCTACTGTAAGAAACAAAGATTTCTTGAGGTTGGATGATCACCTTACAAGATTGGAAGTGAGCTAGCAAACTTGAAAGTATTCTTGATTTTATGAAACTAGAACTTTTGGAATTTATGAAGAACACTTAGAACTTGAAGATAGAACTTGAGAGAGTTCAATTAGATGAAGAAAATTGAAGAATGAAAGTGTTTGTAGGTGTTTTTGGTCGTTGGTGTATGGATTAGATATAAAGGATATGTAATTTTGTTTTCATGTAAATAAGTCATGAATGATTACTCATATTTTTGTAATCTTATGAGATATTTCATGCTAGTTGCCAAATGATGGTTCCCACATGTGTTAGGTGACTCACATGGGCTGCTAAGAGCTGATCATTGGAGTGTATATACCAATAGTACATACATCTAAAAGCTGTGTATTGTACGAGTACGAATACGGGTGCATACGAGTAGAATTGTTGATGAAACTGAACGAGAATGTAATTGTAAGCATTTTTGTTAAGTAGAAGTATTTTGATAAGTGTATTGAAGTCTTTCAAAAGTGTATAAATACATATTAAAACACTACATGTATATACATTTTAACTGAGTCGTTAAGTCATCGTTAGTCGTTACATGTAAGTGTTGTTTTGAAACCTTTAGGTTAACGATCTTGTTAAATGTTGTTAACCCAATGTTTATAATATCAAAAGAGATTTTAAATTATTATATTATCATGATATTATGATGTACGAATATCTCTTAATATGATATATATACATTAAATGTCGTTACAACGATAAACGTTACATATATGTCTCGTTTCAAAATCATTAAGTTAGTAGTCTTGTTTTTACATATGTAGTTCATTGTTAATATAATTAATGATATGTTTACTTATCATAATATCATGTTAACTATATATATAACCATATATATGTCATCATATAGTTTTTTTTTTTTTACAAGTTTTAACGTTCGTGAATCACCGGTCAACTTGGGTGGTCAATTGTCTATATGAAACCTATTTCAATTAATCAAGTCTTAACAAGTTTGATTGCTTAACATGTTGGAAACATTTAATCATGTAAACATCAATCTCAATTAATATATATAAACATGGAAAAGTTCGGGTCACTACAACATAGCTTTCGGAGTTTAGGTGAAACTCGATGTCGGAATAGCTGTCGGAATCCGAGGAATTCGAACTGGTTGAGGGATTCATCTCGTACGATCAGAATGAAGGATTTTCGATAAGAAATAGACTATAGGATGTAGATTAGTACCCTGCAATACATAATTTACATATGTATATTTAATACTAAAATCCCATAAGTTACGGAGGAATCTACGGAGGTTGTCAGGCAAAGTCTACAGTAACAGATACGCTAAGATATGAATTGTCAGATACGCTAAGATATGAATTATAAGATACGCTAAGATATGAATTTTGTCTATACACTATTCATGCAGTCATTGCAGTAAGATGTGTCTAGACTAAGAATGATGAGCAGGTAATTTTCTAAGGATGATAAGCAGATGACTTTCGACTAGAAATGATAAGCAAAACTTTTGACATGCAGACACGGTCGAAGTCCAGACTTACTAATGTATCTACACAACTATCAGTTAGACACACTAATGCATGACCTGGTTCGCTAAGACCACCGCTCTGATACCAACTGTAAAGACCCGTCCTAATCCATCTTACCAAAGTCCATATCGATTACAAACGTTTCATAATAGTTGATTACATCGCGAGGTACTTGACCTCTATATGATACACTTTACAAACATTGCATTCGTTTTTAAAAGACAAACTTGCTTTACATCGAAAGTTGACGACATACATACCATTTCATAATATATATCTAACTATAATTGACTTAACAATAATCTTGATGAACTCAACGACTCGAATGCAACGTCTTTTGAAATATGTCATGAATGACTCCAAATAATATCTTTAAAATGAGCAATTGCACAACGGAAGATTTCTTTCGTACCTGAGAATAAACATGCTTTAAAGTGTCAACCAAAAAGGTTGGTGAGTTCATTAGTTTAATATAAATAATCATTTCCATCTTTTTAATAGACCACAAGATTTTCATTTTCAGTTCTCATGAATATACGTCCCATGCATAGAGACAAAATATCATTCATATGGATTGAACACCTGGTAACCGACATTCACAATATGCATATAAGAATATCCCCATCATTCCGGGATCCTCCTTCAGACATGATATAAATTTCGAAGTACTAAAGCATCCGGTACTTTGGATGGGGCTTGTTGGGCCCGATAGATCTATCTTTAGAGTTCGCGTCAATTAGGGTGTCTGTTCCCTAATTCTTAGATTACCAGACTTAATAAAAAGGGGTATATTCGATTTCGATCATTCAATCATAGAACGTAATTTCGATTACTTGTGTCTATTTCGTAAAACATTTATAAAAGCAGCGCATGTATTCTCAGTCCCAAAAATATATATTGCAAAAACATTTAAAAAGGGAGCAAATGAAACTCACGCATATAAATATAGTAAAACAGTTATTAAAACAGTGCATGTATTCTCAACCCAAAAATGTAATGAGTAAAAGGGCAAATGAAACTCACCTAATGTATTTTGTAGTAAAAATACATATGACAACATTAGACAAACTGAACAGTGCAGGGTTGGCCTCGGATTCACGAACCTATATTATCCATGTATATATTAAAACATATTCTTGCAATCGAACAATATTTATATTACTATTAGTGATAATTTATACATATAGTAGGTTAATAGGTTTCATTATATATATTTTCATTTTATCTATAGACATATTAATATAGTTAGGTTATGTGTATTAGATATATTTTATATATATATTTATATTATATATATATATATATATATATATATATATATATATATATATATATATATATATATATATATATATATATATATATATATATATATATATATTGTTTGTTTGTTTTTTAAAACTAGTAATTATATTGATATTAACATTATACTAATTATTGATAAAAATGCTAATTATAGTACCTAATATTACTAAATAAGGTAATAATGCTAATAATTCTATTAATGATAAATATCATGATACTAATAATAATATTTGTAAAAATATTAATCTTACTGATACTGGTAGTTATGATTAATGATTTTTAATAGTTATATAATGATACTCATTAATAAACTACTTATAATGATGATTATAGTAATAATAATAATAATAACAATAACGATAATTCTAATTCGAATACTTATAAGTATGGTAGTAATAATAATATTACATGATGATAATCCTAATAGTTATAGAATAATGTTAATCAGATTAATGATAATAATAATAATGATATTCCTATTTCTTTTTAATAATAATGATACTAATAATAATAATAATACTTATACTTTATAATAATAATAATATTTATGATACTTGTACAAATAACAATAACTAATAATAATAATAATAATAATAATAATAATAATAATAATAATAATAATAATAATAATAATAATAATAATAATAATAATAATAGAAGTAATATACCTTAACAAAACTGAGTTTGGCCCAAGTACTTGACCCAAGTGAGAATTCAAAAATATATCGGCCCAATATAAAATCCATCCGACCCGGTTTATGTTATATAACCCGAAATCAAAACAGATCGAAGAATTCACAGCTTCAAAGCATCGTAGACCTAGATTAAGATCAAAATAACCTCAATCATAATCTTAGCGGTGTGTTTATCGAAGATTCATGGTATTGATCCGTCATAGTCTCGGTTCCGGGGTTTTGCTCGTACACCGTAGCAAGAACAGGAATTTTTGATTATCATTAGGAATTGAGTAATGGAAAGTTGCAGCAAAAATCAATGGATCGAATAGGTCATCGGTTGAATAGGTCATCGGTTCATCAATAAATCAGGTAAATGATTGATTTCTCAATAATCTATTAAATTCTTAATTCTTTTTGATATAAATTCTGTATAAACAATTGGTATAACAAAAGTAACAATTAATGATGTTATTGATGGTTTGAAAATGATAATTGAAACAGATGATAAGGTCAGTGGTGTTCAACTTCGTGGGTTTTGTTCCAAATCATAAACAAACAGCTGTAAATGATTTCAATTGTTTTTGGTTCGTATAAACGCTCAGGAAGTATAGCAGCAGCTGTGGTAAATGGCTAGGATAGCAGAAGTTGTCAATTGAGGGTGGTGGTGGTGGTTATTAGTAGTGATCTGTTTGCAGTAGCGAATGACAGTAATTATTGGTGTTAGCTGGTTGCAGCATGCTCGATTTGTTCGTGGTTCAAAATTAAAACAGGAAAGGTGTGGTTTTTGTTTGGGTTTTCGTGTTGCAGTACAACAGATGGTGTTCGAGCTTATTCCTGGACAGAACATAAATGGTAACGCAGGTATTGCAGGTTTTGTTTGATAATTACAAGTGTGTTTTAGAATTTGTTATCATTGCACAATAGATGACAATGAATGTAGTATAACACTTGATATTTACATAAAAGTTTGATATATAGATATATATATATATATATATATATATATATATATATATATATATATATATATATATATATATATATATATATATGAGTGTATGTATATATATGTACTTGTTTTTGGTTCCAAACAGGAACAAAGATGATGATAGCTGTGGAGTTGGAGCCGTAACAGCTGTAAAAGTGTTGATGTTTGATGGTGTCTTTAAGGTGGTGGTCATGGGTTGATCAAGTTGATGGTTTATGGTTTGATTCATGACTTATCATTAGAAATCGAAAGTGTTTTAGTTTGCAGGTGTAGCAGCTTCTTCAATTGAAACTGTCATTTGAAACTTGGTATGTAGCAGTAGACAGTTTGCTGAGATGATGGTTGTCTAGCATCCTAATCAAAAGCGTTGGTGGCGACAGTTTAATGATTTTCAAAGAGAGAAAGAACAAGGTGATGGGAATTGATCTGTTAACAGTTGTAGAAGCTGTTGGAACAGCAGCCTGAATAGAGAAGAAAAAGTTGCAGGTTTTTGCAGCAGGTTTGGTGGTGGCTATGTTGGTTGATGAACCTGTTCGATCCCAATTAGAGAATAAAGGTTGCAGCAACAGTGATTAACAAGTGATGTTGTAGTGTGATCGTACTAGGGTAGTGATTCAAGAGAGGTGGCTGCAGAGTGGTAGTGGACAAGACGTGGAAATTGGATATTGGTGATGGTTTTTGTTTTTGTAACATATTTGATGTATATGGAAATATAATCTAGATATTATAGTTGTCATTCATCAATAAGAATCCAATGGAAGTATAGTTGTTGAGGCAAAAAAAATCACGGATATGAAATAGAAGAAATAAAAGTCAAAAAAGTATATTTAACTTATAATGAATTTGTGTAATTATTGTCTTTTCATTTTAGGTAATTTATATTAATGATTAATAAATATATATTATTAATAATAATACTCTTAACATTATTAATAACTGTGTAAATACTAATAATAATAATAATAATAATAATAATAATAATAGAACAAATAATACTATTTCATGTATTATTTAATATAACAACTATAAATAAACTTGTAAGTACATTTAATATATTAATTTTACAATTAATATATATTATATATTATATTATATGATAACATTTATTTAATATTTATATGTTTTATATATATATATATATATACAATTACTTATTACTATAAATCATATGTATATTTACATATATTTATTTTAATGGTAATTTAACTATTTTACTTTATTATTTTACCCTTTTAATTCTAATTGGTTAATGTGTATTTGATTACTCAAATATTATATATACACACACATATGTTTACATTTATATATATATTTACATATTTATTTACACACAATCGTTCGTGAATCATCGGACATAGTCGAAGGGTAAATGTTATCCATGTAAACAGTTCTGAGACTCACATTACAGACTTTGCTTATCGTATCGAAATCAAATATGATTCAGGTTTAAATTTGGTCAGAAATTCCCGGGTCATCACATCGATTACTCTGTCTGATATTTCCATTATAAATTAAACTCTTCCGTTTCATTATTCTTACCATTCTTATACTTTCTTTCTAATTTCATACATTCAAAAGATTGTAAAAATACTTAATCCAGTTCTAATCCTTGTCCTTATCCTTACTATCGTAACAATCATTCTCCTTTTCCAACTTCCACCTGAGGAATCTGCTTACTTCTACTTTGCTCTTGGGGTTATAGTGCTTTTAATTCTCCCGTGTCTTTATGTTGCGATAGACATTGATATACACGATTTATAATTTATGCTTTGTTATCGGGCTTTATATCTCTCCTTATATTTCAATGTCCCCCTTTCTGTTTCCTATAATCATTGTCATCCACAGTTAATACTCCCTCCTATTTGCTGCGATTTATACTCCAATTTCTATTTCAGAGTTTTGTCCCTTCGTTTCTTCTTCTGGCGATTTGCATCTTTTGTAATGGTCCAGAATTCGCAGATATAAGTTTCAGAATGAACATTATTAATGTTCTAAATAAGGAGGAACGTAATAGGACGATTTGATTTGTCAAATTATCAGATTTACTGAGAATAGAACTATCAAGAATATACTTTCTTGATATGTTCAGAAGTTAAGCAGAATGACAGAGTTATGTAACATAGCACATGATGACGTTATGATCTGTGAATCATCACGTTCCATTAGAAACTCAGCATGACTTACTGTAATATAATCACGTTGATCAAGTATCATTATATTATACTAACTCATGCATCAGTTCCCAATATTACTTCAATAACATTCATATTTTAATCTCGAAAGTTTACAAAATATAGAAATCAACAGTTTCTATATGATGTAATACTGATAGCACGAAGAGATTATTGATTTCAGATAATAATAGTTATGAAAATATATTCAGAAATATGGAGGATATTTATAATGAAAGATACGATGATATCTTGAAATTTCTAATATCGATGGATGATGAAGAAGATTTATCCGTAAAGGTTTAGATTCGGAAGCAAGGTATTCGCTAAAGATTTCATTAGAAACATAATCATTTGGATTCTTTGAAGTCAAACTTATTCTTTGTGATTTGTCCACGGCTTTCTTCCTAGTTTCGCATAATCTGCTTTTCGGTACCAACTTTTCTATTGAATGTTTCCAACATAATGATACACAGGAAGCACGAGGAGGTATATAATTTCGAACGAGAATATTTATGAAAATATCCTCAGAAATATCGAAGATATTGATGATGATATTTTGGAAATTTCTAAGTTCGATGGTTGATGGAGAAAGATTTTCCGCAAGATTTTAACATGACTTTGGGGCAAGATATTCTCTAAAGATTTCAACGGATCCAGAATTATCTGGATTCTTTGAATATAGGGTTTGGTCCTTGTATTTGTCCTTGGTCTCCTTCATGGTTAACTCTATACGTTTTCCAGTTCCAACATTTCTGAGCTTTTCCAACATATTATTCTTTATCATCAAACTTTCGATGATTAAGGTCGTTTACGGTTGTCTACGGTTTCTGTTGCTTCGTTCAGCTTTTTCAACATTCATAGTATTAATTTGTAGACTGAGTGCTTTTTAGAATTTCAGAATGAAAGACCATAATTCTAAGAGATAAATGTTATATGGATACATATAACTGTTGATGTAGATATGCTGTAAGTTTTTAAAGTATAGATAGCTGATTCCCGGTAATTGGTATGGCAGTTCTCGTTACAAGGTGCGGATGAGTATATGATAGGGTTTCAATGAAGAAATATAATGATTTATCGGAGAGATTTAAACCAAGAAGCAACGAGGTTCCTGGTACGTCTGCTAATAATATGGTAAAATATGGAAGGTTCCCTGGTAACAATAAAATAATATACATAATAATCAAGGTGATAATAAGGTTGTTTCGAACGAAAAGTCGAAGTTGATTTGCTGAAGTTGCGACAAAATTTGCTACTTTGAAAAGAGATCGCAAAGTTATTTTTGTTAATAAATGCCAAAGGATCTGATGCGGCTACGTGTTAAACTTTTACTCAGTTGCCGAGAGTTTCCAGGTGCATAACTAAATGCATAAATCTTTCCCTCCGTAGATGAAATGCGGTTGGTTCATCCTCTCGATTGAGGTGTTTTTAAGAATCATGAAAAGGTTTGAACGCAGATTGTAATTGTCAAGATACAATGAGGTTTAAGATGAAATCAAGTGGCAAACTTGAAGAATTATTTATTTTCATATGTTATAATTAATATTTTAATTCATTTTAATTGTCCAATGTTGATAATCCACAGTTAGCAGTGTACAAATAATAATTCATATATAAGTTACTATATAGTATTCGAATTAATTAATACATATCGTGACCCGTATACATGTCTCATACTCGATCACAACTCAAATTATATATATTATTGTAGAATTAACCTCAACCCTGTATAGAGAACTCGATCATTACTGCATATAGAGTGTCTATGGTTATTCCAAATAATATATATAAATGCGTCGATATGATATGTCAAAACCTTGTATACGTGTAATAACCCGTCCTAATCCACATGGACGAAGTCATCAACATCTGGTCCCATTGCGAGGTACTGTCCTAAGTATGCCATGAAGGACTCCAAGTAATGTCTTTAAAATGAGCAAATGCACAGCGGAAGACTTAATTCGTACCTGAGAATAAACATGCTTAAAAGTGTCAACCAAAAGGTTGGTGAGTTCATAGGTTTATCCTAACAATCATTTCAATATCTTAATAGACCACAAGATTTCAGTTTATATATATATGTACACTCGCAAGTGTATGTAAAGCATTCTAAGTGGTTGAGCACTTGGTAACCATACTTAACATTTAATCAACGTCGCATATTCCCTTTATTATGAAATCTCACTACACCGTACCAAGTGTAGTCCCGAAACGAAGTACTGTGCAACCGTTGAATACTGGTCGTCCAGTCCGGTTGGGGTTGTCAGGCCCGATAGATCTATCAACAGGATTCGTGTTTACAATACCCATGTAAATAGTAGTTACCAAGCTACAGGGAAATATGCCAGTGGTACAACTCAATGTAGAATATATTTTTAAGTACTTGTGTCTATTTTGTAAACATTTATAAAAGCAGCGCACGTATTCTCAGTCCAAAAATATATATTGCAAGAGCAATTAAAAAGGGAGCAAATGAAACTCACCATACTGTATTTTGTAGTAAAAATACATATGACGTCATTTAACAAGTGTAGGGTTGACCTCGGATTCACGAACCTATATTATGTATATATTAACACATGTAATCGGAATCGAACAAATTGGTATATTATATTTTCAGTTATATGTTATATATATTTATTTAGTAAACTTATTAATATTTATACACATACTTATATTAATTTATATATATTTGTAATTGGTATTATATCAAAAATCGATAATTTGTTATATGTATTATTAATATAGTTATGTAACATGTATTTTTAATGCACAAAATATTTATTTGTTAGAATGATAGTTTTGATAATATTACTAATAATAAAAGTAATGTTAATAATAATAATAATAATAATAATAATAATAATAATAATAATAATAATAATAATAATTATAATAATAATAATTATAATAATAATTATAATAATAATAATACTAATAATAATAATCATAATAATTAATGATTACTAATAATAATAAGGATAGAAATAAAATAAAAGTGTATACCCTCTCCAAGCTTTTTCTAAAAAGAAGTGCTGCAGACAAGATTCGAACCTTCCACCTCCGCTCCCCGCTAATACTCTTAACCAATTGAGCTACTGCCCAATTTCTGATCAAACTTAATACCCAATTCTATTTAACTCATTAAAGGAGCCCAAGTTTGGAATTCTAGCCCAACAACCGGCCCACTATTGACAACATCTTTTGTTGATAAAAAAAATGTACGCTGTAGCCTGGTTTCGAACCTAGGACTTATGGCTTAACAGGAAACCAACTAAGCATCGCTCTGCTTGTTTCTTTCTTGAATTAGTTCGTAATTTAATTGATTTAACCGCTACTAATTGTTTATCATCTTCATTATGATTTCAGATGGGTCTTGGCCCAACCTCAGCCCAACATTAAATACTAAGCCCACTTAAAAACTGGATTTTATGGACTGTAAATTCGTTTGCAATGATATAACCGAAACAGCAGAAAACAAATAAAAAAAAACGCATGCTCTTATCATTATTACATCATCTTCATCTCATCATCTTCTCGACTCATCTTGTCATCTAACCTCATCATCATCTTCATGTCTACCATCATTATCATACTTAAATCATCATCATCGTAACTGTAACAGGAAAAGAAGGTAACGGCAGCAGTCGATTATCATATATCACTGTTATCACCATCGTGTCATCATCAATCTTTAATCACCTCTCCATCATCATCGTTAACATCATCTGATCATCACTGGATCATCGTATTTATCATCAATCTCCTTCATCGTTCATCTTGTAAATCACCTTCATAACGGCACTATTTATCATCTTCAACATTGTTACTGTTACTGTAGCAGAAAAACAGAAGCAAGAATAGCAGTTGTAGTCGAACAGGAATATGTAGCAGCAGCAGTCTAACGTGCAGGTGGTGATGTTCATTGATGGTTGTGGTTATGGGGTTTCGTTTAAAGCAAACATACAGTAGTAATTATCGATGGTTAAATGGGTTGTGTGTTGGACGAGCTTAGAAAGAATAATAGGCAGCAGGAGATGGTTTATAGTGGTGATAATCGTTGAAGAAAAAAAAAGAAGTAGTAACGTGGTGGTTTCAAAGGTGATCGAAAGATGGCGGTTTGTTTATGGTGATTCACGAAGATATAGGGAGAGAAAGAAGAGAGAGAGATGTGGCGGATTATGGTGTTCATGATAGGTGGCGATGGTGGTGAGTTTTCCTTCGGTTAGAGATAGGAGAGAGATGGTTAGAAAGAGAGCAGAGTGAGGTCGAGGGTGGTGGTTGACTGTGGTGGATTATGGTGGTGCCGGTGGAGAAGAAATGGTGGCGGTGAGTTATGGTTGTTGATGCTTGACAATAGAGTTAGAGATGGATGAATCTTTACATATCCCATACATATCTCTATAGGTATATTTATATAACTTTTAGGGTAATGATAATAATAATATAATAATTAATAATAATAATTTAGTAAATAAAAAGAACATGTGCACAACTATAAATAAAAATCTGCCGACACTTTAGATATTTTTACTTCGAGGAGTGCTATATCGTGTTCATTGCTAAACAGTTGACGTATGAAAGTGTTCCTAAAAATCCCAAATTTTTAGATTAAATATATTTAATTATTTCACTCATTACCTGTTTGAAACCTGATTAAAAAGGTTCGAAAGTTATTTATTTTCTGTTCCGATTTATATGTACGGAGTACTAATATTTAAACTTAAAAAGGCAAAAATACTTTTAACAAATCTAAAATCTTCGTAATCGATTTACAGTTCAACTCTTATTTTAATCCTTCATAAACTTATATTAAATCTATATGAATGCTAACGAAATGTCAACCGAGTATTACTGACGTTTACTAATTAAACTCGAAATCATTTATATTCCCTTTCTATATATAAACAGTTTAAAAATAGCAAAGTTAATTACTAAAACAAATATATTATTTATTTTAAACAATTAAATTTAATATAACTTTATATATTTACAAGTAATATTTACATATATATATTTTTATATATATCATTATATGTATTTATTTAAATATATATGTAACTATTTATAAATAGTTGTTCGTGAGTCGTCGGGAATGGTCGAAGGTCAATTGAATATATGAAACAGTTCAAAATTTTTGAGATCCAACCTAACAGACTTTGCTTATCATGTGAAAATATAATATCGTATCGAGAGTTTGATTTAAAAATAGTCGAAATTTTTCGGGTCGTGACAGTACCTACCCGTTAAAGAAATTTCGTCCCGAAATTTGAGTGAGGTAGTCATGGCTAACAATAAAAATGTTTTCATGAATATGAGTTGATAATTAGAATTTTATCATTATTGATTAATATAGACAATACGATTCGATCATGTGAAGCGTATGGGTAAAGCTATCACAAAAGAGTGATATGTGGAGGATAAAGATTCGTCTTACTTTTGACGTTGTCTTGGTTGAATTTCCGGAATTCAAGGGATTAAGGAAATCTTCGAAATCTAAATAAGATTTGAGTCTTCGAAATTTGAGAAAATTAGGATCTTTTTAATTAAATGTGGTCATCTGTCTTGATTGCTACGTCTGATATTTTCATTATAAATTAAACCCTTCCGTTCCATTATTTTCACCCCTCCAATTCTTTCTTTCTCGATCCATACTTTCAAACGATTGTGAAAATGCTTAATCCAGTTCTGATCCTTGTCCTCATCCTTACTATCGCAACATTCATTCTCCTTTTCCAACTTCCACCAGAGGAATCCTGTAGTGACCCGAACTTTTCCATGTTTATATATATATTAAATGAAATTGTTATTTACATGATTAAGTGTTTCTAACATGTTAAGCAATCAAACTTGTTAAGACTTGATTAATTGAAATAGGTTTCATATAGACAATTGACCACCCAAGTTGACCGGTGATTCACGAACGTTAAAACTTGTAAAAACTATACGATGACATATATATGGTTATATATATAGTTAACATGATTTTATTATAAGTATGTATCTCATTAGGTATTTTAACAATGAGTTATATACATAAAAATGAGACTATTAATTTAAGAAACTCGAAAACGATATATATAACGATTATCGTTATAACAACGTCTTACTAGGTACATATGAATCATATTAAGATAATGATACACTTGGTTAATTATGTTAAATGATAAGTAAATATATTATTAAGTGTATTAACAATGAAATACATATGTAAAAATAAGACTACTAACTTAATGATTTCGAAACGAGACATATATGTAACGATTATCGTTGTAACGACATTTAACTGTATATATATATCATACTAAGATATATTATATATCATAATATCATAATAATATAACAATTTAAGATCTCATTTATTATAATAAACAATGGGTTAACAACATTCAACAAGATCGTTAACCTAAAGGTTTCAAAACAACATTTACATGTAACGACTAACGATGACTTAACGACTCAGTTAAAATGTATATACATGTAGTGTTTTAATATGTATTCATACACTTTTGAAAGACTTCAAGATACTTATCAAAATACTTCTATTTAACAAAAATGCTTACAATTACATCCTCTTTCAGTTTCATCAACAATTCTACTCGTATGCACCCGTATTCGTACTCGCACAATACACAGCTTTTAGATGTATGTACTATTTCTATATACACTCCAATGATCAGCTCTTAGCAGCCCATGTGAGTCACCTAACACATTTGGGAACCATCATTTGGCAACTAGCATGAAATATCTCATAAAATTACAAAAATATGAATAATCATTCATGACTTATTTACATGAAAACAAAATTACATATCCTTTATATCTAATCCATACACCAACGACCAAAAACACCTACACACACTTTCAATCTTCAATTTTATTCATCTAATTGATCTCTCTCAAGTACTATCTTCAAGTTCTAAGTGTTCTTCATAAATTCCAAAAGTTCTAGTTTCATAAAATCAAGAATACTTCCAAGATTGCAAGTTTACTTCCAAGTTTTCTAAATCCATTCCAAGTAATCATCCAAGATCAAGAAACCTTTGTTACTTACAGTAGGTTATCTTTCTAATACAAGGTAATAATCATATTCAAACTTTAATTCAATTTCTATAACTATAACAATCTTATTTCGAGTGGAAATCTTACTTGAAATTGTTTTCGTGTCATGATTCTGCTTCAAGAACTTTCAAGCCATCCAAGGATCCTTTAAAGCTAGATCTATTTTTCTCATTTCCAGTAGGTTTATCCAAGGAACTTGAGGTAGTAATGATGTTCATAACATCATTCGATTCATACATATAAAGCTATCTTATTCGAAGGTTTAAACTTGTAATCACTAGAACATAGTTTAGTTAATTCTAAACTTGTTCGCAAATAAAAGTTAATCCTTCTAACTTGACTTTTAAAATCAACTAAGCACATGTTATATATCTATATGATATGCTAACTTAATGATTTAAAACCTGAAAACACGAAAAACACCGTAAAATCGGATTTACGCCGTCGTAGTAACACCTCGGGCTGTTTTGGGTTAGTTAATTAAAAACTATGATAAACTTTGATTAAAAAGTTGTTATTATGGGAAAATGATTTTTATTATGAACATGAAACTATATCCAAAAATTATGGTTAAACTCCAAGTGGAAGTATGTTTTCTAAAATGGTCATCTAGACGTCGTTCTTTCGACTGAAATGACTACCTTTACAAAAATGACTTGTAACTTATTTTTCTGACTATAAACCTATAATTTTTCTGTTTAGATTCATAAAATAGAGTTCAATATGAAACCATAGCAATTTGATTCACTCAAAACGGATTTAAAATGAAGAAGTTATGGGTAAAACAAGATTGGATAATTTTTCTCATTTTAGCTACGTAAAAATTGGTAACAAATCTATTCCAACCATAACTTAATCAACTTGTATTGTATATTATGTAATCTTGAGATACCATAGACACGTATACAATGTTTCGACCTATCATGTCGACACATCTATATATATTTCGGAACAACCATAGACACTCTATATGTGAATGTTGGAGTTAGCTATACAGGGTTGAGGTTGATTCCAAAATATATATAGTTTGAGTTGTGATCAATACTGAAATACGTATACACTGGGTCGTGGATTGATTCAAGATAATATTTATCGATTTATTTCTGTACATTTAACTGTGGACAACTAGTTGTAGGTTACTAACGAGGACAGCTGACTTAATAAACTTAAAACATCAAAATATATTAAAAGTGTTGTAAATATATTTTGAACATACTTTGATATATATGTATATATTGTTATAGGTTCGTGAATCAACCAGTGGCCAAGTCTTACTTCCCGACGAATAAAAATATGTGAAAGTGAGTTATAGTCCCACTTTTAAAATCTAATATTTTTGGGATGAGAATACATGCAGGTTTTATAAATGATTTACAAAATAGACACAAGTACGTGAAACTACATTCTATGGTTGAATTATTGAAATCGAATATGCCCCTTTTTATTAAGTCTAGTAATCTAAGAATTAGAGAACAGACACACTAATTGACGCGAATCCTAAAGATAGATCTATTGGGCCTAACAAACCCCATCCAAAGTACCGGATGCTTTAGTACTTCGAAATTTATATCATATCCGAAGGGTGTCCCGGAATGATGGGGATATTCTTATATATGCATCTTGTTAATGTTGGTTACCAGGTGTTCACCATATGAATGATTTTTATCTCTATGTATGGGATGTGTATTGAAATATGAAATCTTGTGGTCTATTGTTACGATTTGATATATATAGGTTAAACCTATAACTCACCAACATTTTTGTTGACGTTTAAAGCATGTTTATTCTCAGGTGAATACTAAGAGCTTCCGCTGTTGCATACTAAAATAAGGACAAGATTTGGAGTCCACGTTTGTATGATATTGTGTAAAAACTGCATTCAAGAAACTGATTTCGATGTAACATATTTGTATTGTAAACCATTATGTAATGGTCGTGTGTAAACAGGATATTTTAGATTATCATTATTTGATAATCTACGTAAAGCGTTTTAAACCTTTATTTATGAAATAAAGGTTATGGTTTGTTTTAAAAATGAATGCAGTCTTTGAAAAACGTCTCATATAGAGGTCAAAACCTCGCAACGAAATCAATTAATATGGAACGTTTTTAATCAATAAGAACGGGACATTTCAGTTGGTATCCGAGCGTTGGTCTTAGAGAACCAGAAAATTTGCATTAGTGTGTCTTATCGAGTTTGTTAGGATGCATTAGTGAGTCTCGACTTCGACCGTGTTTTCTTTAAAAATGATTGCTTCACATTTTTGTTGGAAACTATATATTATTAACATGTATATATTATGTGATATATTAATCTCTTAACATGTTTGATATTGTGTGATAGATGTCTACCTCTAGCACAAATCCCATTGACTCACCTAATAATAACGAAGAGTCGAATATATATTGGACTGATTCACAAGTTCCCGAAGAAGAACCGGAAGAAGAATCAGAACCGGAAGAAGAATCAGAACCGGAAGAGGAGGAACCGGAGGAGGAAATAGAACCGGTGGGGGAAATAATAAAACGGTTAAGTAAAAGAAAATCCTCAACCAACCGACCAAGGTTAATTATGGTCAATGGTGTTTCCGCCAAGGAAGCAAAATATTGGGAGGATTACCAATTCTCCGATGAATCGGATTCCGACGAGAATTCCGATGATGTTATAGAAATTACCCCAACTGAATTTAAAAAGGTAAAAGAAAATAATAAGGGAAAGGGCATAAAAATAGAGAAATCTAATTCCAACCCCGATGAACTTTATATGTATCGTCAACCCCCGAAGCCCTTAAGTTGTAACAATGACCCGGGAACCTCTAAACCACCAGGTTTTTCTAAACCGTTGTGGAAAATGACAGCTCGTATTAGGGGAACATCATATATCCCTAGAAACTTGGCAAAATGAACCAAAACCGAAGAAGAAGAAACGAGCGAGTCGGAATAAGATAGTTGTATTCGTGTGGTGTAATATATGTAATATAGTGTGCTTATGCTTTATGATATATGTAAAAATTGCTTGTATTAATAAGTATTTTTTTTATGAATCTAACTCTTGTCTATTTTACAGTAAAAAAACAAAAAATGGATACACAACCCAATATTTTAAGAGACCTACCCGGAGACATTCGAAGAACGTTCCAAGAATGTCTTGGTTTATAAGAGACTTTCGTTTGAAAGATGGGGGATATCACATTGGGAAACCCATAAGTTACGATGTGTTTACTTTGACGCATATATTGCGGGGAACCCAAATGCTATTTTACGCAACGGGTTAAGAAATTATTTTGACTCAATGTATCCGAATATAGGACTTTATGATTTAGAAAAAGTGGCTAACATGCAACATAAAGAAGCATGCTATGCTTACGGGTTAGTAATGTTCGCTTCTCACCAAAGTGAGAAAAAGAACATCGGGCTGCAGCTATTAAACAAAACGTTCCCACAAGTGACGGAGTCGGTAATTGGGGTAAGAAATGAGGTTTTTAGGTTATTACGAGACTGTTGGTCATTACGTAACCCTCGTCCCTTTGACGACATTACAACACGCTGTCTTATCAACTGCCATAACGGTTATGTTCCACAAGACCAAGGATGGGAAGTAGTCCTAGTAAAACCAGAATGCATGACTTGTTTCTGGACATATGAATTACGTGTCTTTATTGCCTTTGCTAAACGACTTGTGTACTAGCTAGAATTATCTTCACAACTATCTTGTATCAAAGTTATTGTGTGCTATATTTCATGCTTTATGTAAAATAAGCGGTATTGTAAGTTTGTAAAATATTGTATAAAAGTTTGAACGCGAAATATTATTATAATCAGTTTTTCATATAGAATTGTAGTAGTTGAATTGTATATTAGCTACTAAGTATGAACTTAACGGGTAGGTACTACCCGAATTTAAACTTATAAAATGCTAATATGAAGAAAAAGCTTTTATAAATGAGTTCATATTATGCTATGAAATACTATTAACTACTCTTAATATTCTGTATGATTAACTTGTTCCATTTGACTATTTTGAAGGAAATGGCACCGACTACTCGACACACCGTGAATATGAATGAAGAGGAATTCCGTACTTTTCTAGCTTCAAACATAGCCGCAGTACAGGCTGCGCTACATACCAACAATAACCTTGGATCTAGCAGTACAGGAAATCGTGTAGGATGCACCTACAAAGAATTCACTGCCTGCAAACCTTTGGAATTTGATGGAACCGAAGGACCGATCGGATTGAAACGGTGGACCGAGAAGGTCGAATCGGTGTTTTCCATAAGTAAGTGTACTGAAGAGGACAAAGTGAAGTACGCTACGCATACCTTCACAGGTTCTGCGTTAACATGGTGGAATACCTATCTAGAGCAAGTGGGACAAGATGATGCGTACGCACTACCGTGGTCAGCATTCAAGCACTTGATGAACGAGAAGTACCGTCCCAGAACTGAGGTCAATAAGCTCAAGACAGAACTTAGAGGGTTACGAACCCAAGGATTTGATATTACCACGTACGAAAGACGATTCACAGAATTGTGCCTATTGTGTCCGGGAGCGTTCGAAGATGAGGAAGAGAAGATCGACGCATTTGTGAAAGGATTACCGGAAAGAATCCAAGAAGATATAAGTTCACACGAGCCCGCCTCCATACAACATGCATGTAGAATGGCTCACAAACTAGTGAACCAGATTGAGGAAAGAATTAAAGAACAGACGGCTGAAGAGGCCAATGTGAAGCAAGTTAAAAGAAAGTGGGAGGAAAACGGTGATAAGAATCACCAATACAACAACAACATCAATTACAATAATAATCGCAACAATTATCCCAACAATCGCAACATCAATCGCAACTACAATAAACGGCCCAACAACAACAACAACAACAACAGCAACTACAACAATCATCCCAACAACAATAACAACCGCAACAACAACAACAATCAGAAGCAGCTATGCCAAAGGTGTGAAAAGTATCACTCGGGGTTCTGCACCAAATTTTGCAACAAGTGTAAAAGAAATGGTCATAGCGCGGCAAAGTGTGAGGTCTACGGACCAGGAGTTAACAGAACGAAAGGAACAAATGCTGTCAGAACGAGTAATGGCGGAGCAAGTAGTGTCGGAGCAAGTTATGCCAATGTAGTTTGTTATAAATGTGGAAAACCGGGCCACATTATTAGAAATTGCCCGAACCAGGAGAACACGAATGGACAAGGCCGTGGAAGAGTTTTCAATATTAATGCGGCAGAGGCACAGGAAGACCCGGAGCTTGTTACGGGTACGTTTATTATTGACAATAAACCTACTTACGTTTTATTTGATTCGGGTGCGGATAGAAGCTATATGAGTAGAGATTTTTGTGCTAAATTAAGTTGTCCATTGACGCCGTTGGATAGTAAATTTTTACTCGAATTAGTAAACGGTAAATTAATTTCAGCAGATAATATATGCCGAAATCGAGAAATTAAACTGGGTAGCGAAATATTTAAGATTGATTTGATACCAGTAGAGTTAGGGAGTTTTGATGTAATAGTTGGCATGGACTGGCTGAAGAAGGTGAAAGCAGAGATCGTATGTTATAAAAATGCAATTCGCATTGTACGAGAAGAAGGAGAACCCTTAATGATGTACGGAGAAAAGGGCAATATGAAGCTACATCTTATTAGTAATTTGAAGGCACAAAAACTAATAAGAAAAGGTTGCTATGATGTTCTAGCACACGTCGAGAAAGTACAAACTGAAGAAAAGAGCATCAATGATGTTCCCGTCGCAAAAGAATTTCCCGATGTATTTCCGAAAGAATTACCGGGACTACCTCGACATCGATCTGTTGAATTTCAAATAGATCTTGTACCAGGAGCTGCACCAATAGCTCGTGCTCCTTATAGACTCGCACCCAGAGAGACGAAAGAACTACAAAGCCAACTGCAAGAACTATTAGAACGTGGTTTCATTGGACCAAGCACATCACCATGGGGAGCTCCTGTTTTGTTTGTCAAGAAGAAGGATGGTACATTTAGGTTGTGTATTGACTACAGAGAGTTGAACAAACTTACCATCCAAAACCGTTATCCACTGCCGAGAATTGACGACTTATTTGATCAACTACAAGGCTCGTCGGTTTATTCGAAGATCGATTTACGTTCTGGATATCATCAAATGCGAGTAAAGGAGGATGATATTCCAAAAACTGCTTTTAGGACGCGTTATGGTCATTACGAGTTTATGGTTATGCCGTTTGGATTGACTAACGCAACAGCTGTGTTCATGGACCTTATGAACCGAGTGTGTGGGCTATATCTTGACACGTTTGTCATTGTTTTCATCGATGACATACTTATTTACTCAAAGAATGATCAAGAGCACGAAGAACATTTGAGAAAAGTGCTAGAAGTATTGAGGAAAGAAAAACTGTACGCTAAGTTTTCAAAGTGTGCATTTTGGTTGGAAGAAGTTCAATTCCTCGGTCACATAGTGAACAAAGAAGGTATCCAGGTGGACCCGGAAAAGATCGAAACCGTTGAAAAGTGGGAAACCCAAAAACTCCGAAGCATATACGTCAATTTTTAGGATTGGCTGGTTACTACAGAAGATTCATCCAAGATTTCTCCAAAATAGCGAAACCCTTGACTGCATTAACGCACAAAGGGAAGAAATTTGAATGGAAGGATGAACAAGAGAAGGCGTTTCAATTATTGAAGAAAAAGCTAACTACGGCACCTATATTGTCATTGCCTGAAGGGAATGATGATTTTGTGATTTATTGTGACGCATCAAAGCAAGGTCTCAGTTGTGTATTAATGCAACGGATGAAGGTGATTGCTTATGCGTCTAGACAATTGAAGATTCACGAGCAAAATTATACGACGCATGATTTGGAATTAGGCGCGGTTGTTTTTGCATTAAAGACTTGGAGGCACTACTTATATGGGGTCAAAAGTATTATATATACCGACCACAAAAGTCTTCAACACATATTTAATCAGAAACAACTGAATATGAGGCATTGTAGGTGGATTGAATTGTTGAATGATTACGACTTTGAGATTCGTTACCACCCGGGGAAGGCAAATGTGGTAGCCGACGCCTTGAGCAGAAAGGACATAGAACCCATTCGAGTAAAATCTATGAATATAATGATTCACACTAACCTTACTACTCAAATAAAGGAGGCGCAACAAGGAGTTTTAAAAGAGGGAAATTTAAAGGATGAAATACCCAAAGGATCGGAGAAGCATCTTAATATTCGGGAAAACGGAACCCGGTATAGGGCTGAAATAATCTGGGTACCAAAATTTGGAGATATGAGAGAAATGGTACTTAGAGAAGCTCATAAAACCAGATACTCAATACATCCTGGAACGGGGAAGATGTACAAAGATCTTAAGAAACATTTTTGGTGGCCAGGTATGAAAGCCGATATTGGTAAATATGTAGGAGAATGTTTGACGTGTTCTAAGGTCAAAGCTGAACATCAGAAACCATCAGGTCTACTACAACAACCTGAAATCCCGGAATGGAAATGGGAAAACATTACCATGGATTTCATTACTAAATTGCCAAGGACTGCAAGTGGTTATGATACTATTTGGGTAATAGTTGATTGTCTCACCAAGTCAGCACACTTCCTGCCAATAAGAGAAGATAACAAGATGGAGAAGTTAGCACGACTGTATTTGAAGGAAGTCGTCTCTAGACATGGCATACCAATCTCTATTATCTCTGATAGGGATGGCAGATTTATTTCAAGATTCTGGCAGACATTACAGCAAGCATTGGGAACTCGTCTAGACATGAGTACTGCCTATCATCCACAAACTGATGGGCAGAGCGAAAGGACGATAGAAACGCTTGAAGACATGCTACGAGCTTGTGTTATTGATTTCGGAAATAGTTGGGATCGACATCTACCATTAACAGAATTTTTCTACAACAACAGCTACCATTCAAGCATTGAGATGGCGCCGTTTGAAGCACTTTATGGTAGAAAGTGCAGGTCTCCGATTTGTTGGAGTGAAGTGGGGGATAGACAGATTACGGGTCCGGAGATAATACAAGAAACTACCGAGAAAATCATCCAAATTCAACAAAGATTGAAAACCGCCCAGAGTCGACAAAAAAGCTACGCGGACAGTAAAAGAAAAGATATAGAGTTTGAAATT
The DNA here is from genome assembly GCF_046630445.1 of Rutidosis leptorrhynchoides. Classification (NCBI taxonomy): domain Eukaryota; kingdom Viridiplantae; phylum Streptophyta; class Magnoliopsida; order Asterales; family Asteraceae; genus Rutidosis; species Rutidosis leptorrhynchoides. The sequence goes on from NC_092333.1 coordinate 93,066,130, forward strand.
GGAGAAATGGTCATGCTTAAGGTTTCACCTTGGAAAGGCGTTGTTCGATTTGGTAAACGGGGGAAACTAAATCCAAGGTACATTGGACCATTCAAGATTATAGATCGTGTCGGACCAGTAGCTTACCAACTGGAGCTACCTCAACAACTCGAGGCTGTACATAACACTTTCCATGTCTCAAATTTGAAGAAATGTTTTGCTAAAGAAGATCTCACTATTCCGTTGGACGAAATTCAAATCAATGAAAAACTTCAATTCATTGAAGAACCCGTCGAAATAATGGATCGTGAGGTTAAGAGACTTAAACAAAACAAGATACCGATTGTTAAGGTTCGATGGAATGCTTGTAGAGGACCCGAGTTCACCTGGGAGCGTGAAGATCAGATGAAGAAGAAATACCCGCATTTATTTCCAGAAGATACGTCAACACCTCCAACTGCTTAAAATTTCGGGACGAAATTTATTTAACGGGTAGGTACTGTAGTGACCCGAACTTTTCCATGTTTATATATATATTAAATGAAATTGTTATTTACTTGATTAAGTGTTTCCAACATGTTAAGCAATCAAACTTGTTAAGACTTGATTAATTGAAATAGGTTTCATATAGACAATTGACCACCCAAGTTGACCGGTGATTCACGAACGTTAAAACTTGTAAAAACTATACGATGACATATATATGGTTATATATATAGTTAACATGATTTTATTATAAGTATGTATCTCATTAGGTATTTTAACAATGAGTTATATACATAAAAATGAGACAATTAATTTAAGAAACTCGAAAACGATATATATAACGATTATCGTTAAAACAACGTCTTACTAGGTACATATGAATCATATTAAGATATTGATACACTTGGTTAATTATGTTAAATGATAAGTAAATATATTATTAAGTGTATTAACAATGAAATACATATGTAAAAATAAGACTACTAACTTAATGATTTCGAAACGAGACATATATGTAACGATTATCGTTGTAACGACATTTAACTGTATATATATCATACTAAGATATATTATATATCATAATATCATAATAATATAACAATTTAACATCTCATTTATTATAATAAACAATGGGTTAACAACATTCAACAAGATCGTTAACCTAAAGGTTTCAAAACAACATTTACATGTAACGACTAACGATGACTTAACGACTCAGTTAAAATGTATATACATGTAGTGTTTTAATATGTATTCATACACTTTTGAAAGACTTCAAGATACTTATCAAAATACTTCTACTTAACAAAAATGCTTACAATTACATCCTCGTTCAGTTTCATCAACAATTCTACTCGTATGCACCCATATTCGTACTCGTACATTACACAGCTTTTAGATGTATGTACTATTGGTATATACACTCCAATTATCAGCTCTTAACAGCCTATGTGAGTCACCTAACACATGTGGGAACCATTATTTGGCAACTAGCATGAAATATCTCATAAAATTACAAAAATATGAATAATCATTCATGACTTATTTACATGAAAACAAAATTACATATCCTTTATATCTAATCCATACACCAACGACCAAAAACACCTACAAACACTTTCATTCTTCAATTTTCTTCATCTAATTAATCTCTCTCAAGTTCTATCTTCAAGTTCTAAGTGTTCTTCATAAATTCCAAAAGTTCTAGTTTCATAAAATCAAGAATACTTCCAAGATTGCAAGTTTACTTCCAAGTTTTCTAAATCCATTCCAAGTAATCATCCAAGATCAATAAACCTTTGTTACTTACAGTAGGTTATATTTCTAATACAAGGTAATAATCATATTCAAACTTTAATTCAATTTCTATAACTATAACAATCTTATTTCGAGTGGAAATCTTACTTGAAATTGTTTTCGTGTCATGATTCTGCTTTAAGAACTTTCAAGCCATCCAAGGATCCTTTAAAGCTAGATCTATTTTTCTCATTTCCAGTAGGTTTATCCAAGGAACTTGAGGTAGTAATGATGTTCATAACATCATTCGATTCATACATATAAAGCTATCTTATTCGAAGGTTTAAACTTGTAATCACTAGAACATAGTTTAGTTAATTCTAAACTTGTTCGCAAATAAAAGTTAATCCTTCTAACTTTACTTTTAAAATCAACTAAACACATGTTCTATATTTATATGATATGCTAACTTAATGATTTAAAACCTGGAAACACGAAAAACACCGTAAAACCGGATTTACGCCGTCGTAGTAACACCGCGGGCTGTTTTGGGTTAGTTAATTAAAAACTATGATAAACTTTGATTTAAAAGTTGTTATTCTGTAAAAATGATTTTTATTATGAACATGAAACTATATCCAAAAATTATGGTTAAACTCCAAGTGGAAGTATGTTTTCTAAAATGGTCATCTAGACGTCGTTCTTTCGACTGAAATGACTACCTTTACAAAAACGACTTGTAACTTATTTTTCCGACTATAAACCTATACTTTTTCTGTTTAGATTCATAAAATAGAGTTCAATATGAAACCATAGCAAATTGATTCACTCAAAACGGATTTAAAATGAAGAAGTTATGGGTAAAACAAGATTGGATAATTTTTCTCATTTTAGCTACGTAAAAATTGGTAACAAATCTATTCCAATCATAACTTAATCAACTTGTATTGTATATTATGTAATCTTGAGATACCATAGACACGTATACAATGTTTCGACCTATCATGTCGACACATCTATATATATTTCGGAACAACCATAGACACTCTATATGTGAATGTTGGAGTTAGCTATACAGGGTTGAGGTTGATTCCAAAATATATATAGTTTGATTTGTGATCAATACTGAGATACGTATACACTGGGTTGTGGATTGATTCAAGATAATATTTATCGATTTATTTCTGTACATCTAACTGTGGACAACTAGTTGTAGGTTACTAATGAGGACAGCTGACTTAATAAACTTAAAACATCAAAATATATTAAAAGTGTTGTAAATATATTTTGAACATAATTTGATATATATGTATATATTGTTATAGGTTCGTGAATCAACCAGTGGCCAAGTCTTACTTCCCGACGAAGTAAAAATCTGTGAAAGTGAGTTATAGTCCCACTTTTAAAATCTAATATTTTTGGGATGAGAATACATGCAGGTTTTATAAATGATTTACAAAATAGACATAAGTACGTGAAACTACATTCTATGGTTGAATTATCGAAATCGAATATGCCCCTTTTTATTAAGTCTGGTAATCTAAGAATTAGAGAACAGACACCCTAATTGACGCGAATCCTAAAGATAGATCTATTGGGCCTAACAAACCCCATCCAAAGTATCGGATGCTTTAGTACTTCAAAATTTATATCATATCCGAAGGGTGTCCCGGAATGATGGGGATATTCTTATATATGCATCTTGTTAATGTCGGTTACCAGGTGTTCACCATATGAATGATTTTTATCTCTATGTATGGGATGTGTATTGAAATATGAAATCTTGTGGTCTATTGTTACGATTTGATATATATAGGTTAAACCTATAACTCACCAACATTTTTGTTGACGTTTAAAGCATGTTTATTCTCAGGTGAATACTAAGAGCTTCCGCTGTTGCATACTAAAATAAGGACAAGATTTGGAGTCCATGTTTGTATGATATTGTGTAAAAACTGCATTCAAGAAACTGATTTCGATGTAACGTATTTGTATTGTAAACCATTATGTAATGGTCATGTGTAAACAGGATATTTTAGATTATCATTATTTGATAATCCACGTAAAGCTTTTTAAACCTTTATTTATGAAATAAAGGTTATGGTTTGTTTTAAAAATGAATGCAGTCTTTGAAAAACGTCTCATATAGAGGTCAAAACCTCGCAACGAAATCAATTAATATAGAACGTTTTTAATCAATAAGAACGGGACATTTCAAATCCACTTTCTTTTACTTCGCCTTTGGGGTTTTAGTGTTTTTAATTCTCCCGTGTCTTTATGTTGCGATAAACATTGACATACACGGTTTGTAATTTATGCGTTGTTATCGGGCTTTTTATTCTCCCTTATATTTCGAAGCTCTATGCTTTTGTTTTCTCTTCCCGACTTCAAGTCAAGCGAATAATGGTCCAAAATTCGTAGATATAGAATTTCGAATGATTATAATGTTCTAAGTAGGAAGGAACGTGATAGCACGATTTGATTTTCAAATTTATCAAAATTACTGAAGATAGAACTATCAAGAATATAATCTTCTTGATAGTTCGGAGGTTATGTAGAATAAAAGAGTTATGTAACATGACACATGATGAGGATAAGGTCTGTGAATCATCATCACGTTACATTAGAAATTTAGCATGACTTACTGTAATATAATCACGTTGGCCAAGCGCATTATATTATACTAACCCATTCTTCAATTCCCAACACTACTCCAGAAACATTCATAATTCATACTTAGGTTTTATGGAAATTTCCGATATAATGTAATACAGATAGCACGAAGAGGTATATAATTTCGGACGAAAGGTTGAAGTTGACTTGCTGGAGCTGTGACAAAATTTGCCACTTTGAAAGGGATTACTAAATTATTTTGGGTAATAATAACACTAAAAGAATTAGCACATCTATGTGTTAAACGATTCCTTAGTTTCCGAGAGTTTTTCAGGTGCATAACTACATGCATCAATCGTTTCTTTCGTAGATGAAGTTGTCACGACCCGAAAAATTTCGACTAATTTTAAACCAAACTCTCGATACGATATTGTATTTTGATACGATAAGCAAAGTCTGTAAAGTTGAGTCTCAGAAATTTTGAACAATTTTCATACATTCATGTAACTTCGACCATTTTCGACGATTCACGAACCACTATCTGTAAGGAAGTATGTATAATTATGTGTATAAATAATACTTGGAATATATAAGGTATACTAAATCTATTTGTTTAAGAATATATTATGTATTCATTTTAGTAGTTAAATTTGTTATTTAAAACTGTTTATTTATAGAAAGATAATATATTAAAAATAAATGATTTCGAGCTTAATTAGTAAACGTCAGTAACACTCGGTTGACGTTTTGTTAGTTTCGATATAGATATAATACATGTTCATGACGGATTAAAATAAAAGTTGAACTGTAAACCGATTATGAAGCTTTTAGATTTGTTAAAAGTATTTTTACCTTTTTAAATTTAAATATTAGTACTCCGTACATAAAAATCGGAACAGAAAATAAATAATTTTCAAACCTTTTTGAGCAGGTTTCAAACAGGTAATGAGTGAAATAATTAAATATGTTTAATCTAAAAAAATTTGGGATTTTTAGGAATAATTTTATCCGTAACTGTTTAGCAATGGACACGATATAGCACTCCGAAAATTGAAAATATCTTAAACTGTCGGCAGAAACTGTGTATGAATTATTATTATTACTGTGCAACCTTTGATTTTTTTTCTTTCTTAGATTCACTATTATATCCTTATTTATTATTATATATATCTTACATATAAATACATATATACATACGTTACATTTTCATAAAAAAAAAAAAAGGGAATCAACCATCATCTCCCTCCTTGTTATTGCTCCATCAACCACAACTCAACCATCTTGATCATCACCATGTCCGCCATCCCACCACCTACAACCGCCATACACCACCACTATTCATCACCACCCGGGAGCACCACAATATCACCATCCACCACCTTTCTTCAATTCAAATCTCCATCATCTAAACTGTTTTAAAACCCATCATGATTCATGACCCTCCATCTATCCTTTTGTTTTTCTGTTTTGCTCCAACGATCACCATGATTGAATGGGCTACTGCAGTTCATGTTCTTTTTCTGTTTTTTTATCAAACCACCACCAACTATCTCTACCATACTTCACGATCACCACCCATCCGACACCTTGAAAACCATACTTCACCGGAGACTACCCATCACAACCCTCGATCCTCCTCCATCCTCACCACAAAAAAAATCGTATCTCCACCACTTCGATCAACCACCATCGAAAACCAAACCAAACACCTTGATATTATACGCTGCTACCATTGCTTTCGAATCTGTTTTGATGACAACGCAAACACCACCCCATCACCGTTGCAAACCCCATTTATGTTACTGCTAAAAACTGCTGTCTTTCTTTTCTATTTATGTCACCACCGTCACCCAACCCACTTGTGTTACTATTACGATCGAATCACAACCTGCAACTACTGTACGTTTCTATTTTCATTTGCTCCCTTTTTAATTGCTTTTGCAATATATATTTTTGGGCTGAGAATACATGCGCTGCTTTTATAAATATTTACGAAATAGACACAAGTACTAAAAAAATATATTCTACGTTGAGTTGTACCACTGGCATATTTCCCTGTAGCTTGGTAACTACTATTTACATGGGTATTGTAAACGCGAATCCTGTTGATAGATCTATCGGGCCTGACAACCCCAACCGGACTGGACGGCCAGTATTCAACGGTTGCACAGTACTTCGTTTTGTAGGCTACACTTGGTACAGTGTAGTGAGATTTCATAATAAAGGGAATATGCGACGTTGATTAATAGTTAAGTATGGTTACCAAGTGCTCAACCACTTAGAATGCTTTACATACACTTGCGAGTGTATTATGTTTATAAATATGAAATCTTGTGGTCTATTAAGATATTGATATGATTGTTATGATAAACCTATGAACTCACCAACCTTTTGGTTGACACTTTAAGCATGTTTATTCTCAGGTACGAATTAAGTCTTCCGCTGTGCATTTGCTCATTTTAAGGACATTACTTGGAGTCGATCATCGCAATGGGACCAAATGTTGATGACTTCGTCCAGGTGGATAAGGACGGGTCGTCACAGGTGGTATCAGAGCGTTGGTCCTAGTGAACCAGGTCTTGCATTAGTGTGTCTAACTGATAGTTGTTAGGATGCATTAGCGAGTCTGGACTTTGACCTTAGCTGCATATTATACGTATTGTTTATCATTCCTAGTGAAAAATTTTCTGCTTAGCATTCCTAAGTCTAGACACGTCTTACTGCCTTAATTGTATAGATAGTGTATAGATAAATTCATATCCTAGTGTATCTGTTACTGTAGACTTTATCTGACACGTTTCCTTAAATCCCTTCTAAATCTACGGGATCTTTTGTACTATGTATAGGTATTCTATATAATTAGAATATCATCCGATATCCGAAAATCACTTCATATCGAAAAATCCTTTATTCAATCGTACGCAATGGAACTTACAACTAGTTCAAGCCCCTCGGATTCCGATAGGGAGTCCCACTCCAGCCCCAGAAGCAGTGTCACCAGAATGAATCAACCAATCAGCCATCCTCAATTTATCTGGTGAGTTCGTAGTCGACTTAACTAATGGAGACGAGAAAAAGGCGATCCTTTACGCCCACCAACCAAATTTCCCTCTTGGTGATGAACCTGAAGCACTTACCGGCGATCCTATCCGAAACACCATTTTTAACCTCATCTCCAGGGTAGCTCGTCACGAATATCTTCTATCTAAAATTTTAAACCTTATTCATCCGCTCGTCCGAACCGACAATCATCCCGGTGTAATAGAAGAAGTCAACGAACTTCACACTCGAGTAATTAATTTGGAGAATATGGTGCAAAATTACCAGCTTCAGCAACATCATCGGAACCAACGACTCCATCAGTAACAGCACCAGTATCATCAACAATCCATGCCTCAACACCTCATTCTGTACTTCAAGCGTAATCATCGTTCTACATGATGTTCTACATCATTTATCCCCGTTCGACATGGCGATTAAGTAATCTCTAAAGTTTTGGAGATTATCCATTCTAGTTCTAACGGTAAATCAAATGAGATTAATATCATATTAACTCATTAAATCCATGATTACATCTGAAGAAAATATATATGTAAGTATATTTTCATAAAGATTGTAATTAAAAATTCTTTTGTACTAATTGTTAATGGTGAAAATATTTTAACGGGTAGGTAATACCCGAGGAATATTTAGATTTCACAATAATAAGTTACACTGTACATTCTTTCAATTCCGATTCAACAGTCATTTACTATTCTACCTACATACACAGATATACGAATCCGTTCACCGCAGAATAACTATTTTCATCCAATTTCATATTTGGATTTTGATTTATCAGAATCCAACAAGTGGCATAATGAAGAAAACATTGGACAAAATAAAATTTGTTAGAAACAAACAAATTAACTATAAGAAATGTTGTTAAGAATCCACGCTAACTGTTCCTAGCTAATTGTTCCTAGCTAACTGATTACATTTTATTTATTGCAATTTATTTATCGCAATTTACATTCTCGCAATTTTACTTATCGTCATTTAATTTCTGTTATTTACTTTACGCACTTTATTTATCGTCATTTAATTTCTGTTATTTATTTTTACGCACTTTAAATATCGGGACACGTATACAAGGTTTTGATATATCATATCGACGCATCTATATATATTATTTGGAAAAACCATAGACACTCTATATGCAGTAATGCGGGAGTTAGCTATACAGGGTTGAGGTTGATTCTACAATAATATATATACTTTGAGTTGTGATCGAGTGTGAGACGTATACGGGTCACGATACGTATTAATTAATTCGAATATTATATATTAAACTATATATGAATTATTGGACTGTTAATTGTGGACTATCGACTGTGGACTAATAACATTAGACAATTAAAATGAATTAAAATATAGATTATAACATATGAAACTAAACAGTTCTTCAAATTTGCCACTTGATTTCATCTTAAATCTCATTTGTATCTTGACGATTACAATCCGCGTTCAAACCCTTCATGATCTTTGAAACTCCTCAATTAAGAAACAATCGAGAGAATGAACCAACTGCATCTCATCTACGGAAGAAAAGATTTATGCATATAGTTATGCACCTGAAAAACTCTCGGAAATTGAGTACACGTTTAACACGTAGTTTTGCTAATTCCTTTAGTGTTATTATTACCGAAAATAACCTTGCAACTCCTGTTCGAGATAGCCAGTTTTGTCACAGCTCCAGCAAGTCAACTCCGACTTTTCATCCGAAACAACCTTATTATAACCTTGATATATATGCGTACTCTTTATTGTTACTTGGGAACCTTTTATATTCCACCATATTACCATCAGCGTTTAATCATCTAAAAACACAATTCTCCTGAAACCACCTCGGTTTGATAACCGATGACCCAGATCCGTTAATTTTGAAAATGCTGACGAAGCAGCATGTTGTAGATGGTCTTAATGGCCAAAAGTTGATGATAAAGAAGGAAGTGTTTGGAACGCTCGGTAGAAAATTTGGTACTAAAAATTGGATTGAGCACACCATGAAGGAGACCAAGGATAAATACAAGGACTAAACCCTATATTCAAAGAATTCAGGTAATTCTGGACCCGATAGAATCTTTAGAGAATATCTTGCTCCAAAGATATCATTTTTCTTGCTCCAAACTCATGTTAAAATCTTGCGGAAAATTTTTCTTCGTCAACCTTCGAACTTAGAAATTTCAAAATATCATCATAAATATCTTCGATATATTCATAAATATTTCTATTCGAAAGTATATACCTCTTCGTGCTATCTGTATTCCATTATATTGGAAACTTCTGTAAAGTCTAAGTATAAATTATGAATGAATTGTGGAGAAGTGTTGGGAACTGAAGCATGAGTTAGTATAATATAATGCGCTTGGCCAACGTGATTATATTACAGTAAGTCATGCTGGAAGTTCTAATGGAACGTGATGATTCACAGACTTTACTCTCATCATGTGCCATGTTACACGACTCTTTCATTCTACTTAATCTCTAAGCATATCACGAAAATATTTCCTTGATATTTCTGTTCTTCTGTAATTCCAACAAATTGCTAATAAATTGGGCAATTACATTTTCTTTCTGATTAGGAGATTTCCTTAAATTCCTTGAATTCCGGAAATCCACCGTGACTACGTCAAACAGTTAAATCTCTATCTCAATCTTTTGTGACAGCTTCATTCGTACACTTTACATAACTGAATCGTTTTATCTATATTAATCAATAATGATAAAACTCTAATTATCAACTCATATTCGTCAAGAAAACATTTTTATTGTTAGCCATGACGACCTCACTCAAATTTCGGGACGAAATTTCTTTAACGGGTAGGTACTGTCACGACCCGGAAAATTTCGACTAATTTTAAACCAAACTATCGATACGATATTGTATTTTGACACGATAAGCAAAGTCTGTAAAGTTGAGTCTCGAAAATTTTGAACAATTTTCATACATTCATGTAACTTCGACCATTTCCGACGATTCACGAGCCACTATCTGTAAGGAAGTATGTATAATTATGTGTATAAATAATACTTGTAAATATATAAGGTATACTAAATCTATTTGTTTAAGAATATATTATGTATTCATTTTAGTAGTTAAATTTGTTATTTAAAACTGTTTATTTATAGAAAGATAATATATTAAAAATAAATGATTTCGAGCTTAATTAGTAAACGTCAGTAACACTCGGTTGACGCTTCGTTAGTTTCGATATAGATATAATACATGTTCATGACGGATTAAAATAAAAGTTGAACTGTAAACCGATTATGAAGCTTTTAGATTTGTTAAAAGTATTTTTACCTTTTTAAGTTTAAATATTAGTACTCCGTACATTAAAATCAGAACAGAAAATAAATAATTTTCAAATCTTTTTGAGCAGGTTTCAAACAGGTAATGAGTGAAATAATTAAATATGTGTAATCTAAAAAAATTTGGGATTTTTAGGAATGCTTTTATCCGTAACTGTTTAGCAATGGACACGATATAGCACTCCGAAAATTGAAAATATCTTAAACTGTCGGCAGAAACTGTGTATGAATTATTATTATTACTGTGCAACCTTTGATTTTTTTTCTTTCTTAGATTCACTATTATATCCTTATTTATTATTATATATATCCTACATATAAATACATATATACATACGTTACATTTTCATAAAAAAAAAAAAGGGAATCAACCATCATCTCCCTCCTTGTTATTGCTCCATCAACCACAACTCAACCATCTTGATCATCACCATGTCCGCCATCCCACCACCTACAACCGCCATACACCACCACTATTCATCACCACCCGGGAGCAACACAATATCACCATCCACCACCTTTCTTCAATTCAAATCTCCATCATCTAAACCATTTTAAAACCCATCATGATTCATGACCCTCCATCTATCCTTTTGTTTTTCTATTTTGCTCCAACGATCACCATGATTGAATGGGCTACTGCAGTTCATGTTCTTTTTCTGTTTTTTTATCAAACCACCACCAACTATCTCTAACATACTTCACGATCACCACCCATCCGACACCTTGAAAACCATACTTCACCGGAGACCACCCATCACAACCCTCGATCCTCCTCCATCCTCACCACACAAAAAATCGTATCTCCACCACTTCGATCAACCACCATCGAAAACCAACCCAAACACCTTGATATTATACGCTACTACCATTGCTTTCGAATATGTTTTGTTGACAACGCAAACACCACCCCATCACCGTTGCAAACCCCATTTATGTTACTGCTAAAAACTGCTGTCTTTCTTTTCTATTTATGTCACCACCGTCACCCAACCCACTTGTGTTACTATTACGATCGAATCACAACCTGCAACTACTGTACGTTTCTATTTTTATTTCTATTATAACGAAGAAGATGAAGATGATTCACGATGAGGATTAAACTGTTAACGATGATAAAATGGATGGGTGTTTGATTGTTGGCTTACTACAGCCGTATTATTATTTTTGTTTGTACAGACCGAAATTCATGAACAACAGCCACGATAATGTTTTGATTGGGCTTATTATATTGCTGTAATGGATTCCAATATAATTAGACGTTGGGCTTATGAGGTTTCAGTTGGGCCGATGCATTTTGGACTAGGGAATAAATATATATCGATTATATAGGTTATAAGCTTAGAATTCGGTATTAAAACAGATAAGCAAGACAGATTAGATGGTTTGGAGTGTTGATGGTTAACCGAGAGGTCTCGGGTTCGAGCCCGGGCTGGGACAAAATTTATTTTTTTAAGGCATATTCCTTTAAAAGGTAGTATACTACTCTAATTAATATTATTCTTATATAAGTAACATGGTTATTAGTATTAATATTGTTAATATTATGATTAGTAATAATAAGTTTTATTAAGTATCATTTTAAAATTTTTATTATTAATATTATTAATATTATTATTATTATTATTATTATTATTATTATTATTATTATTAATATTATTATTATTATTAGTGTTATTGTTACTATTATTATTAATATTAAGTATTAAGTATTATTATAAAAATATTTTCATTATCATTATTATTAAACTTATCATTTTACTAAAAAAAAAATTTCATTTTTAATAAAGTCATTATTTTTATCATTATTATTAAGAGTATCATTTTTATAAAGACTATCATCTTTGTTATTATTACTATTATTATTATAAAATAAAACAAGTTCTTAGTTATTATTATCAATATTATTTTATCAAATAATTGTTAGTTATGTAAAACTATCTTTACTACAACTAAAATAACTATATTAAAATTTATATTAATAAATATAATTAATTAAGTTATTAATAAAACACCTAAATAAAATAATAATTAAATCAATAATAATATATAAATTTGTTCGACTATCATTATATGTGATTAACATATATAAATGATATAGGTTCGTGAATCCGAGGACAACCTTGCATTGTGTATTATATTATCATATGTATTTTTACTACAAAATACAATATGGTGAGTTTCATTTGCTCCCTTTTTAATTGCTTTTGCAATATATATTTTTGGGCTGAGAATACATGCGCTGCTTTTATAAATATTTACGAAATAGACACAAGTACTAAAAAATATATTCTACGTTGAGTTGTACCACTGGCATATTTCCCTATAGCTTGGTAACTACTATTTACATGGGTATTGTAAACGCGAATCCTGTTGATAGATCTATCGGGCCTGACAACCCCAACCGGACTGGACGACCAGTATTCAACGGTTGCACAGTACTTTGTTTTGTAGGCTACACTTGGTACAGTGTAGTGAGATTTCATAATAAAGGGAATATGCGACGTTGATTAATAGTTAAGTATGGTTACCAAGTGCTCAACCACTTAGAATGCTTTACATACACTTGCGAGTGTATTATGTTTATAAATATGAAATCTTGTGGTCTATTAAGATATTGATATGATTGTTATGATAAACCTATGAACTCACCAATCTTTTGGTTGACACTTTAAGCATGTTTATTCTCGGGTACGAATTAAGTCTTCCGCTGTGCATTTGCTCATTTTAAGGACATTACTTGGAGTCGATCATCGCAATGGGACCAAATGTTGATAACTTCGTCCAGGTGGATAAGGACGAGTCGTCACAGGTGGTATCAGAGCATTGGTCCTAGTGAACCAGGTCTTGCATTAGTGTGTCTAACTGATAGTTGTTAGGATGCATTAGCGAGTCTGGACTTCGACCTTAGCTGCATATTATACGTATTGTTTATCATTCCTAGTGGAAAATTTTCTGCTTAGCATTCCTAAGTCTAGACACGTCTTACTGCCTTAATTGCATAGATAGTGTATAGATAAATTCATATCCTAGTGTATCTGTTACTGTAGACTTTATCTGACACGTTTCCTTAAATCCCTTCGTAATCTACGGGATCTTTTGTACTATGTATAGGTATTCTATATAATTAGAATATCATCCGATATCCGAAAATCACTTCATATTGAAAAATCCTTTATTCAATCGTACGCAATGGAACTTACAACTAGTTCAAGCCCCTCGGATTCCGATAGGGAGTCCCACTCCAGCCCCAGAAGCAGTGTCACCAGAATGAATCCACCAATCAGCCATCCTCAATTTATCTGGTGGGTTCGTAGTCGACTTAACTAATGGAGACGAGAAAAAGGCGATCCTTTACGCCCACCAACCAAATTTCCCTCTTGGCGATGAACCTGAAGCACTTACCGGCGAACCTATCCGAAACACCATTTTTCGTCTCATCTCCAGGGTAGCTCGTCACGAATATCTTCTATCTAAAATTCTAAACCTTATTCATCCGCTCATCCGAACCAACAATCATCCCGGTGTAATAGAAGAAGTCAACGAACTTCACACTCGAGTAATTAATTTGGAGAATATGGTGCAAAATTACCAGCTTCAGCAACATCACCGATACCAACAGTACCATCAGTAACAGCACCAGTATCATCAACAATCCATGCCTCAACACCTCATTCTGTACTTCAAGCGTAATCATCGTTCTACATGATGTTCTACATCATTTATCCCCGTTCGACATGGCGATTAAGTAATCTCTAAAGTTTTGGAGATTATCCATTCTAGTTCTAACGGTAAATCAAATGAGATTAATATCATATTAACTCATTAAATCGATGATTACATCTGAAGAAAATATATATGTAAGTATATTTTCATAAAGATTGTAATTAAAAATTCTTTTGTACTAATTGTTAATGGTGAAAATATTTTAACGGGTAGGTAATACCCGAGGAATATTTAGATTTCACAATAATAAGTTACACTATACATTCTTTCAATTCCGATTCAACAGTCATTTACTATTCTACCTACATACACAGATATACGAATCCGTTCACCGCAGAATGACTATTTTCATCCAATTTCATATTTGGATTTTGATTTATCAGAATCCAACAAGTGGCATAATGAAGAAAACATTGGACAAAATAAAATTTGTTAGAAACAAACAAATTAACTATGAGAAATGTTGTTAAGAATCCACGCTAATTGTTCCTAGCTAACTGATTACATTTTATTTATTGCAATTTATTTATCGCAATTTACATTCTCGCAATTTTACTTATCGTCATTTAATTTCTGTTATTTACTTTACGCACTTTATTTATCGTCATTTAATTTCTGTTATTTATTTTTACGCACTTTAAATATCGGGACACGTATACAAGGTTTTGACATATCATATCGACGCATCTATATATATTAGTTGGAATAACCATAGACACTCTATATGCAGTAATGCGGGAGTTAGCTATACAGGGTTGAGGTTGATTCTACAATAATATATATACTTTGAGTTGTGATCGAGTCTGAGATGTATACGGGTCACGATACGTATTAATTAATTCGAATATTATATATTAAACTATATATGAATTATTGGACTGTTAATTGTGGACTATCGACTGTGGACTAATAACATTGGACAATTAAAATGAATTAAAATATTGATTATAACATATGAAACTAAACAGTTCTTCAAGTTTGCACTTGATTTTATCTTAAATCTCATTTGTATCTTGACGATTACAATCCACGTTCAAACCCTTCATGATCTTTGAAACTCCTCAATTAAGAAACAATCGAGAGAATGAACCAACCGCATCTCATCTACGGAAGAAAAGATTTATGCATATAGTTATGCACCTGAAAAACTCTCGTAAACTGAGTACACGTTTAACACGTAGTTTTGCTAATTCCTTTAGTGTTATTATTACCGAAAATAACCTTGCAACTCCTGTTCGAGATAGCCAGTTGTAACGACCCGCACTTTTTCGATCATACTATACTTATAAGATTAATATTTACATAAATTAAACCTTGCCAACATGATAAGCAATCCAAATTGTCGAGACTTATATTTCCGAAAAGAGTTTTACACAACGTTTGACCGTCTAGTTTGACCGATGATATCACGAACTATACAATATATGATAATTATACGTTTGTGTATATATATGTATATATACATATTTAACATGATTAATGAATGTTTTAATATCTCATTTTGTATTAATAACAACAAGTTATATGTGTATTTTGAAACTACTAACTTAAGTTTTCAAAACGATAACAATACGTAACGTTATTTGACTTAAATACTTAAGACTATAATGTTTATACATATATTGTATAAGTAATGTATTTAATCACTTTTAAGAACTTAAATACATAAAATCATATAAGTGTATTCCCAAAAGATAGCTATATTTGAATCCTCATTCCATTTTTCACAAAATTTCTATACGTATATTTAGAGTATTTGTACTCGTATCATACCTAGCTCCTATACGTATTTACTAATAGTAAATACACATCAAAATCACCACCTAACCAGCCATTATTCATGCCCTTAGAGCTAGGTAATTACTTTTGGATGATTACTTGACTAATTAACAAAATACAAACTAGAATTTTGTCATGTTATCCTTAAAGATCACATTTTTAGGAGTATATATGTATCATCATTTTTGATTCATTTTTACTTCAATCTCTTAACTAAAAACACACACTCTTTCTTACTCTCTAAACTCCATAACAATCCAGCAAAGTTCCATAAAGATCTAGCTTCAAAAACCATACTAAAACACCATAAGAAAACCATACAAAAACACTTCAAGAAAAACCCTCCAAGAACACCAACTTACTACCAATCTTTCATCCACTTCTATCACCCTTTTGATTCTAGCTTCTTACTTCTCTTTTACAGCAAACTTATCCAAGGAACTTGAGGTAGAATCTATGTTCATAACCTTATTCGATTCATATATATATAGCTATCTTATTTTGTGGTACAAAAGTTTAACAACAAGAACATAGTTTGAATGTTTTCAAACTTGTTTGCAAACTAAATAGATCCTTCTAACTTAACTTTTAAAATACTTCAAGACCTGTAATATAACTTATGTATATACTAATTTAACAAGGTAAAACTTGGTTTTTCAAAGTATAAGTATTTTTAGAAAAATGGTCATTAAATGATTTTGTTGTAACAAAAATGTTTAACTTCATATGTTTCACTAATGTTTCACTTATGCCGTATGATTTTGAATACAAACCAAGGTATTTACAGTTCATAGTCTTAAAGAAGAACTCGATCCAAGAAGATGGCAATTTGAATCAACGAAAACGGATTTGTAACGAAGAAACTATGACCGAAACAAAATTGGTTATCCTAGATCATTTCAACTACGGGATCAATTGGAAAAAAATGATATAAATCACATATTTCTAAGATAACATGATATTTTATATATATGTACTTATAATTCAATTTTATATGGTTCAGGATCACCCGTAAACAATACGAGAAGATTAATCATAAGATCCCATGTTTGTACGCAACACGTCATTTGACAACACCGGTACTTTATGTACGCAACACGTCATTTGACAACACCGGTACCATGGGTCAAGATTAATCTCGACCAATACATATACGATGGGGTTTTATTTATTTCGTTGGGGGTTTTGTTTATTGCGGGTATATTAAACATCTAAAAATGAACCATTAAAAATTGAATTACTAACATCGGAATGCTAACTACGGACTAAGGAAATATTCAAAATATTAAAAGTATAACAAGTATATATATATATAACGTTTGTTTTAAAATGAAAACATATTGATATATTATATATGGATAGGTTCGTGATATCAACCGGAAGACCGAGTCAAAATATATATATCATCAAGACAAGAGTGAGTATATAGTCCCACTTTTAAACTCTAAATATTTCGGGATGAGAATACATGTATTTTATGTTTTACGATATGGACACAAGTAACTGAAAAATATGTTCTACGTTGAGTTGTACCACTGGCATACTTCCCTGTAGCTTGGTAACTAATATTTACAGCGGTATTGTAAACGCGAATCCTGTTGATAGATCTATCGGGCCTGACAACCCCAACCGGACTGGACGACCAGTATTCAACGGTTGCACAGTACTTCGTTTTGTGACTACACTTGGTACGGTGTAGTAAGATTTCATATTAAAGGGAATATGCGACGTGAAAATGTTAAGTATGGTTACCGAGTGCTCAACCACTTAGAATATTTTTATTGAAATGTTTATATACGAAATCTTGTGGTCTATATATATATATTGCTGCGCACTAAACCTATATCTCACCAACTTTATGTTGACGTTTTTAAACATGTTTATTCTCAGGTGATAATTAAAGCTTCCGCTGCATTATGTTGAATCTAAGCAGGATCATGCGTACTCATATTTGTGTCAAAAATAAAACTGCATATCCGAGGACGTGTGTTGTAAAATATGCTAGAAATCGTGTTGTTATTATCATTTGTAAAGTTTGTAAGTCGAAGATTATCGTTAAACGATAATCATTTTTTTTTTTTTTGTCTAAAGCTTGTAACAAAAATAATGGTTTGGTTTGTAATGTATAATATATGCAGTTTTCCTTTTTAAAAATGTCGCATATAGAGGTCAATACCTCGCAATGAAATCATACGTTATCTAACACGTTCTTATGGTTAAGGACGGGTTATGACATGTGGTATCAGAGCGGTGGTCTTAGCGAACCAGGTTTGCATTAGTGTGTCTAACTGATAAGTCGTTAGGATACATTAGTAAAGTCTGGACTTTGACCGGGTCTGATTTAAAAAAAAAAAACCATTGCTTATCACTGTTGGTTAAAATTTATATGTAAATATTATATAAGTACTAATGGGTTAGTTGTTGTGTGATAGATGTCGAGCTCAAAAATTGTTATCACAATCAACGACTCCGAATCAGAATCTTCAGATGGCGTTCCAGTCATTAACCTGTCCGATGACGAAAATGATATCCTTGGGGAAGACTCACAAATTCCGGATGAACCAACTATAAAGAACCCGGAAAGTGAACCCGAGGAGGAAAGTGAACCCGAGGAGGAAAGTGAACCCGAGGAAGAAATACAGGAAATTACAAAAGACGAGTTCGAACTAGGAAAGAAACGAAAGGCTAATGAATTAGAAAATCCAAATCCCGAGTTTAATGAGAATGATGTGGCACCAATTCCACTCAACACTACCACCCCTATCCCCGCTATTCCTATTCGTTCTGTCCCGGCATCCAGTTCTTCAGTCCCACAGCCAAAATATAGGCAGACAGTTAGGATAAGCGTTAAGCAAATCTTTGTGTCTAAACGTCCTAGAAAATAGATCAAACGATGCGCTGCTGTGTCAAACCATGGAACCGAATAATGTTTTGTATAATATTAATAGTGTGGTTTGCTTAATGTTCAATGTAAGATAAGCATATGTAAAATATTGAAGTATGAAATGCAATAATTTTCCATGGTTAAGTATTATTTAGATTGTAGTAATTGATTCTGTACTAAGCTATTAAGTATGAACATTAACGGGTAAGTACTACCCAAGATATAATTATAAAACGCTAATAAGAAGAAAAGGCTTTTATAATAATACCTGGTTCATATTATTAACAAGCTATAAATGTACTATAAATACACACTACATCTATAATATTCCATGTGAATAATTATTTTCTTTCATTAGGAAATGGCGCGATTGAATCGAATGACGGAACAAGAACTCGAGGAACTCATCAACCAGCGAGTGAACGACAGAATGTTATGGGTTGAGGCTGCAAGAGCTGCTGCAGTTAACCCAAATCCTCGTGTAGGATGCTCCTACAAGACGTTCCAAGCTTGCAAGCCTTCATCATTCAGTGGAACGGAAGGGCCGATCGGTTTAACCCGATGGATAGAAAAGATGGAGACGGTGTTTAAAATCAGTGGTTGTGATGAAAAAGACATGACCAAGTTTGCATCGTGCACTTTACAAGATAGTGCACTCACATGGTGGAAGAATTATGTGAAGGCGGTAGGAGGAGATGTAGCTTATGATACTCCATGGGAAGAATTCAAAGCGATGATAATCACCGAGTATTGTCCAAGGAATGAGGTTATTAAGTTAGAAGATGAGTTACGAAGTTTGAAGGTGGTTGGTACTGAAATCACCAACTACAATCAGCGATTCATGGAATTGGTTTTACTATGTCCTGAATTGGTTCCAACCGAAGAACAGAAGATTGAAATGTACAAAGCTGGTTTGCCCAAAAAGGTCAAGGCAAATGTTACAGCATCGAAACCTAAGACAATTCATGAAGCTATAACCATGGCGAACGAGCTAATGGATCAGGTCATTTTGGACAAGAAAGCATTCAATACTGAGGTGAAGGTATTGGGAAACAAGAAAAAGTGGAATGGAAGTTATGATCGAGGTAACCAACAACAACCTTATAAGAAACAAGAAACCACAAAAGGTGCGAGTAGTGGTTCAGGTTTTGGTTACAAAGGACAAAGTCCTTTATGCAACCGTTGCCACAAACATCACTTTGGTTACTGTAGTGTGTTATGCACCAAGTGTAATCGACAAGGTCATCTTGCGGAAGATTGTAAGGCTCTCGTTACAAATGGCAACAAGACTCCTGCCACCAACGCAAATAGAACTGCTTTGGCTACCATTACTTGTTTTGGTTGTGGAAAACAAGGTCACTATAAGAGCCAGTGCCCGAATCAGAATGGCGGACCTGCACGTGGAAGAGCGTTTGTTATTAATGCTAGAGAGGCACGAGAAGACCCGGAGCTTGTTACGGGTACGTTTACCATTAATAACTTATCAGCATCTATTTTATTTGATACTGGCGCCGATAGAAGTTATGTGTGTAGAAATTTTTACACTAAATTGAATTGTTCATCATTACCTCTAGATGCTAAGTACTTGATTGAGTTAGCTAATGGTAAACTAATTAAAGCCGATAAAATTTGTCTTGATTGTGAAATAAATCTAGCCGGAGAAACGTTTAAAATCGACTTAATACCCGTAGAATTGGGAGGTTTTGATGTAATAGTCGGCATGGACTGGATGTCCAAAATAGGAGCGGAAGTTGTTTGTGCTAAGAAGGCAATTCGTATTCCTGGTAAGGATAAAATATCGGTGATGATTTATGGAGAGAAGGGTAATTCAAAGCTAAAACTCATTAGCTGTTTGAAAGCCAAGAAGTGTTTAGAAAAGGGATGTTACGCTATTTTAGCACATGTTAATAAAATCGAAAAGAAAGAAAAGTGCATCAACGACGTGCCTGTGGCAAGAGATTTTCCTGAAGTTTTTCCGGAAGAATTGCCGGGATTACCTCCATTTAGATCGGTAGAATTTCAAATAGATTTAGTACCAGGAGCTGCACCAGTGGCTCGTGCGCCATATAGACTTGCACCGTCCGAATTAAAAGAACTTCAAAGTCAGTTAAAAGAATTATTGGACCGTGGATTCATACGACCAAGTACATCACCGTGGGGAGCTCCAATTTTGTTTGTCAAGAAGAAAGACGGATCTTTCCGAATGTGTATAGATTATCGTGAATTAAATAAGTTAACTATCAAGAATCGGTATCCACTACCGAGAATTGATGACTTATTTGATCAATTGTAAGGATCATGTGTTTATTCGAAAATCGACTTAAGATCAGGCTATCATCAACTACGCGTTAAAGAAGAGGACATTCCGAAAACTGCTTTTCGGACACGTTATGGTCATTACGAATTTTTGGTTATGCCGTTTGGATTGACGAATGCGCCAGCTGTATTCATGGACCTCATGAATCGAGTTTGTAGTCCGTATTTAGATAAGTTTGTTATCGTTTTCATTGATGATATTCTTATCTATTCCAAGAGTGAGCAAGAGCATGAAGAGCATTTAAGGTTGATACTGGAGTTGTTGAGAAAAGAACAACTTTATGCTAAATTTTCTAAGTGTGCTTTCTGGTTGAAAGAAGTACAATTTCTTGGCCACGTTGTTAGTAGCAAAGGAATTCAGGTTGATCCAGCAAAAATTGAAGCCATTGAAAAATGGGAGACTCCTAAGACACCAACGCAGATACGCCAATTTTTGGGTTTAGCCGGTTATTATAGAAGGTTTATTCAAGATTTTTCCCGAATAGCTAAACCGTTGACAGCGTTAACGCAAAAAGGGAAGAAATACGAATGGACCTCGGAGCAGGAGAACGCATTTCAATTATTGAAGAAGAAGCTAACTACGGCGCCTATTTTATCGTTACCTGAAGGGAACGATGATTTTGAAATATATTGTGACGCTTCGCGACAAGGTTTTGGTTGCGTTCTTATGCAACGGAAGAAAGTTATTGCATATGCATCCCGACAATTAAAGATTCACGAGCGGAATTATACGACGCATGATCTAGAACTGGGAGCAGTCGTGTTTGCATTGAAGATATGGAGACACTACTTGTATGGGGTTAAATGCACTGTGTTTACTGATCATAAAAGCCTTCAACATATTTTCGATCAAAAACAATTGAACATGAGGCAACGTAGGTGGGTCGAGTTAATAAACGACTATGATTGTGAAATTCGTTATCATCCCGGGAAAGCGAATGTGGTGGCTGACGCACTAAGCAGAAAGGAACGAGAACCAATTCGAGTACGAGCGATGAACATAAAAATTCGCATGAATCTCAACTCACAAATCAAAGAAGTTCAACGAGAAGCACTTACTAAAGAAAATATAGGAAATGAAATAATGAAGAAGTATGCGAAGCAACTCGTTATGCGGGAAGATGGAATTCGATATTTTGCAAATCGTATTTGGGTACCGAAGTTGGGTGGATTAAGGAAATTGATATTGAACGAGGCACATAAGACAAGATATTCGATACATCCTGGAGTTGGAAAGATGTACCAAGATCTTAAGACGCATTATTGGAGGCCTAATTTGAAGACAGACGTTGCAACATATGTTGGGGAATGTTTAACTTGTTCCAAAGTCAAAGCAGAACATCAAAAGCCGTCAGGGTTACTTCAACAACCAGAAATCCCAGAATGGAAATGGGATGGTATTACCATGGATTTCATCACGAAGTTACCAAAGACTGCCTGGGGATACGACACCATTTGGGTGATTGTTGATCGTCTCACCAAGTCTGCACATTTCTTGCCTATAAAGGAAACAGATAGAATGGAGAAACTATTACGATTGTATATAAAGGAAGTTGTTTCAAGGCATGGAATACCTATTTCCATTATATCCGATCGTGATAGTAGATTTACCTCAAAGTTTTGGCAATCACTACAGGAGGCACTAGGAACTCGGTTGGATATGAGTACCGCATATCATCCACAAACCGATGGACAGAGTGAAAGAACGATTCAGACTCTCGAAGACATGCTCAGGGCATGTGTGATCGATTTTGGAAACGGATGGGATAAATACCTACCGTTAGCAGAATTCTCGTATAATAATAGTTATCATGCGAGCATTGGAGCTGCGCCATTCGAAGCATTGTACGGAAGGAAGTGTAGATCTCCTATCTGTTGGAATGAAGTAGGAGATCGACATTTAACTGGTCCCGAGATCATACATGAAACGACTGAGAAGATAGTGCAAATCAAGGAGAGATTGAAAACAGCCCGTAGTCGCCAAAAGAGCTACGCCGATGTTCGAAGGAAACCATTAGAGTTTCAGGTCGGGGACATGGTTATGCTAAAGGTGTCACCTTGGAAAGGTGTAATACGTTTCGGCAAAAGGGGTAAACTGAACCCAAGGTACGTAGGCCCGTTCAAGATCATCGAACGCATTGGACCGGTAGCTTATCGACTCGAGTTACCGCAACAACTCGCTGGAGTACATAATACCTTTCACGTCTCAAACCTGAAGAAGTGTCTTGCAAAGGAAGACCTCACCATTCCTCTTGAAGAAATTCATGTCGACGAGAAACTACAATTCGTCGAAGAACCAATCGAAATCATGGACCGTGAAGTTAAACAGCTCAAACAGAGTAATATACCGATTGTTAAGGTTCGTTGGAATGCTAGAAGAGGTCCCGAGTTTACTTTGGAACGAGAGGATCAGATGAAACGAAAGTATCCGCATTTGTTTCTCGATGACGCAAAATAGGTACAATTTTAAAATTTCGGGACGAAATTTATTTAACGGGGAGGTAATGTAACGACCCGCACTTTTTCGATCATACTATACTTATAAGATTAATATTTACATAAATTAAACCTTGCCAACATGATAAGCAATCCAAATTGTCGAGACTTATATTTCCGAAAAGAGTTTTACACAACGTTTGACCGTCTAGTTTGACCGATGATATCACGAACTATACAATATATGATAATTATACGTTTGTGTATATATATGTATATATACATATTTAACATGATTAATGAATGTTTTAATATCTCATTTTGTATTAATAACAACAAGTTATATGTGTATTTTGAAACTACTAACTTAAGTTTTCAAAACGATAACAATACGTAACGTTATTTGACTTAAATACTTAAGACTATAATGTTTATACATATATTGTATAAGTAATGTATTTAATCACTTTTAAGAACTTAAATACATAAAATCATATAAGTGTATTCCCAAAAGATAGCTATATTTGAATCCTCATTCCATTTTTCACAAAATTTCTATACGTATATTTAGAGTATTTGTACTCGTATCATACCTAGCTCCTATACGTATTTACTAATAGTAAATACACATCAAAATCACCACCTAACCAGCCATTATTCATGCCCTTAGAGCTAGGTAATTACTTTTGGATGATTACTTGACTAATTAACAAAATACAAACTAGAATTTTGTCATGTTATCCTTAAAGATCACATTTTTAGGAGTATATATGTATCATCATTTTTGATTCATTTTTACTTCAATCTCTTAACTAAAAACACACACTCTTTCTTACTCTCTAAACTCCATAACAATCCAGCAAAGTTCCATAAAGATCTAGCTTCAAAAACCATACTAAAACACCATAAGAAAACCATACAAAAACACTTCAAGAAAAACCCTCCAAGAACACCAACTTACTACCAATCTTTCATCCACTTCTATCACCCTTTTGATTCTAGCTTCTTACTTCTCTTTTACAGCAAACTTATCCAAGGAACTTGAGGTAGAATCTATGTTCATAACCTTATTCGATTCATATATATATAGCTATCTTATTTTGTGGTACAAAAGTTTAACAACAAGAACATAGTTTGAATGTTTTCAAACTTGTTTGCAAACTAAATAGATCCTTCTAACTTAACTTTTAAAATAATTCAAGACCTGTAATATAACTTATGTATATACTAATTTAACAAGGTAAAACTTGGTTTTTCAAAGTATAAGTATTTTTAGAAAAATGGTCATTAAATGATTTTGTTGTAACAAAAATGTTTAACTTCATATGTTTCACTAATGTTTCACTTATGCCGTATGATTTTGAATACAAACCAAGGTATTTACAGTTCATAGTCTTAAAGAAGAACTCGATCCAAGAAGATGGCAATTTGAATCAACGAAAACGGATTTGTAACGAAGAAACTATGACCGAAACAAAATTGGTTATCCTAGATCATTTCAACTACGGGATCAATTGGAAAAAAATGATATAAATCACATATTTCTAAGATAACATGATATTTTATATATATGTACTTATAATTCAATTTTATATGGTTCAGGATCACCCGTAAACAATACGAGAAGATTAATCATAAGATCCCATGTTTGTACGCAACACGTCATTTGACAACACCGGTACTTTATGTACGCAACACGTCATTTGACAACACCGGTACCATGGGTCAAGATTAATCTCGACCAATACATATACGATGGGGTTTTATTTATTTCGTTGGGGGTTTTGTTTATTGCGGGTATATTAAACATCTAAAAATGAACCATTAAAAATTGAATTACTAACATCGGAATGCTAACTACGGACTAAGGAAATATTCAAAATATTAAAAGTATAACAAGTATATATATATATAACGTTTGTTTTAAAATGAAAACATATTGATATATTATATATGGATAGGTTCGTGATATCAACCGGAAGACCGAGTCAAAATATATATATCATCAAGACAAGAGTGAGTATATAGTCCCACTTTTAAACTCTAAATATTTCGGGATGAGAATACATGTATTTTATGTTTTACGATATGGACACAAGTAACTGAAAAATATGTTCTACGTTGAGTTGTACCACTGGCATACTTCCCTGTAGCTTGGTAACTAATATTTACAGCGGTATTGTAAACGCGAATCCTGTTGATAGATCTATCGGGCCTGACAACCCCAACCGGACTGGACGACCAGTATTCAACGGTTGCACAGTACTTCGTTTTGTGACTACACTTGGTACGGTGTAGTAAGATTTCATATTAAAGGGAATATGCGACGTGAAAATGTTAAGTATGGTTACCGAGTGCTCAACCACTTAGAATATTTTTATTGAAATGTTTATATACGAAATCTTGTGGTCTATATATATATATTGCTGCGCACTAAACCTATATCTCACCAACTTTATGTTGACGTTTTTAAACATGTTTATTCTCAGGTGATAATTAAAGCTTCCGCTGCATTATGTTGAATCTAAGCAGGATCATGCGTACTCATATTTGTGTCAAAAATAAAACTGCATATCCGAGGACGTGTGTTGTAAAATATGCTAGAAATCGTGTTGTTATTATCATTTGTAAAGTTTGTAAGTCGAAGATTATCGTTAAACGATAATCATTTTTTTTTTTTTGTCTAAAGCTTGTAACAAAAATAATGGTTTGGTTTGTAATGTATAATATATGCAGTTTTCCTTTTTAAAAATGTCGCATATAGAGGTCAATACCTCGCAATGAAATCATACGTTATCTAACACGTTCTTATGGTTAAGGACGGGTTATGACACCAGTTTTGTCACAGCTCCAGCAAGTCAACTCCGACTTTTCATCCGAAACAACCTTATTATAACCTTGATATATATGCGTACTCTTTATTGTTACTTGGGAACCTTTTATATTCCACCATATTACCATCAGCGTTTAATCATCTAAAAACACAATTCTCCTGAAACCACCTCGGTTTGATAACCGATGACCCAGATCCGTTAATTTTGAAAATGCTGACGAAGCAGCATGTTGTAGATGGTCTTAATGGCCAAAAGTTGATGATAAAGAAGGAAGTGTTTGGAACGCTCGATAGAAAATTTGGTACTAAAAATCGAATTGAGCACACCATGAAGGAGACCAAGGATAAATACAAGGACTAAACCCTATATTCAAAGAATTCAGGTAATTCTGGACCCGATAGAATCTTTAGAGAATATCTTGCTCCAAAGATATCATTTTTCTTGCTCCAAACTCATGTTAAAATCTTGCGGAAAATTTTTCTTCGTCAACCTTCGAACTTAGAAATTTCAAAATATCATCATAAATATCTTCGATATATTCATAAATATTTCTGTTCGAAAGTATATACCTCTTCGTGCTATCTGTATTCCATTATATTGGAAACTTCTGTAAAGTCTAAGTATAAATTATGAATGAATTGTGGAGAAGTGTTGGGAACTGAAGCATGAGTTAGTATAATATAATGCGCTTGGCCAACGTGATTATATTACAGTAAGTCATGCTGGAAGTTCTAATGGAACGTGATGATTCACAGACTTTACTCTCATCATGTGCCATGTTACACGACTCTTTCATTCTACTTAATCTCTAAGCATATCACGGAAATATTTCCTTGATATTTCTGTTCTTCCGTAATTCCAACAAATTGCTAATAAATTGGGCAATTACATTTTCTTTCTGATTAGGAGATTTCCTTAAATTCCTTGAATTCCGGAAATCCACCGTGACTACGTCAAACAGTTAAATCTCTATCTCAATCTTTTGTGACAGCTTCATTCGTACACTTCACATAACTGAATCGTTTTATCTATATTAATCAATAATGATAAAACTCTAATTATCAACTCATATTCATCATGAAAACATTTTTATTGTTAGCCATGACGACCTCACTCAAATTTCGGGACGAAATTTCTTTAACGGGTAGGTACTGTCACGACCCGGAAAATTTCGACTAATTTTAAACCAAACTCTCGATACGATATTGTATTTTGACACGATAAGAAAAGTCTGTAAAGTTGAGTCTCAGAAATTTTGAACAATTTTCATACATTCATGTAACTTCGACCATTTCCGACGATTCACGAACCACTATCTGTAAGGAAGTATGTATAATTATGTGTATAAATAATACTTGTAAATATATAAGGTATACTAAATCTATTTGTTTAAGAATATATTATGTATTCATTTTAGTAGTTAAATTTGTTATTTAAAACTGTTTATTTATAGAAAGATAATATATTAAAAATAAATGATTTGGAGCTTAATTAGTAAACGTCAGTAACACTCGGTTGATGCTTCGTTAGTTTCGATATAGATATAATACATGTTCATGACGGATTAAAATAAAAGTTGAACTGTAAACCGATTATGAAGCTTTTAGATTTGTTAAAAGTATTTTTACCTTTTTAAGTTTAAATATTAGTACTCCGTACATAAAAATTGGAACAGAAAATAAATAATTTTCAAACCTTTTTGAGCAGGTTTCAAACAGGTAATGAGTGAAATAATTAAATATGTTTAATCTAAAAAAATTTGGGATTTTTAGGAATAATTTTATCTGTAACTGTTTAGCAATGGACACGATATAGCACTCCGAAAATTGAAAATATCTTAAACTGTCGGCAGAAACTGTGTATGAATTATTATTATTACTGTGCAACCTTTGATTTTTTTTCTTTCTTAGATTCACTATTATATCCTTATTTATTATTATATATATCTTACATATAAATACATATATACATACGTTACATTTTCATTAAAAAAAAAGGGAATCAACCATCATCTACCTCCTTGTTATTGCTCCATCAACCACAACTCAACCATCTTGATCATCACCATGTCCGCCATCCCACCACCTACAACCGCCATACACCACCACTATTCATCACCACCCGGGAGCACCACAATATCACCATCCACCACCTTTCTTCAATTCAAATCTCCATCATCTAAACCGTTTTAAAACCCATCATGATTCATGACCCTCCATCTATCCTTTTGTTTTTCTGTTTTGCTCCAACGATCACCATGATTGAATGGGCTACTGCAGTTCATGTTCTTTTTCTACTTTTTTTTTTATCAAACCACCACCAACTATCTCTACCATACTTCACGATCACCACCCATCCGACACCTTGAAAACCATACTTCACCGGAGACCACCCATCGCAACCCTCGATCCTCCTCCATCCTCACCACAAAAAAAATCGTATCTCCACCACTTCGATCAACCACCATCGAAAACCAACCCAAACACCTTGATATTATACGCTACTACCATTTCTTTCGAATCTGTTTTGATGACAACGAAAACACCACCCCATCACCGTTACAAACCCCATTTATGTTACTGCTAAAAACTGCTGTCTTTCTTTTCTATTTATGTCACCACCGTCACCCAACCCACTTGTGTTACTATTACGATCGAATCGTAACCTGCAACTACTGTACGTTTCTATTTTTATTTCTATTATAACAAAGAAGATGAAGATGATTCACGATGAGGATTAAACTGTTAACGATGATAAAATGGATGGGTGTTTGATTGTTGGCTTACTACAGCCGTATTATTATTTTAGTTTGTACAGACCGAAATTCATGAACAACAGCCACGATAATGTTTTGATTGGGCTTATTATATTGCTGTAATGGATTCCAATATAATTAGACGTTGGGCTTATGAGGTTTCAGTTGGGCCGATTCATTTTGGACTAGGGAATAAATATATATCGATTATATAGGTTATAAGCTTAGAATTCGGTATTAAAACAGATAAGCAAGACAGATTAGATGGTTTGGAGTGTTGATGGTTAACCGAGAGGTCTCGGGTTCGAGCCTGGGCTGGGACAAAATTTATTTTTTTAAGGCATATTCCTTTAAAAGGTAGTATACTACCCTAATTAATATTATTATTATATAAGTAACATGGTTATTAGTATTAATATTGTTAATATTATGATTAGTAATAATAAGTTTTATTAAGTATCATTTTAAAAATTTTATTATTATTATTATTATTATTATTATTATTATTATTATTATTATTATTATTATTATTATTATTATTAGTGTTATTGTTACTATTATTATTAATATTAAGTATTAAGTATTATTATAAAAATATTTTCATTATCATTAAGTTATTAATAAAACACCTAAATAAAATAATAATTAAATCACTAATAATATATAAATTTGTTCGATTATCATTATATGTGATTAACATATATAAATGATATAGGTTCGTGAATCTGAGGACAACCTTGCATTGTGTATTATATTGTCATATGTATTTTTACTACAAAATACAATATGGTGAGTTTCATTTGCTCCCTTTCTAATTGCTTTTGCAATATATATTTTTGGGCTGAGAATACATGCGCTGCTTTTATAAATATTTACGAAATAGACACAAGTACTAAAAAAATATATTATACGTTGAGTTGTACCACTGGCATATTTCCCTGTAGCTTGGTAACTACTATTTACATGGGTATTGTAAACGCGAATCCTGTTGATAGATCTATCGGGCCTGACAACCCTAACCGGACTGGACAACCAGTATTCAACGGTTGCACAGTACTTCGTTTTGTAGGCTACACTTGGTACAGTGTAGTGAGATTTCATAATAAAGGGAATATGCGACGTTGATTAATAGTTAAGTATGATTACCAAGTGCTCAACCACTTAGAATGCTTTACATACACTTGCGAGTGTATTATGTTTATAAATATGAAATCTTGTGGTCTATTGAGATATTGATATGATTGTTATGATAAACCTATGAACTCACCAACCTTTTGGTTGACACTTTAAGCATGTTTATTCTCGGGTACGAATTAAGTCTTCCGCTGTGCATTTGCTCATTTTAAGGACATTACTTGGAGTCGATCATCGCAATGGGACCAAATGTTGATGACTTCGTCCAGGTGGATAAGGACGGGTCATCACAGAAGTAAAGTTGGTTTATCCTCTCGGTTGAGGTGTCTTCAAGAATCATGAAAGATTTAAACATGGATTGGAATCGTCAAGATTCAAATTGAGGTTTAAGAAGAAATCAAGTGGCAAACTTGAAGAATTATTTAGTTTCATATGTTATAATCAATATTTTAATCCATTTTAATTGTCCAATGTTAGCAGTCCAACAGTCCAATAGTTCAATAGTCCAATGATTCAATGATTCATATATATAGTTTAATATATAATATTCAAATTAATTAATACGTATCGTGACCCGTGTACCGGTCTCAGTATTGATCACAACTCAAACCATATATATATTTTGGAATCAACCTTAACCCTGTATAGCCAACTGCAACATTCACATATAGAGTGTCTATGGTTGTTCCGAAATATATATATAGATGGGTCGATATGATAGGTCGAAACCTTGCATACGTGTCCCGTTATTTAAAGTGCGTAAAATAAATGAATAAATATATCATGAACTGTGTACAACGTATTGTCTCAGAATTAATCCGACGTATTGTGTACATGTGTCCCGATTTTAAGTGCGTAAAAGTAAATAACAGAAATTAAATGACAATAAATAAAATTGCGAGAATGTAAATTGCAAGAATGTAAATTGCGATAAATAAAATGTAACCAGTTAGCTAGGAACAGTTAGCTAGGAACAGTTAGCGTGGATTCTTAACAATATTTCAATTAGTTAATTCGTTTGTTTCTAACAAATTTTATTTTTGTCCAATATTTTCTTCATTACGCCACTTGTTGGATTCTGATAGGTCAAAATCCTAATATGAAATTGAATGAAAATGGTTATTTTGCGGTGAACGGATACGTATATCGGTAGTTGTAAGTAGGATAGTAAATGACTGTTGAATCAGCTTCGTCGAATGTACAGTGTAACTTATTAATGTGAAATCTAAATATTCCTCGAGTATTACCTACCCGTTAAAATATTTTCACCATTAACAGTTTGTACAAAAGAATTTTTAGTTACAATCTTTATGAAAATATACTTACATATATATTTTCTTCAGATGTAATCATGGATTTAATGAGTCAATATGATATTAGACTCATTTAATTTACCGTTAGAATAAGAATATATAATCTCTAAAATATTAGAGATTACATAATCGTCATGAAGAATAAAGGTAATTGATATAGGACGATATATAGAATAAAGATAGTCGGTGTAAAACGATACGTAGAACAAAAATTATGCTCGAGGTACAGAATGAGATGTTGAAGCGTGTGATGTTGAAACTTGGGTTGTTGGTGGTACTGGTGTTGATGTTGATAGTATTGTTGGTGCTGGTGATGTTGCTGGAGCTGTTAAGTTTTGCACCATATTCTCCAAAGCCACTACTCGAGCGTGAAGTTCGTTAACTTCTTCCATTACGGCGAAAAGGTTGACGGTTGGAACGAGCGGATGAATAAAGTTTAGAATTTTAGATAGAAGATAATCGTGACGAGCCACCCTGGAGATGAGGCTGAAAATGGTGTTTCGGATAGGTTCGCCGGTAAGTGCTTCAGGTTCTTCGCCAAGAGGTGAATTCAGTTGGTGGAAAGGATCACCTTCTTCTTGCCTCCAATGATTCAGTCGACTACTAACCCATCAGATGAATTGGTTGGTCCATTCCGGTCATACTGCTTTCAGAGCTTGAGTGGGACTTCATATCGGAATCCGAGGGGCTTGAACTAGTGGTGAGTTCCATTTTGCTCGATTAGATAAAGAGGTTTTGGTATGAAATGAATTTCGGATATCGGATTATATTCTAATTACATAGAATATCTATGTTTAGTACAGAAGATCCCGTAGATTACGGAGAGATTTAAGGAAACATGTCAGATAAAGTCTACAGTAACAGATACGCTAAGATATGAATTAGCAGATACGCTAAGATATGAATTTATCTGTAAACGATCTATCAAATAAGTGCAGGAAGTCGTGTCTAAACTTACGAATGATAAGCAGGTAATTTTCCAATAGGAATGATAAACAATACGTATAATATGCAGCTAAGTTCGAAGTCCAGACTCGCTAATACATCCTAACGACTATCAGTTAGACACACTAATGCAAGACCTGGTTCACTAGGACCAACGCTCTGATTCCACCTGTAATAACCCGTCCTAATCCACATGGATGAAGTCATCAACATCTGGTCCCATTGCGAGGTACTGTCCTAAGTATGTCATGAAGGACTCCAAGTAATGTCTTTAAAATGAGCAAATGCACAGTGGAAGACTTAATTCGTACCTGAGAATAAACATGCTTAAAAGTGTCAACCAAAAGGTTGGTGAGTTCATAGGTTTATCCTAACAATCATTTCAATATCTTAATAGACCACAAGATTTCAGTTTATATATATATGTACACTCGCAAGTGTATGTAAAGCATTCTAAGTGGTTGAGCACTTGGTAACCATACTTAACATTTAATCAACGTTGCATATTCCCTTTATTATGAAATATCACTACACCGTACTAAGTGTAGTCCCGAAATGAAGTACTGTGCAACCGTTGAATACTGGTCATCCAGTCCGGTTGGGGTTGTCAGGCCCGATAGATCTATCAACAGGATTCGCGTTTACAATACCCATGTAAATAGTAGTTATCAAGCTACAGGGAAATATGCCAGTGGTACAACTCAACGTAGAATATATTTTTAAGTACTTGTGTCTATTTTGTAAACATTTATAAAAGCAGCGCACGTATTCTCAGCCCAAAAATATATATTGCAAAAGCAATTAAAAAGGGAGCAAATGAAACTCACCATACTGTATTTTGTAGTAAAAATACATATGACGTCATTTAACAAGTGTAGGGTTGACCTCGGATTCACGAACCTATATTATGTATATATTAACACATGTAATCGGAATCGAACAAATTGGTATATTATATTTTCAATTATATGTTATATATATTTATTTAGTAAACTTATTAATATTTATACACATACTTATATTAATTTATATATATTTGTAATTGGTATTATATCAAAAATCGATAATTTGTTATATGTATTATTAATATAGTTATGTAACATGTATTTTTAATGCAAAAAATATTTATTTGTTAGAATGATAGTTTTGATAATATTACTAATAATAAAAGTAATGTTAATAATAATAATAATAATAATAATAATAATAATAATAATAATAATAATAATAATACTAATAATAATAATCATAATAATTAATGATTACTAATAATAATAAGGATAGAAATAAAATAAAAGTGTATACCCTCTCCAAGCTTTTTCTAAAAAGAAGTGCTGCAGACAAGATTCGAACCTTCCACCTCCGCTCCCCGCTAATACTCTTAACCAATTGAGCTACTGCCCAATTTCTGATCAAACTTAATACCCAATTCTATTTAACTCGTTAAAGGAGCCCAAGTTTGGAATTCTAGCCTAACAACCGGCCCACTATTGATAGCATCTTTTGTTGATAAAAAAAATGTACGCTGTAGCCTGGTTTCGAACCTAGGACCTATGGCTTAACAGGAAACCAACTAAGCATCGCTCTGCTTGTTTCTTTCTTGGATTAGTTCGTAATTTAATTGATTTAACCGCTACTAATTGTTTATCATCTTCATTATGATTTCAGATGGGTCTCGGCCCAACCTCAGCCCAACATTAAATACTAAGCCCACTTAAAAACTGGATTTTATGGACTGTAAATTCGTTTGCAATGATATAACCGAAACAGCAGAAAACAAATAAAAAAAACGCATGCTCTTATCATTATTACATCATCATCATCTCATCATCTTCTCCACTCATCTTGTCATCTAACCTCATCATCATCTTCATGTCTACCATCATTATCATACTTAAATCATCATCATCATAACTGTAACAGGAAAAGAAGGTAACGGCAGCAGTCGATTATCATATATCACTGTTATCACCATCGTGTCATC
The DNA here is from genome assembly GCF_046630445.1 of Rutidosis leptorrhynchoides. Taxonomy (NCBI): domain Eukaryota; kingdom Viridiplantae; phylum Streptophyta; class Magnoliopsida; order Asterales; family Asteraceae; genus Rutidosis; species Rutidosis leptorrhynchoides. The sequence continues at coordinate 93,100,904 of NC_092333.1, forward strand.
ATCAATCTTTAATCACCTCTCCATCATCATCGTTAACATCATCTGATCACCACCGGATCATCGTATTTATCATAAATCTCCTTCATCGTTCATCTCGTAAATCACCTTCATCACGGCACTATTTATCATCTTCAACATTGTTACTGTTACTGTAGCAGAAAAACAGAAGCAAGAATAGCAGTTGTAGTCGAACAGGAAGATGTAGCAGCAGCAGTCTAACGTGCAGGTGGTGATGTTCATTGATGGTTGTGGTTATGGGGTTTCGTTTAAAGCAAACATACAGTAGTAATTATCGATGGTTAAATGGGTTGTGTGTTGGACGAGCTTAGAAAGAATAATAGGCAGCAGGAGATGGTTTATAGTGGTGATAATCGTTGAAGAAAAAAAAAAGTAGTAACGTGGTGGTTTCAAAGGTGATCGAAAGATGGCGGTTTGTTTATGGTGATTCACGAAGATATAGGGAGAGAAAGAAAAGAGAGAGAGATGTGGCGGATTATGGTGTTCATGATAGGTGGCGATGGTGGTGAGTTTTCCTTCAGTTAGAGATAGGAGAGAGATGGTTAGAGAGAGAGGAGAGTGAGGTCGAGGGTGGTGGTTGACTGTGGTGGATTATGGTGGTGCCGGTGGAGAAGAAATGGTGGCGGTGAGTTATGGTTGTTGATGCTTGACAATAGAGTTAGAGATGGATGAATCTTTACATATCCCATACATATCTCTATAGGTATATTTATATAACTTTTAAGGTAATGATAATAATAATATAATAATTAATAATAATAATTTAGTAAATAAAAAGAACATGTGCACAACTATAAATAAAAATCTGCCGACACTTTAGATATTTTTACTTCGCGGAGTGCTATATCGTGTTCATTGCTAAACAGTTGACGTATGAAAGTGTTCCTAAAAATCCCAAATTTTTAGATTAAATATATTTAATTATTTCACTCATTACCTGTTTGAAACCTGATCAAAAAGGTTCGAAAATTATTTATTTTCTGTTCCGATTTATATGTACGGAGTACTAATATTTAAACTTAAAAAGGCAAAAATACTTTTAACAAATCTAAAATCTTCGTAATCGATTTACAGTTCAACTCTTATTTTAATCCTTCATAAACTTATATTAAATCTATATGAATGCTAACGAAATGTCAACCGAGTATTACTGACGTTTACTAATTAAACTCGAAATCATTTATATTCCTTTTCTATATATAAACAGTTTAAAAATAGCAAAGTTAATTACTAAAACAAATATATTATTTATTTTAAACAATTAAATTTAATATAACTTTATATATTTACAAGTAATATTTACATATATATATTTTTATATATATCATTATATGTATTTATTTAAATATATATGTAACTATTTACAAATAGTTGTTCGTGAGTCGTCGGGAATGGTCGAAGGTCAATTGAATATATGAAACAGTTCAAAATTTTTGAGATCCAACCTAACAGACTTTGCTTATCATGTGAAAATATAATATCGTATCGAGAGTTTGATTTAAAATTAGTCAAAATTTTCCGGGTCGTGACAATACGTGTCCCGATATTTAAAGTGCGTAAAATAAATAACAGAAATTAAATAACGATAAATAAAGTGCGTAAAGTAAATAACAGAAATTAAATAACAATAAATAAAATTGCGAGAATTAAATTGCGATAACATAAATTGCGATAAATAAAATGTAATACAGAATTAATAGTTAGCTAGGAACAGTTAGCGTGGATTCTTAACAAAATTCCTCATAGTTAATTTGTTTGTTTCTAACAATTTTTATTGTGTCAATTATTTTCTTCGTTATGCCACTTGTTGAATTTTGATAAATCGAAATCCAAATATGAAATTGGATGAATATGGTTATTCTGTGGTGATCGGATTCGTATATCTGTGGATGTAAGTAGAATAGTAAATTATCGTTGAATCAGATTCAAAGAATGTACAGTGTAACTTATTAAAGTGAAATCTAAATATTCCTCGAGTATTACCTACCCGTTAAAATATTTTTACCATTAACAGTTTGTACGAAAGAATTTTTAATTACAATCCTTATGAAAATATATATACATATATATTTTCTTCAGATATAATCATGAATTTAATGAGTTAATGTGATATTAATCTCATTTGATTTACCATTAGAACAAGAATATATAATCTCTAAAACATTAGAGATTACATAATCGCCATGTCGAACGAAAATAAAATAGATAGAATGATACGTAGAACGATGATTATACTCGAGGTACAGAATGAGATGTCGAAGCTGGTGATGCGGATGTTGTTGTTATTGGTGGTACTAATGCTGTTGGTGCTAAGGTTGGTGATGTTACTGGTGTTGGTGATACTGCTGGTGCTTACAAATTGTGTACCGTGCTCTCTAAAGTTAACACTCGAGCTCGGAGTTCTTTAACTTCTTCTACTAACCCTGGTTGGTTATCAGTGTGAGGTAGAGATCGGATATCTTCTCTAGTTCCGTTAATGGTAGTCTCAAGACGAAAAATTCTGGCAAAAAGGGTATAAACGGTGTTGCGAACAGGTTCGTCGGTGAGCGGGTCGAGTACTCCAAGGTTAGGTGGTAGATTCGGTTCATGATATGGAGTACCTTCTTCCCTTTTCCATAGGGTGAGTATGTCATGAACCCACCCCCATTTTCTCCAGTAATCACGGTAGTTGATTGGTTGGTGTGCTCCTGTCACGCTGTCTTCGGAGTCAGAGGAACTTGGTCGATTCGTAGAGGTCATCTTATGCGATCTCAGGAAAGATTTTTGGCGTGAAGAGTTTAATGACAGCAATTGATAGTTGGATGGCATTCTCAATGCATAATTTTCATAGATATATATAGTACTAGGATCCCTTAAATTAAGGAGAAATTTATGAGAGATAACAGGCAAGGTCTACAGTAACAGTTACGCTAAGATATGAATTGTCAGATACGCTAAGTTATGAATTTTTGTCTATACACTATTCATGCAGTCAATGTAGCAAGACGTGTCTAGACTAAGAATGATAAGCAGATAATTTTTCGACGCAAAATGATAAGCAAAACTTTTTGACATGCAGACACGGTCGAAGTCCAGACTTACTAATGCATCCTAACGACTTATCAGTTAGACACACTAATGCAGACCTGGTTCGCTAAGACCTCTGCTTTGATACCAACTGAAAGGACCCGTCCTAATCCATCCGGAAGAAGTCCATATCGATTATAAACGGTTCACAACAGTTGATTACATCGCGAGGTACATGACCTCTATATGATACATTTTACAAACATTGCATTCGTTTTGAAAAGACAATCTTTCATTTCATCTGAAGTTGACAGACATGCATACCATTTCATAGTATATCCAACTATAATTGACTTAATAATGATCTTGATAAACTCAACGACTCGAATGCAACATTTTTTGAAATATGTCATGAATGACTCCAAGTAATATCTTTAAAATGATCAAATGCACAGCGGAAGATTTCTTTCGTACCTGAGAATAAACATGCTTTCAAGTGTCAACCAAAAGGTTGGTGAGTTCATTAGTTTAGCATAAATAATCATTTCATAATTTTAATAGACCACAAGATTTCATATTTCCATTTCTCATAAACATACGTCCCATGCATAGAGACAAAAATATCATTTATATGGATTGAACACCTGTTAACCGACATTCACAATATGTATATAAGAATATCCCCATCATTCCGGGATCCTCCTTCGGACATGATATAAATTTCGAAGTACTAAAACATCCGGTACTTTGGATAGGGCTTGTTGGGCCCGATAGATCTATCTTTAGAGTTCGCGTCAATTAGGGTGTCTGTTTCCTAATTCTTAGATTACCAGACTAAAAAGGGGCATATTCGATTTCGATAATTCAACCATAGAATGTAGTTTCGATTACTTGTGTCTATTTCGTAAAACAGTTATAAAAGCAGCGCATGTATTCTCAGTCCCAAAAATATATATTGCAAAAGTATTTAAAAAGGGAGCAAATGAAACTCACGCATATAAATATTGTAAAACAGTTAATAAAGCATTTGCATGTATTCTCAGCCCAAAAATGTAAAAAGTAAAAAGGGCAAATGAAACTCACTATACTGTATTTTGTAGTAAAAATACATCTGACGTCATTGAACAAAAGAAGGGTTGGCCTCGGATTCACGAACCTATATCATTTGTTTAATTATTAATACACATAATTGTAATCGAGCAAGTTTATATAATTTTTTTTTATTAACAATTTACCTTTTTTATCATTTGTTATTTAGATCTATTTAATATATTTAGTTTTTATATAAAATACAATTAATATTTACCATTCTTTATAATATGTTAAAAATATATATTTTGGAGTTTATATATGATGACAATATATTTTTACGTATTAATTGATACCTTATATATATATAGTTTAGTAATTATCATTCTAATAATAATAGTATAGTGGTATGTAAATTTTATTATTGTTGTATTGTATTTTTATATAAAACAATCCATTTTACAACTAATGATAATAATAATAAGTTTAATAATACATTACTAATATTTATATTAATAATAAAGATAATATTATTAGAAATTTTACTCATATTACTAGTAATAATAATAAACATAATAATGATAATAATAAATAATAATAATACTTAAAGCTAATACTAAAATGATATTAATATTCATTTTGTTAATAATAACATTTTGACATAATAACAATAAGTATGTTAATAATAATAATAGCAATAATAATAACAATAATAATAATAATAAAGAAAATGAAGGTAAAAGTAAAAGTATGTACCCTTTCAAAGAAAAACGTTTTCCTAAAAAATTTTTGCACCAGACGAGAATCGATCCCAAGACCTCCCGTAAACCCACAACACTCTCTGCCATTCCTCTAGCCCTGCTTTTCTGATATTAACCCAACTTAAATTTATTTATACCCTGCCTAACAGTTATCTTCCTCTTCCTTCTTCTTCCACAAAAACACACGTCACCACCAATTTAATCATAATAGTCAAAGGTTCGTTTGGTTTTAAACAGATGTATACGCTTAATATAATTATTCTAATTAATGTAACACAAAATAAATATAAAATAAAAAAAATAAAAAATAAAAAGAACAGCATAAGCTGCTGTCGTCGCTAATATAAAAAAAAATTTGATTTATGAATTGGGTACGTTTTACACCGAAATTTCTACATGAACTAGTACTAAAATCTTGTATATAAACTTAAGGAATCATCAAATTAATCGAAAACATAAACACGATCGTGAATTTGATCCAAGAAAAATTATTTGACTTTTAAAACCAAAACTTTGACTCAACAATTCTTGCTCGTTAGAATGAATTAGAACCCGAGATTTTGGAGGTAGTTTGAATGGAAGATTTCTAAGGTAACTACATTATTAGTTTTTGGAAACTGATTCAAAATTGAATTAAGAGAAGAAAAAAAATTTGGCGTACACAGAAAGAAGGAAAAAAAATAATAATAACAGCTGTAATCTTCGATTCAGTTTAGACTCCCCTTCATTTGGTTTGCAGTGATACCCATCGATATCTAAACGTTTGTAATATAATAGAGGTCAATTGTTTGTGTATTATTGGGAGTCGACAGGGGGTCACGGCCAAACAGAAAACAAATAAGAAAAATATCAGATTTTGACTTTAAACAAAAAGTGTAGGAATCTGAATTTACATAGCTGTATATATTTATATTTATATTAACCTTATTTAAATATAATAATAGATAGATAATAATAATAATAATAATAATACCCTTAATATAATAATTATACTAATAATAGTAACACTAATATTAGTAACAATTATAACAATTTTAATGTATCAAATTTTATATATACATATATATAAATAATACATCTTGCAATTACATTATTAATAATTATATCGTATATTATATAAATACATCTAGTGAATATTAAATTTTTTTTATATCTTATAATTGTTATAATATAATAATTACTATTAGAGATCTTTTATATATATATATATATATATATATATATATATATATATATATATATATATATATATATATATATATTATATATATATATATATATATATATATATATATAACAATATCATATATTTATTTATATATATATATTCATTCTAATGATAACTTATTTATCTTGTAAATTTCTATTTGATTAATTGTACTTTATTAATTCAAAATATTATATACACTTATACTAATTTATATATATATATACATATTTATTTAGAAATAATTGTTCGTGAATCGTCGGGAATAATCAAGGTCGAATGCATTCATGGAAATAGTTCAAACATTATGAGACTCAGTTTAATAGACTTTTCTTATCGTATCGAAATTATATAAGATTAAGTTTAAATTTGGTCAAAAATTCCCGGGTCATCACACCCGCTTTGTAAAACTTATTTTATGTTTGAATTGTGTTAGTTTTACATGTTTGAATATGTTGTTAAAAGAGTTTTGTCTAATTATGTCAGGAAGTGGCCGATCTTTTTCGCGTTTCATGACTTTTGGGACAGACCAGTTTGGCGCGCCGCGCCATATGCTGTTCCAGCAAAAAAAAAATTTGTTTATTATTTTTACGCGGGTTGTTCGTGGTTTGGTTTGGGTTGTTACAAGTGGTATCAGAGCATGGTCTAAGGGATTTAGGCGACTTGAGATAGGTGCCTAGACTTAGACTTTATTGTGTGTATGCTTTATACGGGACTTGTAGGACTTTGGGTCTAATCGGGAATTGTTAGTGCTTTGATTTATGTGAACTAACATTGTGCAAATTGATTTATGTTGTGTTTAGCAATCATCAAGCGAGATGGACGTTGTACTAGCGAGTTAATGCGACGTGTTCGCGTAACAATGATTAGCTACCATTGTTACGGGTTCAAATCATGTCAAACAAGCGATGTACGACGATTATTGAGCAAGATGGGGTAGTGTGGTGTATATGTATATACATATGTGTTACGTCCCTTCGTTTCGTTGTTTAATCTTTTCCGTTTTATAGAATGAAGATGAGAAATGGATACGACACCAATGATGGAAGTACGAGTGAGGACGTTGAGTTCACGGCCAAAGTTGAGGCCATCTTTAAACGTCAAAAGGCGGAGTTCCTCGAGGATGTTAAGAAAATGTTTCTAGATACGATTGACGAGCAATTAGTCAATGTAGTCAAGGAGCAAGTGAAGGCCGTTCTTCACGAAGATAATGTGGGAACACGGGACTTTCTCTATAAGAACTTCAAGGATTCTCAACCTCCCACCTTTGAAGGTGAACGAGACCCTCTAAAGAGTGCCCATTGGATCTCTGATATGGAGGGGGCCTTCCGTACTTGCGAATGTCCTCACGATAATAAGACAAGGTACGGGTGTAGTATGTTGAGGGGTGATGCTAAGTTGTGGTGGGACGCAAAGCTCCAAGTTTATGGTGAAGAGCAATGCATGGAATTCATGTGGGATGAATTCAAGTCCGAATTTTTCAAGGAATATCGAACTTCAGCCGATCTTACTAGGCTTAAGGACGAGTTACATTCCTTGAGGCAAGGGTCAATGGATTTGAACACTCTCAAATCCGTGTTATTGTCCAAGACCCAATTTTGCCCGGAGTATGTCGGGAATGATAAGATGTTGAAGGAAGACTTTTACCGAACGTTGAATGATTGTTATCAAGATAAGATTAGTGTAACGGTGGTGAAAACTTTTGATGAGTTATTTGATATGGCCAAGGGTTTTGAGGCGCTCGTATTGAGGAAGAGCGGCTTTACTTTTGGCAAGAGAAAGAGTGAAGGTTCGAACCATTCGAACTTTTCGAGCAAAAAGAACAAAAAGGGTTTCGGTAATGCTAGTGGTGGAAAGAAAAGTGCTTCCGGGGATTTTTCTTATTCGTGTTACAATTATGGACAAAAGGGCCACATGGCTCGTGAATGTCCAAGTTTATCCTCCGCAACCAAAATCACTTGTTTCAATTGTGGTAAGGAGGGGCACAAAAGGCCCGAGTGTCCCGAGTTGCGTAATGATAATGTTAAGCGGTTAGAGAAGGCGGCGGGTACGGCTAGGGGTCACAATTATTTGATGACCAATGATGAAGCCATGCAATCCAACGAAGTTGTCTCAGGTACTTTCATGGTTAATTCTCATCCGGCAAGGATACTTTTTGATAGTGGTGCTAACTTGTCGTTCGTGTCACCAAAATTTGTGCCTATACTTAATAAACCATTAGCTAAGTTAAGTCGTCCGGTAGAAGTCGAAATAGCGGATGGCAAGATGGTGCTAGTGGTTGATGTGTGTAAAAATTGTGATGTTGTATTTGGTGCCGAAAGTTTTAAAATCGATCTCATACCGATGACTTTGGGCGATTTTGATATCATTATGGGTATGGATTGGCTCGATCGAAATAGAGCCGACATTGCATGCCATGGTAAGTTTATTCGGGTAAAGACCCCAAGTGGGGGAGAGTTAATTATTCATGGCGATAAGCAAAGAAGACTTGTACCGATATGTTCTTTTGCACGGGCACGTCGTTTCCTTATTAGTGGTGGCATGGCTTTTCTTGCCCATGTTGTTGATACTCGTGATGAGCCACCACCCATTCGTGAAATTCCGGTGGTTAGTGAATTCGAAGACATTTTTCCGGACGAATTACCGGGTGTTCCGGCGGAAAGGCAAGTTGAATTTCGCATTGAGTTAGTTCCGGGGGCTACCCCCATTGCTAAAACTCCTTATCGTTTAGCACCGACGGAAATGCAAGAGTTGTTAAATCAAACCCAAGAGTTACTAGAGAAGGGTTTTATTCGACCGAGTGCTTCGCCATGGGGCGCTCCGGTTTTATTCGTGAAAAAGAAGGATGGTAGTATGCGGATGTGCATCGATTACCGGGAGTTGAATAAAGTGACGATCAAGAATCGTTATCCATTGCCTAGGATTGACGATTTGTTTGACCAACTCCAAGGTGCAACGTATTTCTCTAAAATCGACATACGGTCCGGCTATCACTAAATGCGGGTCTGTGAGGAAGATATCGAGAAAACGACTTTTCGAACGCGTTATGGGCATTTTGAGTTTGTGGTTTTGCCTTTTGGTCTTACGAATGCACCGGCGGCATTCATGGACCTTATGAAACGAGTGTGCCAACCTATGTTGGACAAGTCGGTAATTGTGTTCATCGACGATATACTTGTTTATTCGAAAAGTATGAACGAACATGAACGCCATTTGCGCAAAGTATTGAAGACGCTACGAAAGGAGAAGTTGTATGCTAAGTTCCCCAAATGTGAATTTTGGCTAAGGAAGGTTCAATTCCTTGGCCACATTGTGAACAAAGACGGTATTCAAGTAGATCCGGGGAAGATAGAGACGGTGAAGAGTTGGAGACAACCGACTACGCCTACAGAGGTCCGAAGTTTTCTCGGATTGGCCGGTTATTATCTGTGATGACCCGGGAATTTCCGACCAAATTTAAACTTGAATCTTATTTGATTTCGATACGATAAGCAAAGTCTGTAATGTTGAGTCTCGAAAACTTTAGAACAGTTACATGAATACATTTGCCCTTTTAACCTATTCCCGACGATTCACGAACAACTAAATGTAAATAGATGTGTGTGTGTGTGTATATATATATATACAAATAATAATTAGAAATATAATTTGAAATATGATTTGAAAATAAAATATATGATTTAATTGTAAGAACTAAATTGTAAAATAATAAACGACATAATAAAGTTGTATTTTAAAATGAATATCTATATATATAAATAAATACACGATAATAGTATGAAACTATATATATATATATATATATATATATATATATATATATATATATATATATAATGTAAAAGAATTCTATTAATAACTATTATATTGTAACATTTATAAAATATAAATATTAAATATTAAATGGATACATTCATATAATATATAATAAAATTTGTAATATAAATATATTAGATAAAATTACAAGTAAATTATAGTTATTATAAGATTATTATTACATTCACTGTTATTATAATTAATAATAATAATAATAAATTTATTAATTTCAATTATATAAAACTATAAAAGAATCAAACAAAAATCATGTAATTCAGTTTGAGGTATCCTTCAATCTATAGTTAAACTTCGTTTCTTGTCCCAAATTTGGTAACTGTCAAACTCAACCATTCTAATACAACCAAGAATCTGTGAACATCAACATTATTTTTCTTATTTTTCCTTCGTCCTTTTAATTGATTCTGCTGTCGATCTTTTTACTTTAATACTTGACCAAGCCTTGTGAAAATCATTTGTATTCCACCTACTGCAATATAGTACCAATCGATTTATAATCTAACCGGTTTTTTTTTCCTTCGGTACCCCTGTTACCTATCTTATTGGTCATATTTCAATTTCGAAAAAAATTTCAAAAACTATAAATGCAGAACGTTTCTAATTCGCGTCGTGAATCTTTTTTCAAAACCTCAGATTGCAATTTTTTATATTGAATGCGAATTTGGCAGTCAAAGTTTTAAGTTCAAAAAGTCATCAAATGTTCTAAGATCGAATTTAAATTCTAAGGGTTGTTTCAGTTGAAATTGATAATTTACGAAGTTTCTAGAAAGGATTTTGAATCTATTTCATGTTATAATATTGACCTAATTCTTTCTAGAAATCGAAGTTAATTTTTTTTAAAGCTGTAGCGACAGCAAGTTTGGTTGCTGTTCGATTATTTATTTATTTTTTTCATTCTTCTATTTCACGATCACAATTCTTTTATTTTATAATTGTTACAAGTCATAAACAAGAATACAAATTCATTTTTTTTTTAGTTATTAGGATTGATTCTGGTTACGTTCGTGTTCTTGATGAAGAAGAAGATGAGAAGGGGAACCACATAAATATACGGGTTATAATTAATTACAAGGGAATATGAAACAGAAAATGGGCAATAGCCCAATGGTTAGGACGAGTGTGATTCTTCGAGAGGTCTCGGGTTCGAGCCCGGGCATGGGTTGTTTTCAATATTTTTTGGGACTTCATCCTTTGTGAGGTAGTCTTCATTGTTTATTTATTTTTATCAATATTATTATTACTTATTAATGTTAATTATTATTATTATTATTATTATTATTATTATTATTATTATTATTATTATTATTATTATTATTATTATTATTATTATTATTAATATGATTATTATTGTTATGATTGTTTTTGTTAATGTTATTAATTTTATTATTAAAATTATTATTGTTATTAATATTACTAAAATGAGTAGTAATTATAAATTATTATTATTATTAAGTATTAGTAACATTATGATTATTATTATTATCATTTTGCTATTATGAAAAATCATTAAGTATTATTCATGGTTATTAGTATTATTAGTATCAATATAAGTATTTTTATGATTAGGCTTAATATTATAATTGTCATTATGAAAATAATACAAACTATTATTATTAGGATTAATAATAGTATTAGTATCATTGTAGATTCATCATTATTATTATTATTATTATTATTATTATTATTATTATTATTATTATTATTAACAAAATTGTTATTATTAAAGATTTCCATTCTTAATATTGTTATAGTTATTATTATTAAGTATTATGTACTAATGTCAAAAATTTTTATTTTCACTACCATTATTACTAAATCATTCGTTTTACCAAAAACTACTAAAATTATTATTATGAGAATTATAATCAAAAACTATCATCAATATTATTATTAACAAAAATTATTAACTTTAATACTTTTATTAGTAACATTAGGTATTATCATTATTATCATTTTTTTTAGCATTACAAATAATATCTTGGCATTATTATAATTACTATATTTTAACGAACAAACAATATATATATATATATATATATATATATATATATATATATATATATATATATATATATATATATATATATATATATATATTAATACATATAACATAATACAATTTATATTATCATATACAAAATGAATATATGAAATATATATATATTATTAATATAAAAAGTATATAACTAATAGAATTATATATATATTTATTCGATTACAACTATGTATATTAATAAATACACAAATGATGTAGGTTCGTGAATCCGAGATCAACTCTATACTTGTTCAATCTCGTTCTATGTATTTTTACTACAAAATACATTAGGTGAGTTTCATTAATCCCTTTTTAAATGCTTTTGCAAAATATATTTTTGGGACTGAGAATACATGCGATGTTTTTATAACTGATTTACGAAATAGACACAAGTAATCGAAACTATACTCTATGGTTGAATTATCGAAATCGAATATGCCCCTTTTATTAAGTCTGGTAATCTAAGAATTAGGGAACAGACACCCTAATTGACGCGAACTCTAAAGATAGATCTATCGGGCCCAACAAGCCCCATCCAAAGTACCGGATGCTTTAGTACTTCGAAATTTATATCATGTCTGAAGGAGGATCCCGGAATGATGGGGATATTCTTATATACATATTGTGAATGTCGGTTACCAGGTGTTCAATCCATATGAATGATACTTTTCTCTCTATGCATGGGACGTATGTTTATGAGAAATGGAAATATGAAATCTTGTGGTCTATTAAAATTATGAAATGATTATTTATGTTAAACTAATGAACTCACCAACCTTTTGGTTGACACTTGAAAGCAGGTTTATTCTCAGGTACGAAAGAAATCTTCCGCTGTGCATTTGCTCATTTTAAAGATATTACTTGGAGTCATTCATGACATATTTCAAAAGATGTTGCATTCGAGTCGTTGAGTTCATCAAGATTATATTTAAGTCAATTATATTTGGATATATTATGAAATGCTATATATGTCTCTCAACTGTCGATGTAACGAAAGTTTGTTTTTTAAAAACGAATGCAATGTTTGTAAAATGTATCATATAGAGGTCAAGTACCTCGCAATGTAATCAACTGTTGTGAATCATTTATAATCGATATGGATTTCGTCCGGATGGATTAGGACGGGTCATTTCAGTTGGTATCAGAGCGGTGGTCTTAGCGAACCAGGTCTTGCATTAGCGTGTGTAACTGATAGTTGTTAGGATGCATTAATGAGTCTGGACTTCGACCGTGTCTGCATGTCAAAAGTTTTGCTTATCATTTCGTGTCGAAAATTACTTACTTATCATCCTTAAAGTCTAGACACGTCTTACTGCTTCTATTGCAAAGACAGTGTATAGATAAATTCATATCTTAGCGTATCTGTTATTGTTACTTTTGCCTGACAGCTTCCGTAGATTCCTCTGCAACTTATGGGATTTTAGTATTATATATGCATATGTAAATTATGTATTGCAGGGTACTAATCTACATCCTATAATCTAATTCTTATCAAAATCCTTCATCTGATCGTACGATATGAATCCCTCAACCAGTTCGAGTCCCTTAGATCCCGATAGCTATTCCGATAGTTATTCCGACAATTATTCTGACATGCTCCGAAAGCGGTGTCACCAGAATGAATCAATCTATCAGACATCCCCAATTCATCTGATGGGTTCGTAGTTGACTTAATCGATGGAGACGAGAAAAAGGCGATCCTTTCCACCCACCAACCTGCACTCTTGGCAAAGAACCGGAAGCACTTACCGGCGAACCTATTCGAAACACCATTCTCATATTCATTTCCAGAGTATCTCACCACGACCATATTTTATCTAAAAATCTAGATCTTATTCATCCGTTCGTCCGAACCGACAATCATCTCGGAATAATGGAAGAAGCCAACGAACTTCACGCTCGATTAATCAATTTGGAAAACGTAGTGCAAAATGTAACAGCTTCAACAACACCACCGGCACCAACAACCCAAGTTTCAACATCACACGCCTCAACATCTCATTCTGCACCTCGAGTATAATCATCGTTCTACGTATCATTCTACATCAATTATCTTCGTTCTTCATAGCGAGTATGTAATCTCTAATGTTTTAGAGATTATGTATTCTAGTTATAACGGTAAATCAAATGAGATTAATATTATATTAACTCATTAAATCTATGATTACATCTGAAGAAAATATTTATGTAAGTATATTTTCATAAAGATTGTAATTAAAAATTCATTCGTACAAACTGTTAATGGTGAAAATATTTTAACGGGTAGGTAATACCCGAGGAATATTTAAGATTCACATTAATAAGTTACATTGTACATTCTTCGAATCTGATTCAACAATCAATTACTATCCTATATTCAAACACCGATATACGTATCCGTTCACTGCAAAATAACCATTTTCATTCAACTTCATATTTAGATTTTGACTTATCATAATCCGACAAGTGGCATAATGAAGAAAACATTTGACAAAATAAAATTTATTAGAAACAAACAAATTAACTAGGAGAAATTTTGTTAAGAATCCACGCTAACTGTTCCTAGCTAATTGTTCCCAGCTAACTGATTACACTTTATTTACCACAATTTAATTATCGCAATTTACATTCTCGCAATTTTATTTATCATCATTTAATTTCTGTTATTTACTTTACGCATTTAATTTATCATCATTTAATTTCTGTATTTATTTTACGCACTTTAAATATCGGGACATGTATACAAGGTTTTGACATATCATATCGATGCATCTATATATATTATTTGGAATAACCATAGACACTCTATATCCAGTAATGCGGGAGTTAGCTATACAGGGTTGAGGTTGATTCTATAATAATATATATACTTTGAGTTGTGATCGAGTCTGAGACGAATACGGGTCACGTTACGTATTAATTAATTCGAATACTATATATTAAACTATACATGAATTATTGAATTGCTAACGGTGGACTACCAACTGTGGACTACCAACATTGGACAATTAAAATGAATTAAAATATTGACTATAACATATGAAACTAAACATTTCTTCAAGTTTGCCACTTGATCTCATTTTAAACCTCATTTGTATCTTGACGATTTCAATCTGCGTTCGAACCTTTCATGATTCTTGAAAACATTTCAATCGAGAGGATGAACCAATCGCACATCATTTACGGAAGGAAAGAGTGATGCATATAGCTATGCACCTGAAAATACTCGGAACCTGAGTAAACGTTTGACATGTATCTGTGTTAGATCCTTTAGCATTATTATTACCCAAAATAACTTCACAATCCCTTTTCAAGGTAGTAAATTTTGTCACAGCTCCAACAAGTCAACTTTGACTTTTCACTCGGTTTAGCTTATTATAACCCTGATATAAAAGTTGCCTTTCGTCATCAATACCGGAAAACCGTTTATATCTCACTACATTAGCAGTAAACATACCAACAACCTCGTTGCTTCTTGGCTTAAATCTCTCTGACAAATCATTATATTTATTCATTGAAACCCTATCATATACTCATCCGCATCTTGTAACGAGAACTGCCATAACAATTACTAGGAATCAGCAATCAGTACTTTGAAAACTCACAGCATATCTACATCAACAGTTATATGTATGACAATTATCTCTTAGAATTATGATCTCTCATTTTGAAATTTGAAAAAGCACTCAATCACAAACCAATACTCTGAATGTTGAAAAAGCTGAATGAAGCAACAGAAACCATAGACAACTGTAAACGACCTTAATCAATGGAAGTTTGATGATAAAGAATAGTATGTTGGAAAAGCTCAGAAAAGTTGGAACTGAAAAATGGATTGAGCTAACCACGAAGGAGACCAAGGACAAATACAAGGACCATACCATATATTCAAAGAATCCAGGTAATTCTGGATCCGATGAAACCTTCAATGAATATCTTGCTCCGTGGTCATGTTAAAATCTTGCGGAAAATCTTTCTCCATCAACCATCGAACTTAGAAATTCCAAAATATCATCATCAATATCTTCAATATATCTGAGGATATTTTCAAAAATATTCACGTCCGAAATTATATACCTCTTCGTGCTTTCTGTGTATCATTATATTGGAAACATTCAAGAGAAAATTTAGTACCGAAAAGTAGATTATGCGAAACTATGAAGAAAGTCGTGGACAAATCACAAAGAATAAGTTTGACTTCAAAGAATCTAAATGATTCAATGTCTGCTGAAGTCTTTAGCGAATATCTTGTTCATTACTCTAAACCCTTGCAAACAATAGTCTCCATCATTCTCTGATCTTAGATATTCAAAGATATTATCGTATCTTTCATTATAAATATCCTCCATATTTCTGAAGATATTTTTATAATTATTCTTATCTGAAATCATTAATCTCTTCGAGCTATCAGTGTTACATCATATAGAAACTGTTAGTTTCTATATTCTGTAAACTTTCGAGTTTAAAAAAATGAATGTTTTTGAAGTAGTGTTGGTAACTGATGCACGAGTTAGTATAATATAATGACACTTGATCAACGTGATTATATTACAGTAAGTCATGCTGAGTTTCTAATGAAACGTGATGATGGTTCACAGTAAATCATACTGTCATCATGCGTCATGTTACATAACTCTTTCATTCTACTTAACTTCTGAACATATCAAGAAAATGTATTCTTGATGGATCTACCTTCCATGATGTTGATAAATTTGAAAATCAAATCGTGCTATCACGTTCTTCCCTGCTTAGAACATTATAAGCATTCAAAACTCTATATCTACGAATTCTGGACCATTATTCGCTTGATTTAAAGTCGGGAAGAGAAAACAAAAGAATGAATCTCCAAAATAGAAATGAGGGGTATAAATCACAGCAAATGGGAGATGGCATTAACTGTGAATGACAATGATTATTAAAGACAGAAGCAGGGACTTTAAAATTTAAAGGAAAATATAAATCCCTATAACAACACATAAGTTACAAACCGTGTATATCAATACGTATCGCAACGAAAAGACACGGGAGAATTAAAAACACTATAAACCCAAGGGTATAGTAGAAGTAAATAGATTCTTCCGGTGGAAGGTGGAAAAGAAGAATGACAGATATAAAGATTCGGAGTATATCGAGAACCAGAACTGGATGGAGCATATTGACAAATGATTCAAAGTACGAATTAAAGAAGAAAGAATAGAAGGTGTGAAGTATAAAGATATGAAGGGGGTGGATTTATAGTAAAATATCCGACAGAGCAATCAAAATAGATGATCGCATTTAAAGCGGATCCTAATTCCCACGATTATCGAAGAATCAAATCTTATTACGAAGATTTTCTCCAAATCTCTTGAACTTGGAAATCAATCATATCTACGTCAAAAGATATGACGAATCTATACCTACTCATCTCACCCTTTGGTGATAGCTTCACTCGTACTCTTCACAAAATCAAATTGTTTTATCTATATTACTCAATGATGATAAAACTCTATTTATCGACTCATATTTGTCATGAAAACATTTTTATAGTTAGCTATGACGACCTCACTCAAATTTTGGGACGAAATTTCTTTAACGGGTAGGTACTGTGATGACCCGGGAATTTCCGACCAAATTTAAACTTGAATCTTATTTGATTTCGATACGATAAGCAAAGTCTGTAATGTTGAGTCTCGAAAACTTTAGAACAGTTACATGAATACATTTGCCCTTTTAACCTATTCCCGACGATTCACGAACAACTAAATGTAAATAGATGTGTGTGTGTGTGTGTGTGTAGATATATATATATATATATATATATATATATATATATATATATATACAAATAATAATTAGAAATATAATTTGAAATATGATTTGAAAATAAAATATATGATTTAATTGTAAGAACAAAATTGTAAAATAATAAACGACATAATAAAGTTGTATTTTAAAATGAATATCTATATATATAAATAAATACACGATAATAGTATGAAACTATATATATATATATACATATATATATATATATATATATATATATATATATATATATATATATATATATATATATATATATAAAAGAATTCTATTAATAACTATTATATTGTAACATTTATAAAATATAAATATTAAATATTAAATGGATACATTCATATAATATATAATAAAATTTGTAATATAAATATATTAGATAAAATTACAAGTAAATTATAGTTATTATAAGATTATTATTACATTCACTGTTATTATAATTATTAATAATAATAATAAATTTATTAATTTCATTTATATAAAACTATAAAAGAATCAAACAAAAATCGTGTAATTCAGTTTGAGGTATCCTTTAATCTATAGTTAAACTTTGTTTCTTGTCCCAAATTTGGTAACTGTCAAACTCAACCATTCTAATACAATCAAGAATCTGTGAACATCAACATTATTTTTCTTATTTTTCCTTCGTCCTTTTAATTGATTCTGCTGTCGATCTTTTTACTTTAATACTTGACCAAGCCTTGTGAAAATCATTTGTATTCCACCTACTGCAATATAGTACCAATCGATTTATAATCTAACAGGTTTTTTATTTTTTATTTTTTATTTTCCTTCGGTACCCCTGTTACCTATCTTGTTGGTCATATTTCAATTTCGAAAAAAATTTCAAAAACTATAAATGCAGAACGTTTCTAATTCGCATCGTGAATCTTTTCTCAAAACCTCAGATTGCAATTTTTTATATTGAATGCGAATTTGGCAGTCAAAGTTTTAAGTTCAAAAAGTCAACAAATGTTCTAAGATCGAATTTAAATTCTAAGGGTTGTTTCAGTTGAAATTGATAATTTACGAAGTTTCTAGAAAGGATTTTGAATCTATTTCATGTTATAATATTGACCTAATTCATTCTAGAAATCGAAGTTAATTTTTTTTTTAAAGCTGTAGCGACAGCAAGTTTGGTTGCTGTTCGATTATTTTTTTTTTCATTCTTCTATTTCACGATCACAATTCTTTTATTTTATAATTGTTACAAGTCATAAACAAGAATACAAATTCGTTTTTGTTTTAGTTATTAGGATTGATTCTGGTTACGTTCGTGTTCTTGATGAAGAAGAAGATGAGAAGGGGAACCACATAAATATACGGGTTATAATTAATTACAAGGGAATATGAAACAGAAAATGGGCAATAGCCTAATGGTTAGGACGAGTGTGATTCTTCGAGAGGTCTCGGGTTCGAGCCCGGGCATGGGCTGTTTTCAATATTTTTTGGGACTTCATCCTTTGTGAGGTAGTCTTCATTGTTTATTTATTTTTATCAATATTATTATTACTTAGAAATGGTAATTATTATTATTATTATTAATATGATTATTATTGTTATGATTGTTTTTGTTATTGTTATTAATTTTATTATTAAAATTATTATTGTTATTAATATTACTAAAATGAGTAGTAATTATAAATTATTATTATTATTAAGTATTAGTAACATTATGATTATTATTATTATTATCATTTTGCTATTATGAAAAATCATTAAGTATTATTCATGGTTATTAGTATTATTAGTATCAATATAAGTATTTTTATAATTAGGCTTAATATTATAATTGTCATTATGAAAATAATACAAACTATTATTATTAGGATTAATAATAGTATTAGTATCATTGTAGATTCATTATTATTATTATTATTATTATTATTATTATTAACAAAATTGTTATTATTAAAGATTTCCATTCTTAATATTGTTATAGTTATTATTATTAAGTATTATGTACTAATGTCAAAAATTATTATTTTCACTACCATTATTACTAAATCATTCGTTTTACCAAAAACTACTAAAATTATTATTATGAGAATTATAATCAAAAACTATCATCAATATTATTATTAACAAAAATTATTAACTTTAATACTTTTATTAGTAACATTAGGTATTATCATTATTATCATTTTTTTAGCATTACAAATAATATCTTGGTATTATTATAATTACTATATTTTAACAAACAAATAATATATATATATATATATATGTATATATATATATATATTTAATACATATAACATAATACAATTTATATTATCATATACAAAATGAATATATGAAATATATATATATATATATATATTATTAATATAAAAAGTATATAACTAATATAATTATATATATATTTATTCGATTACAACTATGTATATTAATAAATACACAAATGATGTAGGTTCGTGAATCCGAGGTCAACTCTATACTTGTTCAATGTCGTTCTATGTATTTTTACTACAAAATACATTAGGTGAGTTTCATTAATCCCTTTTTAAATGCTTTTGCAAAATATATTTTTGGGACTGAGAATACATGCGATGTTTTTATAACTGATTTACGAAATAGACACAAGTAATCGAAACTACACTCTATGGTTGAATTATCGAAATCGAATATGCCCCTTTTATTAAGTCTGGTAATCTAAGAATTAGGGAACAGACACCCTAATTGACGCGAACTCTAAAGATAGATCTATCGGGCCCAACAAGCCCCATCCAAAGTACCGGATGCTTTAGTACTTCGAAATTTATATCATGTCCGAAGGAGGATCCCGGAATGATGGGGATATTCTTATATACATATTGTGAATGTCGGTTACCAGGTGTTCAATCCATATGAATGATACTTTTGTCTCTATGCATGGGACGTATGTTTATGAGAAATGGAAATATGAAATCTTGTGGTCTATTAAAATTATGAAATGATTATTTATGTTAAACTAATGAACTCACCAACCTTTTGGTTGACACTTGAAAGCATGTTTATTCTCAGGTACGAAAGAAATCTTCCGCTGTGCATTTGCTCATTTTAAAGATATTACTTGGAGTCATTCATGACATATTTCAAAAGACGTTGCATTCGAGTCGTTGAGTTCATCAAGATTATATTTAAGTCAATTATATTTGGATATATTATGAAATGCTATATATGTCTCTCAACTGTCGATGTAACGAAAGTTTGTTTTTTAAAAACGAATGCAATGTTTGTAAAATGTATCATATAGAGGTCAAGTACCTCGCAATGTAATCAACTGTTGTGAATCGTTTATAATCGATATGGATTTCGTTATCATTAGTTTATCTAAGACTTTTCTAAGATCGCTTCTTCGTTGACGAAATTGACGAGGAAGAACGCGAGATTTACTTGGGAGAACGAGCAAGAAATTGCTTTTCAATTGCTAAAAGAGAAATTGTGTCAAGCTCCGGTGTTAGTGCTGCCGGAAGGAGTGGAAGACATGACGGTCTATTGTGATGCTTCGTTAAATGGGCTCGGGTGTGTTCTAATGCAAAGAGGTAAAGTCATCGCTTATGCCTCTCGACAACTAAAGGAACACGAAACGAGATATCCGACTCATGATCTTGAGTTGGCGGCGGTTGTGCATGCGTTGAAAATTTGGCGCCATTACTTGTATAGTGTTAAGAGTACGATTTATTCGGATCATAAGAGCTTGAAACATCTCTTTAATCAACGAGATTTGAATTATCGTCAACGTAGGTGGATGGATGTGGTAAAAGATTATGATTGTGAAATACTTTATCATCCGGGCAAGGCGAATGTGGTCGCGGTTGCGTTAATTTGAAAGAGTCACCACCCGGCGTTACGATTGGGATTGTTACGTATGATTATTACTAACGCTTTTCTTGAAAAACTTGGTGTGACTCAAATAGAGGCTTACGTTCACAACAAGCATGCGGAATGAATTGTGGGGCAATCGGAATTCATTACTATGGGTTCGCATGGTTTGTTGCCTTTTCAAGGAAGGGTGTGGGTGCCTAAGATGGGGGATTACCGGCGAGTGCTACTTGATGAAGCACATAAGTCAAAGTATTCCATTCATCCAGGCGCGACGAAAATGTATCATGATTTGAGGAAGGATTATTGGTGGCCGGGCATGAAACGTGATGTTGTGAAGTATGTCGAGCAATGCATCACGTGTTTGCAAGTTAAAGCCGAGCACCAAAAGCCGTATGGTAAGTTACAACCGTTAGAAATCCTGAAGTGGAAATGGGAGCACATTACCATGGATTTCATTACAAAGTTACCTAAGACGACGAGAACCCAATTTGATTCGATTTGGGTAATAGTTGATCGATTGACCAAAAGTGCCTTGTTTCTTCCCATTAAAGAAGCAATATCGTCGGAGGCCTTGGCTAAGTTGTTTGTCAAGGAAGTAGTATCGAGACACGGGGTTCCTATATCTATTGTTTCGGATAGAGATACTCGTTTTACATCTCGGTTTAGGGAAAAGTTTCACGAAGATATGGGTACACAATTAAAATTGAGCACGGTGTATCATCCTCAAACGGACGGTCAAATCGAACGTACGAATCAAACTTTGGAAGATATGTTACGGCCGTGCATTATTGATTTCGGTGGT
Source organism: Rutidosis leptorrhynchoides (assembly GCF_046630445.1). NCBI lineage: Eukaryota > Viridiplantae > Streptophyta > Magnoliopsida > Asterales > Asteraceae > Rutidosis > Rutidosis leptorrhynchoides. The sequence continues at coordinate 93,123,184 of NC_092333.1, forward strand.
AGTTGGGATGAGCATTTGCCTTTGGTGGAATTCTCGTACAATAATAGTTATCACAGTAGTATCGGGATGCCACCTTATGAGATGCTTTATGGGCGTAGGTGTCGAACTCCAATTTGTTAGGGTGAAGTAGGTCAAAGAGAAATCGGGAGTACCAATTTGGTTTTGGAGATGAATAACAAGATTGATATTATTTGGGATCACTTGAAGAAGGCTCAAGATAGACAAAAGTCGTATGCCGATAAACGTAGACGAACGATCGAATTTCAAGAAGGTGACATGGTGATGCTTAAGGTTTCGCCATGGAAAGGCATTATTCGATTTAGAAAACGGGGAAAGTTAGCTCCTCGATTTATTGGGCCATTTAAGGTTTTAGCTCGTGTTGGTGAAGTCGCGTATCGTTTGGAATTACCCGAAGAGCTTGCGGGGATCCATAATACATTTCATGTTTCCCATCTCCGTAAGTGTCTTGCGGACGATTCTTCGTGGGTGCCATTAGACGAGATTGAACTAAACAATAAGTTAGAGTATATTGAGGAACCGATTGCTATCCTCGACGAGAAGGTCAAAAGGTTGAGACATAAGGAGGTTAGAACTTTTAAAGTCCAATGCCGTCGTAGTAAAGGTTCCGAGTTTACTTGGGAGCCCGAAGAATTCGTGTTAGTTTATCTTCCCTCTTGTCATGCGGCTTGGATCGCGAGGATGCGCTCCGATTCAAGTGGGGGAGAGTTGTAAGACCCAAATATTTCACCGTACATATGTGTAAATATGATCTTTGAAGTGTGGGTGTTCGTTTCATAATTTAAAAAGAAGGCAGAAACTGGTCTGGGCGTTTAGCGCGCCGCGCGGCCTTTTGGCGCGCCGCGCCACTGGTCTGTGACAGATTCCCTCCTCTTTAGATTAGATATTTTGGGGGTAAATTGGTAAAATCACGTGGGGTCCGACTTTAAGGCCCTAAACCAGTTGTTGGGGTCTCATTAACTCCATTTCCACCTACATCAACCTCATCCATTCAATTCTAGAGAGCGAGTGATAACCTAGTGTGAGAAAACTCATTTTTGGAGAAAAAGAAAGAGGATTCTTGCTTAAGCTCAAGTTCTAAAGTTGTTCATCTACTTCGTAGCTACGTTTTGGTGGTAGTGGTATGCTCTAATCTTGATTTCTTGATTCAATTTTGTGTAAGGGTTAGAGTTAGGGTTTATGGTGAACTTAAAACCTACTTTGTTAGTAAATTGGGTGTTTTAGGTGAATTTGGGTTATGTTGACTAAAGATGACTAACTAGGGTTTTTCAAGTATTAATTGTTGTTAATGAACCTTAAGTAGTTAGTGAATTACTAGCACACTTATATAAATGTAAATGGGTGTCGAGTGGGTTAGCGGATGATCCGAAATGGGTGTATTGACTTTTAAGTGGTCAAATGGGTCAAAATGGACCTAAGTTAGTTAATGTTTGTGATTAATGCATAAACCTAGTGTTAAAAGGTGTTTTAAGACCTAACTTGGCTAATGTTAGGGTTTTGGCGAAAGATGACCCAATTTTAGGGTTAAGTGCCCAAATGGGTCAAAATGACCTAGTAGTAGTGAGTGTTGTGGGTTTGACCAACTTGAATGGTTGATTGATTATGTGTATATTATAATAGGTGCGTTACTTTGAAGATTCAATCTTGGTTTATTGATTCACCAAAGGCGTAAGGTGAGTGGAATGATTATATGCGTAGGTAAATAATGTATTTATTTGTTGTAGCGTGAGATGTGAAGTGTCGATGTGCTAAGACACCATATTTCACGTGACGAGTGAAGTGTCGATGTGCTAAGACACCACTCAAAGTAATATGACGGGTGAAGTGTCGATGTGTTAAGACGCCACCCGGGGTGAAGTGCCGATGTGTTAAGACACCACCCGGAGTGAAGTATCGATGTGCTAAGATGCCACTCCAAGTAAGTTGAAGGGTGAAGTGCCGATGTGTTAAGGCGCCACTCGAGGTGAAGTATCGATGTGTTAAGATGCCACCCGTGGGGTTAGTGTACGAAGTGTTAAGTGCACTAATGGTAGTTATGAACTCCGACGGTCTTTAAACACCGTTCCTTGTTCGATTGGTTAACCATGGTTATTGTGTTGTAGAGTAAGCATATTATATTTGTTCAAGTTAAATATGCTATTGTTATGCTAGTTTGGTTATTGGAGGTTATAGCTTGTATTTATGACGATAAGCTAATTGTGTTTGCTAGCATGTATACGGTATGCGTGTAAGTGTTTGCAAATAGATATATTATATATGTATGTGTGTAATTATTGCATTCACTAAGCGTTAGCTTAACCTCTCGTTGTTTACCATTTTATAGGTTCCGGCGTGGATAAGGGTAAGGGCATACGGTTGGATTAGAGATCCCGCTTGTTAGGGGACGCCTTTTGTATGTGTTAGCTTTTGAAGTTTGACCATGACTTGGGTAGTTTAATCCCAAACACCATGCTCATCGCGTTGTTTGGTACTTAAAATTTTTGGTGGTCGAAACTCACGTTATGTATTAAACTCGTAAAAGGGCCAAACTGGTCCCGCTTTGTAAAACTTATTTTATGTTTGAATTGTGTTAGTTTTACATGTTTGAATATGTTGTTAAAAGCGTTTTGTCTAATTATGTCAGGAAGTGGCCGATCTTTTTCACGTTTCATGACTTTTGGGACAGACCAGTTTGCTGTTGCAGCAAAAAAAAAATTTATTTGTTATTTTTACGCGGGTTGTTCGTGGTTTGGTTTGGGTTGTTACATTTTAATTATAATTTAAGTTTAATAATAATAAAAGTATATTCGAGGGTGTTTTAATTCGGGTTTCAAACCGTTTTAAGCTAAGGAAATATTGGGTATTGTTCGGGGTATTGTTCATGAATCCAAGACCAACCATACAGTCATCTACTATCTTTACGCCTACGTAATTTGCCTACAATATTGAACCTCAATATTGAACCGTGAGTTTATAGTCTCCCTTTTTAAATACTTTAAATATTTTTGGGCTGAGAATACATGCAATTTATTTTAAACGCAATAAGACACAAGTACATACTAAATTCTACACTGAGTTAAATCGAAAATCCCTTAGCTTTGGTAACTAGTAGCTGCCAATACATAGGATATGGACTGGTGGGCGCGAATAATTGTATATGGATCCATAGGGCTTGACATCCCCGTCCGAGCTAGAGCGCTAGCCTTTTAACGGACGTATGTTATTTGAGTTTATGACACGTTGGTTTGCGTGTATTAAAACGAATGGGGTAATTATCATTATAACGTTAAAGTTTAGTTACCAGGGTGCTCTGTTACGTAGAATCTATTGATAAACTTTTGATGAAATCTTGTGGTCTATCTTTATATACTTATGACTCGAGCAATTAAACCTATAACTCACCAACATTCGTGTTGACTTTTTAGCATGTTTTATTCTCAGGTCCTTAGACTGCTTCCGCTGTGATGTGCTTGTTGCCTGCATGGAGTCTCTCATGCTTTGTATAAAGTTTATTGCATTCGAAATAAAACTGCGTTGTGTAATAAATAATTTGACTGTGATGTCAAACTGTATGATAAAAACTTATGTATTTTGGGGATTTGCTTATACCTAAGCACTCACCCACATGTTTATAACTTTCTATGTTTAGAAAGTCACTTATATTAATGAATGCAATATTTTATCAAAACGTATCATATAGAGGTCAAAATCTCACTGTGGAATTAATGATTAACGTGCCGCGTCAATAGCGATTTTGACGGGTCGTTACAGTTGGTATCCGAGCTTGAGGTTATAGGGAATCAGAATTTGCATTAATGTGTTTAACTGGTAATTGTTAGGATGCATTAGTGAGTCTGGACTATGACCATATCTGTTTTTACCGATTTTTGCTTATCATTTTGTCAAAAACATTATATGTGATATATTTATATGCTAACATAATTGTTGTTTCAATTATGTGATAGATGACTTCTTCTAATCCTATCATTTTGTACGACTCGGAATCAGACACTGAATCTATTCTCTCCACAACTAAAAAGGACGTTCCAATACCTATTAAAGAAGAAATTGTGTTAGCTGGGGAATCTCAACTCTAGGTTAACCCAGAGGAGGTCCCAGCTCCACCCAGCTCTAGTTTTCCGGAGCCACAGTATCGTTAGCATGGACCCATGATCCCTGGAATAAACGAGGATCGTCCATTTCTAAATGAACATGGACATTGGGCCAGATACACCACCGACGGGCGGGTTGTACCGATTACGCCTGGAAGATATCGGTTCATGACCACCGGTACATATTCTCCTACACATGACTCAGACAGTTCATTAGGTGAGATCAGTGAGGAGGAGGAGGATGTAGTAAATGATATTACTGAAAAAGAAGTTAACAAAGGAAAGGAATTCAAACTTGCTATAAAGAACCACAAAAATAAAAAGTCCTTAATTATTAAAAAGGAACAGGACCATTCAATCCGTAACCACCCTTATTGTATTAAACCCACTGAGGCAACGGGTACCTCAAAACCCCGACCAAAAATTAAATACACTGCTAGAATGTCTGTCGGACCATGCACACATAAACAATTGGCAGAGAGAACCAAATGGGAAGAAGTTTCTGATAGTTCTGAATAAACGACCTCGCAATCATAAATCTTCCATGCGCTATTCTATTGCTTATGTGTACTACTCTATCTTGTTATGTAGAATAAGCATATGTAAAATATCGATATTGTATGGTATTGTATTATTTTGGTTTATTAATAACAAATGCATGGAATGATTATTTGTATTATTACTACTTCTTATTATTATTATTACATAATAACGTAGTAACTCGCTATAATTTTTCATAGTGGAATATTATTAGGATTTTAGTAGTTAATTCCTTATACTAGCTATTATGTATGAACTTAACGGGTAGGTAATACCCTAGAAATAATTATAAAATGCTAATAAGAAGAAAAGACTTTTATAATAAATGGTTCATATTATTAATATGCTATGATTAACTATTGACAACTCATTTTACCTATAATATTCTATATGATTAAATTATCTCTGTTGTGTTATTGAAGAAACATGTCTCAAATATCGGATGCTGAGTTTGAGGAACTAGTCGAGAAACGTGTGAATGAAAGAATTGATGCAGCCGAGGCAGCAAAAGCAGCAGCCGAAGCAGGAGCCAAAACAGCAGCCGTAAACACAAATTCATGAAACGGATGCTCATACAAAACTTTTCAAGGATGCAAACCACAGACGTTTAGTGCGACCGAGGGACTAGTCGGTCTAACCCGATGGTTTGAAAAGATGGAGTCCGTTTTCAAAATCAGTAATTGTGCGGACGGAGACAAGTCAAAGTATGCTTCGTACACGTTGCAAGACGGTGCACTTACTTGGTGGAACAATTATGCTAAAGCAGAAGGAGTAGATACGGCATATGATATCTCTTGGGAAGAACTGAAAAAGATGCTAATCGAGGAGTACTGTCCTCGAAACGAGATCAGAAAAATGGAATCTGAGTTACGTAATCTAAAGGTTTTCGGCGCGAATCTCAATAACTATGAAAAGCGTTTCATGGAACTAGCCTTGTTGTGTCCCGAATTAGTGCCAAACGAGAAACGAAAGATAGAGATGTATATTGACGGTTTGTTGATCAATATCAAAGGAAATGTTACATTGTGACGACCCGGAAATTTCTGACCAAATTTAAACTTTATCTTTAAATGATTTAATATTTTCGACAAGATAAGCAAAGTCTGTAATGTTGAGTCTCAAAGTTTTGGAACTATATTCATGTAATCAATTATTCTTTGACTGTTCTCGAAGATTCACGAACAATATATATATAATTTAATGTGCATATATATATATATATATATATATATATATATATATATATATATATATATATATATATATATGATTTCAAGTTATTTAGTAAACGATAGTAACATTCGATTATTGATTCGATTGATATTTAGATAAGTTAACTAAAACGTTTAAGAGGAACCAGTAAAATACTAATTTGCTACAGTATTTTTGAATTGCTACAGTACCCGAAAAGCTACAATGTTTTCGAAAATCACTATTTGCTACAGTAACTTTGCTACCGTAAAACACTATTTCAAAATGAAAATGTATATGTATATACTACGAGACGATGATTTATAGAAGCAAATAACCAAAACACTTAATTGATTAAAGCTACACTTCGAGTGACATAGTTTATCAATGATTAAGTTTAATTTTTGATAAAGGTACACGTCACGTAACGAAAAGTACTAGTTTTCTCAGCGTACGAAAGGACATTCGAAAAACCGGAACCGGGATATTAGTCGAGCGTCAACGTACAAAATGACGGGACTAAATTTACAAGTGAACTATGCACAAGAATATAATATAATATATATATAATTAATATAAATTATATATATATTATAATTATATTTATTTAATATGTCGACAAACAAAAAGTTAAAACAAGTGAGCTGGAAAATCAAGGCCATGCGATCGCATGGCCAATGCCTCTCAACTCCATGCGATCGCATGGAGGCAAAAGTCTGGCCTGATACTATAAAATGGCATTTTGCTCGACAATTATCACACACACATACATATATTCTTATTATTACTCCGTATGAAATATATATTATTATTATTATTATTATTATTATTATTATTATTATTATTATTATTATTATTATTATTATTATTGTTTATATTATTATTAAGATTAATATTATTATTAATCTTATTATTATTAGTAGTACTATACATAAAATACTACGACGAGGTCATGAGCGTGCAGCATTCAAAATGGTTTTCGAGCGGGATAGAGCTAAGGAAAATATGGGTTATAGCTATGGAGGTTATGGGTAATGTTCGTGGGTATTATTTTGCAAGTCAAACCTAGTGTTTATCATCTCTGTTACGTCTACGTACTTTCCCGCAATATTGAATCACAATATTGATACGTGAACATTCATATCTTATCTTTTATATATTAATTGTGTATCCATGTTTAGTGCTCGAGTATATATATTTATGCATGCTTGTATGCTAAATTTGTCGTTAAATAGTTTATGATGAATCACGAATTAAATACATATATTACTGATAAAAGATATATGATATATATGTTTTTGGAAAGCTGGCGAAAAATCAATAACTTTTCATTTAGAAATCGCGTAATTTCGGTGAACGAATTAAAAGATATGATCAACTGAATTATGATTGACATTGATTGAAATTGCTTTTGAATCTGCAATTGATATTTAAACAACTTGTTTGTAAGATTGATAAATTGGATTTTGGAATATTACCAGCCGAGTAAATGAATCCTTATATAAGGCACGTCTCGTTTTGTTAAACAACTGTCAAAATTGACTTTTTGAATTTACTTTGGATAACTTTTGTATGTCGATCTCGAGCATTAGGATTATGATACACTATGACCTGACCTAGCTTGATAGACAATTATTGACCAACATATGTTCTCTAGGTTGAGATCTACGGTTATTTGGTAATCCAAGTTTCAGTCACATTTTGGTGAACGACTTTATATGCTGCTAAGGTGAGTTTATAGATCCCTTTTTAAATACTTTAAATATTTTTGGGCTGAGAATACATGCAATTTATTTTAAACGCAATAAGACACAAGTACATACTAAATTCTACACTGAGTTAAACCGAAAATCCCTTAGCTTTGGTAACTAGTAGCTGCCAGTACATAGGATATGGACTGGTGGGCGCGAATAATTGTATATGGATCCATAGGGCTTGATATCCCCGTCCGAGCTAGAGCACTAGCCTTTTAACGGACGTATGCTATTTGAGAAGCATACACGTTGGTTTACGTGTATTATTAAGATGACTATACAAAGGGTATAAACTATATATACGTTAAGTTTAGTTACCAGGGTGCTCAATTTCGTAGAATCTTTTGATAAACGTTTCGGATGAAATAACTGAAATCTTGTGATCCAACTTTATATACAGATTATGCGCAACATTAAAACTATGAACTCACCAATCTTTGTGTTGACACTTGTTAGCATGTTTATTCTCAGGTTCCCTAGAAGTCTTCCGATGTTTGCTTATATGTTAGACAAGCTTTGTGCATGGAGTCATACATGCTTTATTCAAGAAAATGTTGCATTCACAAAACCATCATCATGTATCTATTTTGACTACATTGTCAATGGAAGTATTATTGTAAACTATTATTTACGGTGATTGTCTATATGTAGAAATCATCAGATGTCAAAAACCTTGGGTTTAAATATTCATTTATGGTATACCTTTTCAAAAGAATGCAATGTTTATAAAACGTATCATATAGAGGTCAAATACCTCGCAATGAAATCGATGAATGATGTATTCGTCCATATGGATTTGGAGCGATCGTCACATACATTGTCCAAACCGAATACGATGCAGGAAGCCATGACAATGGCACACCAACTCATGGACCAGATCACAGAGAGTTCGATTAAGGCACCAATTACCGAAGTCAAGACAACTGAAGGAAAGAGGACATGGGAAGACTATAAGGCAAAAGTACTCACCTGAAGAAGCAAGAAACTTTTAAAGGTAAACAAGATGGGGCAACTGCTAGTCCAAACTATAAGGGACCCCATCCGTTCTACAAAAGATGTTACACACATCATGCAGGTTATTGCCAAGTGGTCTGTGATAAGTGCAACAAGAAAAGACATGTGGCGAAAGATTATTATGCCACCGTTTCTGAAGTAAAGACAAAACTGACTGATGTCAAGAAATGTTTTCGATGCGGGAAGCCTAGTCACTTTATAAATCAATGCCCTGATAAGGAGAAGAACAAAGAACCCGCACGTGGGAGGGCATTTAATGTTAGTGCCAGTGAAGCACGTGAGGATCCTAATCTTGTCACGGGTACGTTTACCGTTAATAATCAACTAGCTTCTATTATGTTTGATACGGGTGCTGATAGAAGTTATATGTGTAAAGACTTTAGTTCTAAACTAAAATGTGCATCATTGCCTCTAGATGATAAATATACTATTGAATTAGTTAATGGTAAACTGATAAAAGCCGATAAAATTTTCCATGGTTGCGAAATAAATCTCGCTGGTGAAACCTTCAAAATCGATTTGATACCCGTAGAATTAGAAAGTTTTGACGTAATCGTTGGCATGGACTGGATGTTCAAAACAAGAGCAGAAGTTGTTTGCGCTGAGAAAGCAATTCGCATCGCTCGAAAGGATGAAACGTCATTAATGATTTATGGGAAGAAAAGCAACTTGAAGCTGAACCTTATCAGCTGTATGAAGGCCCAGAAACTTATAAGAAAAGGTTGTTATGCTATTCTGGCACACGTAAAGAAGATCGATACTGAAGAAAGAAGCATTGATGACATGCCGGTTGTAAGAAAATACCCCGAAGTATTTCCAGAAGAATTACTAGGGCTACCTCCACACAGATGTGTAGAATTCCAGATTGATCTCGTACCAGGAGCCGCACCTGTAGCCCGATCCCCATATAGACTTGCACCTTCAGAAATGCAAGAATTACAAAACCAGTTGCAAGAATTATCGGACCGTGGATTTATTCGTCCTAGTTTTTCACCTTGGGGTGCTCCTATTCTGTTCGTCAAGAAGAAGGATGGATCTATGAGAATGTGCATAGATTACTGAGAATTAAAAAAATTAAAGATCAAGAATCGGTACCCATTACCGAGGATTGATGATTTGTTTGATCAATTGCAAGGATCAAGTGTTTATTCTAAGATTGATCTACGCTCCGGATATCATCAGCTGAGAGTGAAGGAAGAAGATGTTCCTAAAACGGCGTTCAGAACCAGTTACGGTCACTAAGAGTTTCTAGTCATGCCTTTTGGATTGACTAATGCTCCAACAGTATTCATGGATCTAATGAATCGCATCTGTAGACCGTATTTAGACAAATTTGTCATTGTTTTTATCGACGACATATTGATTTACTCGAAGAACAAGGAAGAACATGAGCAACACTTAAGACTGGTACTGGAGGTACTCAAGAAAGAAGAATTGTATTTTCAAAATGTGATTTCTGGTTACAAGAAGTACAGTTTTTGGGCCATGTTGTTAGCAAACATGGAATTAAAGTTGACCCTGCCAAGATCGAAGCCATTAGTAAATGGGAAACACCGAAGACTCCAACACAAATCCGCCAATTCTTAGGTCTTGCTGGTTACTACCGAAGATTCATTCAAGATTTCTCTAGAATCGCCAAACCCTTAACTGCATTGACTCAAAAGGGAAAGAAGTATGATTGGTCCACGGAACAAGAATCCTCATTCTAGTTATTAAAGAAGAAGTTAACGTCTGCACCCATTTTGTCATTACCGGAAGGAAATGATGATTTCGTGATCTATTGTGATGCTTTGCGCCAAGGTTTGGGATGTGTATTAATGCAATGCATAAAAGTTATCGCATATGCCTCACGACAACTAAAAATTCATGAAAAGAACTATACGACGCACGATTTAGAACTTGGAGCAGTAGTTTTTGCACTCAAAATATGGAGACACTATCTATATGGAACCAAGTGTACAGTGTACACCGACCATAAGAGTCTTCAGCATATTTTTGATCAAAAACAACTCAATATGAGACAACATCGCTGGGTAGAGTTGTTAAACAATTACGATTGTGAAATCCGTTACCACCCCGGAAAGGCTAATGTTGTAGCTGATGCCCTAAGTCGAAAAGAAAGAGTAAAACCTCTTAGGGTCCGAGCTTTGAACATTACAATTCGTACTGATCTCACAAAGCAAATTCAAGCAGCACAGTCAGAAGCTTTAAAAGAAGAAAACGAAAAACGCGAAATGAGCAAAGGGTTAGAAAAACAACTTGAACTAAAAGCCGATAGAACCCTGTATTTTGCTGGTAGGATATGGGTACCAAGACATGGTAACCTAAGGCAACTAGTACTGGATGAAGCACACAAAACAAGGTACTCAATTCATCCAGGAAACGGGAAAATGTACCACGATCTCAAGAAGTTCTATTGGTGGCCTAATATGAAGACAGAAATTGCTACTTATGTAAGCAAATGTTCGACATGTGCGAAGGTCAAAGCTAAGCACCAAAAGTCGTCAGGATTACTGCAACAACCAGAAATTCCGCAGTGGAAATGGGAAAGAATAACCATGGATTTCATTACGAAATTGCCAAGGACTGCAAGTAGTCATGATACTATTTGGGTGATAGTTGATCGTCTAACTAAATCAGCTCACTTTCTACCAATAAAGGAGACAGACAGTATGGAGAAATTAGCACACTTATATTTGAAGGAAGTAGTTTCTAGGCATGGTGTACCCATCTCCATCATATCTGATCGTGACACCCGATTCACATCACGTTTTTGGCAGTCATTACAAAAAGCATTGGGAACTCGATTAGATATGAGCACCGCTTATCACCCACAGACAGATGGTCAAAGTGAAAGAATGATAATGCTAAAAACGAACATATATTTCATAGCATTATTCCTCAAGAAAGACAAGCTTTTAGTTGCAATTGTTCTATTTACAAGTGATATTCGTTTAAATAATAAAAGGTGAAGACAAAAGACAGATTCGACGAATTGAAGACGCAAACGACCAAAAAGCTCAAAAGTACAAAAGACAATCTAAAAGGTTCCAATTATTGATAAGAAACGTCTCGAAATTACAAGAGTACAAGATTCAAAACGCAAAGTACAAGATATTAAATTGTACGCAAGGACGTTCGAAAATCCGGAACCGGGACCAGAGTCAACTCTTAACGCTCGACGCAACGGACTAAAAATTACAAGTTAACTATGTATATAAATATAATATAATATATAATTAATTATATTAATTATATATATATTATATTTATAAATAAAAAACCGTCGGCAGAGAAAGACTCCAAGGACTGAGCTGTAAATTCATTCTCCGCGACTCGCAGAGTTTGAAGAGGATTTCACCGCGAGTCACGGAGCCCCAAAAATCGACTCTGCCTATAAAGCAAACCGAATTCTGATCATTTTTCATAATCTTTTTCTCTCTTCTCTCATATATATGTAAAATATATATATATAATTTATATTTTAATTTTAATTTTAATTATAATTCTAATAATAAGGGTATGTTAGCAAATGTTGTAAGGGTGTAAGTCGAAATTCTGTCCGTGTAACGCTACGCTATTTTTAATCATTGTAAGTTATGTTCAACCTTTTTATATTAATGTCTAGTAGCTAAGTTATTATTATGCTTATTTAAAACGAAGTAATCATGATGTTGGGCTAATTACTAAAATTGGGTAATTGGGCTTTGTACTATAATTGGGGTTTGGACAAAAGAACGACACTTGTGGAAATTAGACTATGGGCTATTAATGGGCTTTATATTTGTTTAACTAAATGATAGTTTGTTAATTTTAATATAAAGATTTACAATTGGGCGTCCTTATAAATTACCATATACACTCGATCGGACACGATGGGCGGGGTATTTATATGTACGAATAATCGTTCATTTAACCGGACACGGGAATGGATTAATAGCCACTAGAATAATTAAAACAGGGGTGAAATTACATTCAAGGGTAATTGGTGTAATTGTTAACAAAGTAGTAAAACCTTGGTTTACACGCAGTCGATAACCTGGTGTATTCATTAAACAAAGTATTAAAACCTTGTTACAATTCGAATCCCCAATTAGTTGGAATATTTAACTTCGGGTATAAGAATAATTTGATGAGGACACTCGCACTTTATATTTATGACTGATGGACTGTTATGGACAAAAACTAGACGGACATATTAAATAATCCAGGACAAAGGACAATTAACCCATGGGCATAAAACTAAAATCAACACGTCGAACATCATGATTACGGAAGTTTAAATAAGCATAATTCTTTTATTTCATATTTAATTTCCTTTATTTTATATTTAATTGCACTTCTAATTATCGCACTTTTATTTATTGTTATTTAATCGCACTTTTAATTATCATACTTTTTAATTATTGAAATTTTATTTTATCGCACTTTTATTATTCGCAATTTCATTATCGTTATTTACTTTACGCTTTAAATTAAGTCTTTTATTTATTTAATATTTTACATTAGGTTTTAACTGCGACTAAAGTTTTAAAATCGACAAACCGGTCATTAAACGGCAAAAACCCCCCTTTATAATAATAATATTACTTATATATATGTTTGTATTTTTATAAAAGTAAACTAATATAGCGTTGAGCTTTGTTTAAAAAAGATTCCCTGTGGAACGAACCGGACTTACTAAAAACTACACTACTGTACGATTAGGTACACTGCCTATAAGTGTTGTAGCAAGGTTTAAGTATATCCATTCTCTAAATAAATAAATATCTTGTGTAAAAATTGTATCGTATTTAATAGTTTTTCCTAGTAAAATATAAACTATTTTATATACACCTCGCATAACATCAAGTATTTTTTGGCGCCGCTGCCGGGGAATTATCTTAAAAGCCGGAAGCGCAACGCTAATATAAAAAAAAAATTTTAGTTAACTTTTATTAAAATTCGTTTTTGTAAAAATACGTTTTAATTATTCAAAAATATAAAAAGAAAAACAAAAATATAAGTATTTTTTAAGATTTTGTTAAATATTTAAGTTTTATAAGTTTCTTTATTTTTATTTTAATTTATAAAAATATAAGTTTTATTAAATATCTTTTATTTATAGAAAAAACAGAAAACAGAAAATAAAAAAAAAATAAATAAAGAAAAAACGCGTCGAATATTTAAACCTGTCAGCTGAATTCTGGAACCCCGCGACTCGCGGGGTTTGATGCTTTAATTGCCGCGACTCGCGGAGACTTTCTGACAGGCGACAAAAAACCCTAAACCAGCATTAATTACGGGTATTAATTAATTATTATTATTATTTAACCCTAATTATTATTATTATTATTATTAGTTTTATTTTAAGATTTACTTTTTATTTAATTTGTTTTATTTAGTATTAATTAGTTTACTTAAATTGTAAAATTAATAGTTTAATAAAATAAATAATATAAAAATAATATTTTTATAAAAATTGTACTTTTTACAACTTTTTGTATATTTTTATATTTTGTCCCTTTTTAATCGTTGTAGCGTAATATTTGTATTTTTAGCTCATATTTAATTTTAAACTTAGTTTTTGCCATAGTCATTTTTACTCCTAGATTTTTAGGCTTTGCCGTAGAATTCCTTAAGTGCTTTTTCTTTAGACTAAGATTTAGGTGCTTTAGAATTTTGCGACGCCTTTTTAAGTTTTAGTTTCTTTTTAAGTTATTTCCATTTGGGATTTAGTTTTTCCTGTAAGCTTTAATATTTTTAGACGACTTTTACTATGTATCAATTATCATTCCAATTAGTAATTTCAATTTGCGATTATAATTTTAAGTTAGTTGTAGTAATAAGGTTAGGTTAGTTAAGTATTTTTAAGTTTTGATAAGTTTCTTTTATTTTTATTTTTTCGTCACCTTTTATTTTTTTTCAACCATTTTTCTTTTTCGACCTTTTGCGACGAACTCTTTTTCTCTCTTATTTCTCGCCATTCTAGTTTTTAGGACTTAGAATTTTTTCTACTTCTTATCTAAATTTTCTTAAAATTACGAAAATTTATTTTGAGTGGTTAAATTGATAGACATCAAAATTTTCTGGTTCGTAGTAATAGTTGGATTTGTACGTGGGCCGGGTTATTGGAGCCAAACAGTCCTCAATTATATTGAGACCAAACGAATCCTGCCCCTCTGCTGCATCTTTTGGCTATTCGAAACGTGGGCAAAATCAGAAAAGTCTATTGATTGGATAACTTATTATAATTTTTCTTTCCTTTTTAAAACTAATAGGATATTCAGTGAATGCACCGAGCAAGACGTTCATCACCTTTTGTACGTTCACCACCTGTAACTAGATCAAGACATTTAGCAAATATAACCGCCGTTGATTTTTCTTTAGAATCGTCATCCAGTAGACCAAGTACTTCAGTTCAAATTTCCGATAATCCATTTTTTGAACCCGACCTCACAATTGAGAATCCGGAAAATATTCAGGAACGGTTCGTAGATCCTGAACCATTAAACTTTCCTCCGGAACCACCAATCATTCAAACAGAGATTGTTGAGGAACGAACCATTAAATCAGAATCATCTAGTGATACCGATTCAACAAATTCAATTATGGAAAATCTGGAACCTTTAAGTATGGAAGACCGAATGAGAGCTAAACGCACTGGTCAAGGTCACGCAATTACTCATCCAGACATTAATGCACCAGATTATGAAATCAAAGGACAAATTCTACACATGGTGACTAATCAATGTCAATTTAGTGGTGCGCCGAAGGAAGATCCAAATGAACATCTCGTACCTTTAATAGGATCTACACACTATTTAAAATCCGAGAAGTGGAGGATGAACAGATATATCTCATGTTATTTCCCTGGACTTTAAAGGGAGAAGCCAAAGATTGTTTGGAATCGTTACCTGAAGGGGCGATTGATACATGGGACGTTTTAGTTGACAAATTTCTTAAACAATTCTTTCCTGCATCTAAAGCCGTAAGACTTCAAGCAGAAATTGTTACGTTTACACAGAAACCAAATGAAACTCTATATGAGGCGTGGACAAGATATGGAAAGTTGTTAAGAGGATGTCCGCAACATGGTTTAGACACCTGTCAAATAGTACAAATATTCTACCAAGGATGCGACATCACTAAAAGGAAAGACATAGATATAGCAGCTGGTGGTTCTATTATGAAGAAAACCGAAACTGATGCTTACAAAATTATTGATAACACTGCTTCCCACTCACATGAGTGGCACCAAGAAAAAGATATCATTAGATCATCTAAAGCAGCTAGAGCCGATTCTAGCCATGACTTAGATTCCATTTCCGCAAAGATAGATGCTGTGGAGAGACGAATGGAAAAGATGACTAAGGATATTCACTCAATACGAATTAGTTGTGAGCAGTGTGGAGGACCACATTTGACAAAAGATTGTCTCAATATTGAATTAACAATGGAACAAAGAGAGAATATTTCATACATAAACCAAAGGCCTGGAAATAATTATCAGAATAATTATCAACCGCCAAGACCGATTTACAATCAAAACCAGAATTATAACCGAAATATTCGATACAACAACCAACAAGGTCCTAGCAATCAACAAGTATCCAATAATACTTACAATCAGCAAAGACCTAATTTTCAAAACAAACCACCACAACAAACCGATGATAAAAAGCCGAATTTAGAAGATATGATGACGAAGCTAGTTGAAACTCAAACGCAGTTTTTCACATCTCAGAAACAAACTAATGAACAAAATGCTCAAGCATTTAGAAATCAACAAGCTTCTATTCAAAATCTGGAACAAGAAGTAAGTAACCTAGCAAGATTAATAGATGAAAGAAAACCGGGAAGTCTACCTAGTGATACAAATGCTAACCCCCGAAATGAAACAGCTAAAGCCATTACCACAAGAAGTGGTACAACACTTAAATCACCTGAAATACCTGTAATTTCTGATGAAGCCATTCCTACTCCACAAGAACCACAACCTGATCAAGATAAGGAAAAAGAACCGGTAGTTGAAAAGGTTAATAAAGATAACACAGTTAAGGATAAACCTTATGTTAAACCATACCAACCACCACTTCCTTACCTGAGTAAAATGAAGAAAGAGAAACTTGAAGCCGAGCAATCCAAATTCTTGGATATGTTTAAACAGATAAATGTAAATCTTCCTTTCATTGATGTGATTTCAGGAATGCCAAGATATGCTAAATTCTTGAAAGATCTAATCTCAAATAGAAAGAAAATGGAAGAACTCTCGGCTGTTACTATGAATGCTAATTGTTCAGCAGTGCTGTTGAATAAGATACCAGAAAAACTATCTGATCCAGGAAGTTTCACAATTCCATGTTTTCTGGGTAGTCTTAGTTCAATAGAAGCATTGGCAGACTTAGGTGCTAGTATAAATCTAATGCCGTATTCACTATACGCTAAACTAGACCTTGGAGAATTGAAACCAACAAGAATAAGCATACAACTAGCCGATAGATCAATAAAATATCCTAGAGGGATAATGGAGAACATGCTAGTTAAAGTTGGTACTTTAGTATTTCCAGTAGATTTTGTTGTTTTGGACATGGAAGAAGATTCTCAAGTTCCTCTCATATTAGGAAGACCATTCTTAAACACGGCTAAAGCAATGATAGACGTGTTCGGTAAGAAACTGACCCTAAGTATAGAGGATGAGAGTGTTACCTTTTCAGTTGATAGAGCAATGCAACAACCACAATCTGCAGATGATACATGTTATTATATTCAAACTATAGATGCACATGCAGAATTATTAGAAGAATTTCCAGAATTACAAGGAACAGGAGAATGTTCTTTAGGAGAAGGTAATGAACCAATTGATGAAGCTGAAATGTTAGCTACACTTATAGCTAATGGATATGAACCAACAACAGAAGAAATTCAAATGCTAAAAGAAGAAGACAGATATCGATATAAATCATCGATAGAAGAACCTCCGAAATTAGAGTTAAAGCCACTTCCAAACCATTTGGAATAAGCTTATTTACATGGTGAATCTGAATTACCTGTAATAATATCGTCTTCTCTTACTGAAAATGAGAAATCACAACTCATTTCTGTGTTGAAAGCTCATAAACCAGCCATTGCATGGAAGATTCATGATATTAAAGGAATAAGTCCTTCGTATTGCACACATAAAATCCTTATGGAAGAAGGTCATAAAACGTATGTGCAACGCCAACGAAGACTAAATCCTAATATGCAAGATGTAGTTAAGAAAGAGATTATTAAACTGCTAGATGCAGGTTTAATTTATCCAATCTCTGATAGTCCATGGGTAAGCCCAGTTTAATGCGTACCTAAGAAGGGTGGCATGACTGTCATTACAAATGAGAAAAATGAGCTTATTCCTACTAGGACTGTAACAGGATGGCGTGTATGTATTGATTATAGAAAATTAAATGACGCCACCAGAAAAGATCACTTTCCCTTACCTTTCATAGATCAAATGTTGGAAAGATTAGCCGGAAATAGTTACTATTGTTTTCTAGATGGATTTTCCGGATATTTTCAAATTCCAATAGCACCCGAGGACCAAGAGAAAACCACATTCACGTGCCCTTATGGTACTTTTGCTTACAAACGCATGCCATTTGGACTTTGTAACGCCCCTGCAACCTTTCAAAGGTGCATGATGGCGATTTTTCACGACATGATAGAAGAATGCATGGAAGTATTCATGGATGACTTTTCAGTCTTCGGTGATACATTTAAATCATGTCTAGTTAATCTGGAACGAATGCTAATTAGATGCGAAAAATCAAATCTAGTACTTAATTGGGAGAAATGCCATTTCATGGTTAAAGAAGGCATCGTTCTTGGACATAAAATTTCAAAAGAAGGAATTGAAGTGGATAGAGCTAAAGTAGATGTAATTGCTAAACTTCCACATCCCACCAATGTTAGAGGAGTTAGGAGTTTTCTAGGGCATGCCGGTTTTTACCGACGTTTCATAAAAGATTTTTCTAAAATTGCCACTCCTATGAATAAACTCCTAGAAAAGGATGCGCCATTCATCTTTTCAGATGAGTGTATCAAATCTTTTAATATTCTTAAAGAGAAACTCACTAATGCACCGATCATGATAACACCAAATTGGAATCTACCATTTGAACTAATGTGCGATGCAAGTGATTTTGCAATGGGAGCCGTTTTAGGACAAAGGATTGAAAAACGATTTCAACCTATATATTATGCTAGTAAGACGTTACAAGGAGCACAAACGAACTATACAACTACTGAAAAAGAACTCCTTGCTATTGTCTTTGCTTTTGACAAATTTCGATCATATCTCGTTCTAGCAAAAACGGTGGTCTATACCGACCATTCTGCTCTTAGATACCTATTTTCAAAACAAGATGCTAAACCAAGATTAATCCGTTGGATCTTACTCTTACAAGAGTTTGATATTGAAATCCGAGATAAAAGAGGAGCAGAAAATCTCGCCGCTGATCATCTTTCTCGTCTTGAAAATCCCGAATTAGAAGTTCTAAATGAATCAGCCATACAAGACAACTTTCCTGATGAATATCTATTGAAGATAGATTATAAAGAAATCCCATGGTTTGCAGACTATGCAAATTATTTAGTATGTGGATTCCTTGAAAAAGGATTATCGTACCAAAGACGAAAGAAATTCTTCAGTGATATAAAACACTATTTCTGGGAAGATCCACACCTGTTTAAAAGTTGTCCCGATGGAATAATACGCCGATGTGTATTTGGAGATGAAGCTAGTAAAATTTTAAACCATTGTCACACAGGACCAACAGGAGGGCATTATGGGCCTCAACTAACAGCAAGAAAAGTTTATGAAGCTGGATTCTATTGGCCTACAATTTACAAAGACGCACACCTTCTTTGCAAATCCTGTGATGCATGTCAAAGGGCCGAAAAAATAAGTCAACGTGATGAAATGCCACAAAATGTCATCCAAGTATGTGAAGTATTTGACATTTGGGGTATTGACTTTATGGGTCCATTTCCAAAATCTAATAATAATCTATATATACTCGTAGCCATTGATTATGTATCTAAATGGGCGGAAGCACAAGCTCTCCCAACTAACGATGCACGAGTCATAGTCAACTTTTTAAAACGTCTTTTTGCAAGGTTTGGAACACCGAAAGCTTTAATAAGTGATCGGGGTACTCATTTCTGTAATAATCAACTTGAGAAAGTTCTTAAAAGATATGGAGTAACTCATAAAATCTCCACCGCATATCATCCACAAACAAGTGGACAAGTTGAAAATACCAACCGAGCTTTAAAACGTATTCTAGAAAAAACCGTAGGATCAAATCCGAAGGAATGGTCCATTAAATTGGAGGATGCACTCTGGGCTTTTAGAACAGCCTACAAAACTCCAATTGGAACCACACCTTTTAGACTTGTTTATGGAAAAGTATGTCATCTTCCAGTAGAAATTGAACACAAAGCATTTTGGGCTTTGAAGACATGTAATCTTGATTTACATGAAGCGGACGTCTACGATTAAGTCAACTAAATGAATTA
Source organism: Rutidosis leptorrhynchoides (assembly GCF_046630445.1). Lineage (NCBI taxonomy): Eukaryota > Viridiplantae > Streptophyta > Magnoliopsida > Asterales > Asteraceae > Rutidosis > Rutidosis leptorrhynchoides. The sequence continues at coordinate 93,143,330 of NC_092333.1, forward strand.
GAAGAATTAAGACATGAAGCATACGAAAATTCGTTAATCTATAAAGAAAGAACGAAGAAATGGCATGATAAAAGAATCAGAAGTTCAAAAGAATTTAAAGAAGGAGACAGAGTTCTTCTTTTCAATTCACGATTCAAGCTATTTCCTGGAAAATTGAAATCAAGATGGTCTGGACCATTCATAGTCAAAAGAGTTTTCCCATACGGAACGATAGAATTAATAAATTCAAATGGGATTGAATTTAAAGTTAATGGTCACAGAGTTAAACATTACATACATGGTCCGATGGAAGTCGACAACGAAGTTAATCACAATTTTGACACCACAGCTAACTAAGTGTGGGGAGAATCAAGTCTTTAAAGGATAATATGTATTTCTGTTAGAGTTAGATTGTCTGTTTTCGTGTAGTTCTCGAAAATGGAACCCGAATGGTCTTTCCCTAGCAGACCCTAAAGAAGTAGTCTTCTCCCCCCATTCTGAATTTTTATTTTTTTTTAGGTTTTTACAAAATGAAGACTGCCTGTGAACTAAACCATGGTCTAATGCTACACGCTTTGATCACTAAACGTAATAATGACATACTACCGAGTGAAATAGTATCAGTAATCAGAGAAAGAATGGACGGAGTTAGAAAAGAATCCAGATGCGAAGATAATAAGTTACAATTTGGTAAAGGAAAATCAAAATCCGCAGCGAAAAGAAGAGCACGACACTTAGAACGATGTCACAAATGCGGAAAATGGTCACATGGAGGTAAATGTTCAAATAATCAAACCTATTCAAATACCGAATTTGTTACTTTATGCAGAGACGGACCGTTCATATGTTTAGAAGAAAAGACACTGAATGCTCGAGGTTACGCCTATGTAGCCATGGAAAACCAATTAAACCGACTATCTTACGAATGGGATAGATCATATAACTAAGAAATCTATTTCACAGGTATGTCTGTACAGTTTTTATTTTTATTTTTTATTTTTAACCTTTTGATAATAAACGCTAATTTGTTCGCTAAAAAGTATTAAATTGGTATTGAATAAAATTAGGTTTGGCGACCGAAATTATTGATATCATTCAAAAATTTATTACATCACTGCGAAATTTAACGTTTATTCTTAAGGTATAAATATCTTTAATCAATCAAACCAAAATATTTCAAAAATTCGTCATGAGTTAAATTAGGTCTTGGAACAGAAATTACTTTACCGAAAAGAGGGGTGCATATTTTTGATAATATTTGATTGATTAAAGTGGGATAAAAAGAAAAAAAAATTTAATTTTATTTTTACCATGTTTTTTTTAAAAAAAAAAATTAATATTTGAACCCTTTATTAATATTGTAAACTTTGTAAAAATAATATATTTAAAATTGTAAATATTTGAAAAATTAATATAAGTTTGATATGAATTTATGAATTTTTAAATTAAGTTTGGTGTGAATTTTTAAAAATATAAATTTTTAATTTTATGCATTTCAAATTTTAAGTTTGGTGTGAATTTTTAATAATAATTTTGAATTTTATATTTAAGTTGTGTGAATTTAAAAACAAAAATTTACTTTATCTCATTAAGTTAAGAATATGATTTTTAAAATTCGTCGTAAGTTGAAGACTAGGTCTTTGAACCGAAATTGCTTTACCCGAGGGAGGGACGAGAACTTTTATTATCATTATTTTTAATCTTATTGAATTAGAGTATGCTAAAAACATTGAAAAAACCCAAAAATATTAGCTTTTAAAACAATCGCTACAAAAAGACAAATTTTAAAATTTTGTCGAAGGACGGACTAGGACATCGATCCGAAACGACCTCGTCCTAAATAACAAGGGAAACAAAATTTTAAAATTAAGTACTTAATTGTTTTAATAAGTTAATGATTATAAAAAAAAAAAAAAAAAATACCAAACTCCGCGACTCGCGGAGTTTGGAGGGTTAATCTCCGCGACTCGCGGAGGGACCAATTTACAGAAAAAAAATAAAACGTAAAAACACAGATCAGTGCACCACACAACTCAAACAACAGCAAAAAACACAGCGAATTCTGCACGCGAAAAACCCGAAAAACACCCCCAAAAATCCCAATTTTTAACCGTTAGTCACCAAATTTTTTGCTAAAATCATGTTGAGAAGGATGCTATCTAAGAATTACTCAAGAAAAACGGTAAATTTCTACACCTAAACACCATTTAATTCGAAATTTGATGTTCTTGAGCAATTTTTTTCCCCAATTTGATTTTGATGCTTTTTAGTGTAATTAGGCTTAAATTGTTTATGTATTATGCTTGTATAACCTAGATTGATGCTGTTTAACATGATTAGAAGCCTTAAACTTCAAATTTTGAATAATCTAGGGTTTGTGTTCTTGAGCAAATTTGGGGCTTTTTGATATAAACAGGTTATGGCCGATTTTTGTCATGAATTGTTGCTAAATTGAGTAGTGTAACATGTCTAGGTAGTTAAATGATCCAAACTTTGAGCCTAAACATGATTTTGAGAATTAAAGTGGACTTTTTCAAGTCTAAAATCCATGAACTTGATTTTTGAAAGATAATGCCATTTGAGACTTGTTTAATTACTAGTAATGATTATTGTGACATGTTATTTGAGTTGAATGTTTATGAACTTGGCGAACATTTTCGTATATGCTTATTTGAAAAAGTGTAGATTTGATAAAAATGTGAAAATGAGCTTAAGTTTGATATAAATTGATAATGTCATTGTAATTATTTTGACTGATGATTTTGCTGACACTAATGCATATTTGGATGCACAAAAATTGTGTTTGATGTGTTTTGCAGAATGAAGGGGGTGAATCTTCATCCCAAGCCCGCAATGCTCCTGCTGAGAATTTGGAACAACAGGAGGTGGATAACTACTACAAGCAGGATATACCTCATCCAGTCATGACCTTTTCCGATATGCACTTGGAAGAGTTGCACCCGAACCTGAGATTTGACAGACTTTGGATAGATTATCCAAAATATCAAAGGGGTTTGCATACTCTTCATTCTAAGGTTGTTGAGGTACCGAGGGTCATAGAATGGGGACCCTTAGAAGCTGTAGAATTGGCCGGGCCAATTAGGGAATTACTTGTACAGAGGTATGGTAATTCTTCTTTTAATGACTGGGTATGTTTATTCACCATACGTAGACCTGTATATAAAGTATGGTGTGAAGAATTGTTATGTAGTATAGAGTTGAATGATCGGGTAGCTAGTTTAACCGATCGTTCTTTTATTAGATTTTTGTTAGGCGGTTCGATGCGCCACATGTCTTTACTGGACATGGCTCAGGCTTTACGTATATATACGCCTGAGGAGTTAGCGTCTGCCGATTGTAGAGGATTGATACTAAACGGTAGAAAGATAGATGAAAATTTTGATACACACGGTGTGTGGAGTCAAATGACAAGCCATCACCGTTTCAAAGGGGGAAATTACTCTTATTTGGATATAGATAGAGCCGAATTAAGAGTGATACATAGGTTTTTAGCTAATTCGATTACACAAAGGGGTAAAAACAAGGAAAAAGTAAATGAACAGGATTTGTTTTACCATATGTGTATTCGAGACCCACAAAGCGCTGTAAGTATACCATATTGTGTGGGTTATTATTTATGAGCTATGGTTCGGGGGATGCGACCGCATAGCATAATAGGAGGTGGTATTTTTATTACTTTGATTGGTGAATATCTCGGTGTGGATATAAGTCGGGGGGAATTATTAGTGTGGATTTAAATGTATACCATGGTGCGAAAGTTTTGAAGAGGCGAAATAACGCCGCAGTACGATACCATGGTAGATATCCACAGGTGGAGAGAAACCAACAGCAAGGTAATGTAGGAGGGGGGAATGAGATGCAAGAAATGCATAGGTTTATAGCTTCTCAGGAATACGAAAATGCTAGACAGAGAGCATTTGAAGATTGGCAAGTTCATCAGAACCAAATCATAGCTCATTGCCAACATATAGGTAGAAGCTATATTCCTACACCGAAACCCATCTTCCCTCCTTGGTCTATAGAGATGCAGCCACCATATCCTACGTATGACCCTGCCGAAGCATTCTATAGCACCTATGGTTATGCCTGGAACCCCTATTGGTACCAATATCATCCTTAGTATACTTATTATTTTTTTTATTTTTTTTATTTTGTAATTTGTAATTATTGATACGTTTAATACTTTTGTTAATATTGTAATCATTTTTATAATTGTCTAACTTTTATTCTTAGATTTTAATAATTTTTGAATGTGGGGTAATATACCAAACTTCAAAAATATGTATATATGTTTGCAGTTTATCATATGTACACAACAGGGTAAAACAACGCATTTTCAAAGACTGGCATTAAGTTCAGCAAAAGCAACAAATTTTGACGACAAGATGCAAAATATATGTGAAATAACAACAAGACGGAATGAACAAATGATGTGCACCAATTATCATTCAGCAAACAAACGCCAATATATTTGGAAACTTTAGTAAAAATTTAATCATTTTCACACAAATCACCCTCAATAATTTAAATTGTTACTGATTTCTTGCAAATGAGGGCATTGCAAGATCTTAAGTGTGGGAAGGGGTTAAATTCTTTCGGATTTTAAAATTTTTTAAACACTTGGTTACCATTAAAAATACTAGTAAAGCAGTAGTTGTATTAGAATCTAGTGCTCTCTGATAAAAAAGAACAGCCCTAGTCTTATATACTGACTACCCAATTCTAGTAAAAATTTTCAAAATTTTCAATTAAATGAACTCAAAATCATGTTTATACATATTTATGAACGATAAAACTAGGTTTTAACACCGAAATTATTGTAACCTCGGAAAGGACATAAATTGAGAAACAAACCAAAATGTTAAAATTCATTTAAAATGGAATAGAGGACGATAAAAAGGAAAATAAAAGCCAAGTGTGGGAAAATTCTCCAAGTTATTCAAAACATATATCACATATTTTTGTACAAATAACTGAAAATACTTTTGCTTTGGACTAAACTAAACTGTTTTACCCGATGAAAGAAAAGAAGAGATGGATCTACACGATGAATCAATTCCATCATTAAAAGGAAGTAAAGTCTTCCGAAAAAGAAACGCGCTTCTTGATTTAGATCATGAAGTTGTCGTCCAGACCAGCTGTAGGTTGACGAAAAATCTAGAAAAGTCATCACTAAAATCAGCAGTAAATCCACGGACCTCAGCATAAAACAGGGTCGCCAAGTGGTCAGATTTATCCTAACCATGAGAAGGATTTATCTCGTACAATGGGGGGGCACCATGCAAATTAGCTGGATAAGACTAATGAATCAGATCCCCAGAAAGGATAATCTCCTTAAAGATAAAAAATCAGCTTTTAAGACTGATATTACTCAATCCTAGAGATTGACCTTAAAGATTGAGAATTCAAACTCATGGAATTCAATGATATCTAAACTCGAGCTTGAACGAGAAAATATTTTGATCAAAATTACAAACCGATTTGTTTTCTGAAAACCCTATTTTCAATGCGTTCATTACCATTGAACGTAAAATCCTAGGAATTCACCTGGAATTCATTAGGTCGCCTGAACTAAATCGGGTGTCAACCGTAAGAACGATGGTTGCATAGTGGTCAAAGACAGGACCTTGTGCCATACCGAAAAATTATAAGGGTGAGCTTTACTATTGCTCCTACCAAGGATAGTAATTGCGTCCGACACGTTATAGACCATAATTAAAAGCATGTCAGGGGACATTGCCTTAACAGTTGCTTGTTCAATGCTTTCCTTTACAACCGGACGGTAGTTTACCGAAAGGTAATATACGGGACAAGTAAACTGGACGTGTTGCTTTCCAAATACAAGGTTAGCAAGTGGGTGACACAAAACCATAAGTTTTGAGCAAAAATTTTCAAATCTGAAACCCACCAAACCCACAAAAATAATTTGCAAACACCGGTAAAGGGTTATCCCGGAAAACTTATCTAGGGTAAAAACTAGAGTTAATTTTCAAAAGATCAAATGTTTTCATAAAGATCCAATTTCCTTAATGGATCTAAATTTTTATAGTCATGTGGGACTGTAAACCATATCGTTACTACCATTGTTTATACCGCCGTATAGAAATCACTGATGTACAAAGTGTGAAGAATAAAGAAGTGATTCTAGTATTTCAAGACGATATTGCTTGAGGACAAGCAACGCTCAAGTGTGGGAATATTTGATAATGCTAAAAACGAACATATATTTCATAGCATTATTCCTCAAGAAAGACAAGCTTTTAGTTGCAATTGTTCTATTTACAAGTGATATTCGTTTAAATAATAAAAGGTGAAGACAAAAGACAGATTCGACGAATTGAAGACGCAAACGACCAAAAAGCTCAAAAGTACAAAAGACAATCTAAAAGGTTCCAATTATTGATAAGAAACGTCTCGAAATTACAAGAGTACAAGATTCAAAACGCAAAGTACAAGATATTAAATTGTACGCAAGGACGTTCGAAAATCCGGAACCGGGACCAGAGTCAACTCTTAACGCTCGACGCAACAGACTAAAAATTACAAGTTAACTATGTATATAAATATAATATAATATATAATTAATTATATTAATTATATATATATTATATTTATAAATAAAAAACCGTCGACAGAGAAAGACTCCAAGGACTGAGCTGTAAATTCATTCTCCGCGACTCGCGGAGTTTGAAGAGGATTTCACCGCTAGTCGCGGAACCCCAAAAATCGACTCTGCCTATAAAGCAAACCGAATTCTGATCATTTTTCATAATCTTTTTCTCTCTTCTCTCATATATACGTAAAATATATATATATATAATTTATATTTTAATTTTAATTTTAATTATAATTCTAATAATAAGGGTATGTTAGCAAATGTTGTAAGGGTGTAAGTCGAAATTCTGTCCGTGTAACGCTACGCTATTTTTAATCATTGTAAGTTATGTTCAACCTTTTTATATTAATGTCTAGTAGCTAAGTTATTATTATGCTTATTTAAAACGAAGTAATCATGATGTTGGGCTAATTACTAAAATTGGGTAATTGGGCTTTGTACTATAATTGGGGTTTGGACAAAAGAACGACACTTGTGGAAATTAGACTATGGGCTATTAATGGGCTTTATATTTGTTTAACTAAATGATAGTTTGTTAATTTTAATATAAAGATTTACAATTGGGCGTCCTTATAAATTACCATATACACTCGATCGGACACGATGGGCGGGGTATTTATATGTACGAATAATCGTTCATTTAACCGGACACGGGAATGGATTAATAGCCACTAGAATAATTAAAACAGGGGTGAAATTACATTCAAGGGTAATTGGTGTAATTGTTAACAAAGTAGTAAAACCTTGGTTTACACGCAGTCGATAACCTGGTGTATTCATTAAACAAAGTATTAAAACCTTGTTACAATTCGAATCCCCAATTAGTTGGAATATTTAACTTCGGGTATAAGAATAATTTGATGAGGACACTCGCACTTTATATTTATGACTGATGGACTGTTATGGACAAAAACCAGACGGACATATTAAATAATCCAGGACAAAGGACAATTAACCCATGGGCATAAAACTAAAATCAACACGTCGAACATCATGATTACGGAAGTTTAAATAAGCATAATTCTTTTATTTCATATTTAATTTCCTTTATTTTATATTTAATTGCACTTCTAATTATCGCACTTTTATTTATTGTTATTTAATCGCACTTTTAATTATCATACTTTTTAATTATCGAAATTTTATTTTATCGCACTTTTATTATTCGCAATTTCATTATCGTTATTTACTTTACGCTTTAAATTAAGTCTTTTATTTATTTAATATTTTACATTAGGTTTTAACTGCGACTAAAGTTTTAAAATCGACAAACCGGTCATTAAACGGTAAAAACCCCCCTTTATAATAATAATATTACTTATATATATGTTTGTATTTTTATAAAAGTAAACTAATATAGCGTTGAGCTTTGTTTAAAAAAGATTCCCTGTGGAACGAACCGGACTTACTAAAAACTACACTACTGTACGATTAGGTACACTGCCTATAAGTGTTGTAGCAAGGTTTAAGTATATCCATTCTCTAAATAAATAAATATCTTGTGTAAAAATTGTATCGTATTTAATAGTTTTTCCTAGTAAAATATAAACTATTTTATATACACCTCGCATAACATCAAAGAACAATACAAACATTGGAAGACATGTTACGGGCATGCGTGATTGACTTTGGAACAAGTTGGGATCGACACTTACCGTTGGCAGAATTTTCATACAATAACAGCTATCATACGAGTATCAACGCAGCGCCATTTGAAGCACTTTACTGTAGAAAGTGCAGATCTCCTATCTGTTGGAGTGAAGTAGGAGAAAGACAACTTACTGGACCAGAAATTATTCATGAAACCACCGAAAAGATCATTCAAATACAACAGCGATTGAAAACGGCCATGAGTCGCCAAAAGAGTTATGCTGATGTAAGAAGAAAACTGCTAGAATTTCAAGTGGGCGACAAAGTCATGTTGAAAGTGTCACCCTGGAAAGGCGTTGTATGATTCGGTAAACGAGGAAAGCTAAGTCCTAGGTATGTAGGACCCTTTGAAATCACCGAAAGAATTGGAGGAGTTGCTTATCGATTAAAGCTACCGCAAGAACTTAGTAGTGTTCACGACACATTTCACATGTCAATTTTGAAGAAATATTTAGCTGAAGAGGATGTCATAATTCCTCTTGACAAAATACTAATCAATGATAAACACCATTTTATCGAAGAACCTGTTGAAATCATGGACCGTGAAGTCAAACAATTAAAACAAAGTAAAATACCGATAGTTAGAGCTCGTTGAAACGCTAGATGAGGACCCGAGTTTACTTGAGAACGTAAGGATCAAATGAAGCAAAAGTATCCACATTTGTTCACTGATATCGCTCATAAAACAGGTACTACTCAAAATTTCGGGACGAAATTTTCTTTAACGGGGAGGTACTGTGATGACCCGAAAAATTTTGACTTATTTAAACCAATTCTGTATACGATTTATTATTTTGACACGTTAAACAAAGTCTGTTAGATTGAGTCTCAAAATTTTAGAACTGTTTCATATATTCAATTACCTTTGACTACTCTCGACGATTCACGAACAATTATATGTATGTATATATATATTATAAGATGTACAAGTAAAAACGACTTTGCTACAGTCAAACACTATTTGCTACAGTAAAAACGACTTTGCTACAGTAAAACACTATTTTCTACAGTAAAAGACGACTTGCTATAGTAAACACTATTTGCTACAGTGAAAAACGACTTGCTACAGTGCTACAGTGAAAACGACTTGCTACAGTAACACTGTTTGCTACGGTAACACTATTTGCTACAATACACACACTATTTGCTACAGTAAATACTATTTGATGTCGACGAACTAGAAAACAAAGCAGAAATGAGCTGTCCAGCCTAGCCATGCGATCGCATGGCAAAAGCACTGAAAACCCATGCGATCGCATGGGGACCAAATTCAGGAAATGTGCCTATAAAAGGCCAGTTTGTTCGACGAAATATTATACACTTTATTTTCTCTGTAATCAGTATTTATATTTATAATTATAATTTTAATTATAATTTAAGTTTAATAATAATAAAAGTATATTCGAGGGTGTTTTAATTCGGGTTTCAAACCGTTTTAAGCTAAGGAAATATTGGGTATTGTTCGGGGTATTGTTCGTGAATCCAAGACCAACCATACAGTCATCCACTATCTTTACGTCTACGTAATTTGCCTACAATATTGAACCTCAATATTGAACCGTGAGTTTATAGTCTCCCTTTTTAAATACTTTAAATATTTTTGGGCTGAGAATACATGCAATTTATTTTAAACGCAATAAGACACAAGTACATACTAAATTCTACACTGAGTTAAACCAAAAATCCCTTAGCTTTGGTAACTAGTAGCTGCCAATACATAGGATATGGACTGGTGGGCGCGAATAATTGTATATGGATCCATAGGGCTTGACATCCCCATCCGAGCTAGAGCGCTAGCCTTTTAACGAACGTATGTTATTTGAGTTTATGACATGTTGGTTTGCGTGTATTAAAACGAATGGGGTAATTATCATTATAACGTTAAAGTTTAGTTACCAAGGTGCTCTGTTACGTAGAATCTATTGATAAACTTTTGATGAAATCTTGTGGTCTATCTTTATATACTTATGACTCGAGCAATTAAACCTATAATTCACCAACATTCGTGTTGACTTTTTAGCATGTTTTATTCTCAGGTCCTTAGACTGCTTCCGCTGCGATGTGCTTGTTGCCTGCATGGAGTCTCTCATGCTTTGTATAAAGTTTATTGCATTCGAAATAAAACTGCGTTATGTAATAAATAATTTGACTGTGATGTCAAACTGTATGATAAAAACTTATGTATTTTGGGGATTTGTTTATACCTAAGCACTCACCCACATGTTTATAACTTTCTATGTTTAGAAAGTCACTTATTTTAATGAATGCAATATTTTATCAAAACGTATCATATAGAGGTCAAAACCTCACTGTGGAATCAATGATTAACGTGCCGCGTCAATAGCGATTTTGACAGGTCGTTACAAGAATTGAACCTGCATCGTTATTGTTACAATCTTTACATGCGTGGGGCCAGTGACGGAACCAGAGATATTTTTCACTGGGGTCAAAAAATTTACAACAATTATTATGATAAACTAATTTCATCGTTAAATTTTGAACACAAAATAGTTTATACAACATAAAAAGTGCAGCACATTAACAGTTGCATAAACATCCCAAAAAAGAGAGTGTGTGCAAAATTTACCCAAAAAACTACACAATATCTCCTCAAAAAAAATATCTCCCAAAAAACTACACAAAATATGTTTACAAACTCCACAAAACTACACATTTCCTTTACGGTGACGCATCTTTTTAAAACGTTGAATTACATCTTCGTCTTTAACTTTTGCGAGGGCTTCTCTTTCAACTGCACATATTATACAAGCATTAAGAAACTCCTCCCCAATACGATTGCGTAAATTTGACTTTACAATTTTCATCGCCGAAAAGCATCTTTCAACCGTTGCGGTGGCAACGGGCAAAACTAATGTTAGCTTTAATAACCGATAAACCAAAGGAAAAGATAGATGTTTTCTTGTTTCCACCATCAATCTAGCAAGGTCGGAAATACCGATCAAGGTAGAAAATCTTTGATCTTTTCGGACATTATTATAGTACATTTCAAGTTCTACTTCAAACTCATTCATCTCCAAACTAGTGAAATCTTTTGGATATAATGCACACAACCTTTTTAATTTCGATTTATCAAACATTGAAAATGAATCACGTGGATTCAACGCTGCCATACAAACAAGTAATTCGGTACTAGCTTCGCTAAAACGATCACCGAATTCTTGAATTTGCATATCCACGACAGTGTTAAAAAACTCAACCTCATAATAATGTTGATTAGTGATCTTTTCCCTTTGTCTTCTAGAATTAATACAATCTTCATCCATTTTCAACATTCGGATATCATGTTTCTCATAAAAAGAAGAGATTTTGACTAAAAGTTGTTCAAACCCATTTGTTCTTAACTCTTGGAATATCTCTTTGGTTGATTCCACCAATGAAACCGCTTCCAAAATATCTTAACCTTTTCTTTGAAGAGCTTGTGACAATATATTAGTGAACCCTAAAATGTGAAACATTAAATGCAAATAAAACACAAAGTCAAATGATTTTAAATACTTTAAAAGACCATGTGCTTGATTTTGGCTAGAACCATTTGTCCCTTCTTCTTTAACATATTCAAGGATCTTTAAAATAGATGGAAATATCTCAATCAAACGCGAAAGGGTTTTGTAGTGAGAGTTCCATCGTGTGTCTCCGGGCCGTATAAGAGAAAGCTCTTGATTCAATCCTCTCCTGGTTTCAATTATACCACTACCAATTTCTTTTTCTACCCTCTCCTTCTCCATTTCTAGCAAAATATCTTTTCGCTTACAAGAAGCACAAACAACATTCATCAAAACGGCTAACTTGTCAAAAAAGTTAACTATGGCCAAATGTTTTCTTGCAACCGCCACAACAACTAATTGAAGTTGATGAGCAAAACAATGTACATAATGTGCCGAGTTATTTTCATCCAAGATTTTTGCTTTTAAGCCATTGAACTCACCTCGCATGTTGCTTGCTCCATCATAACCTTGACCTCTAAGTTGTGACAAACTCACATTATGTTTAGCGAAAAAAGAATCAATGGAAGTTTTAAGAGACAAAGAAGATGTCTCTTTTACATGAACAAGACCTACAAAGCTCTCTTTAATAAGTCCATGCGCATCAACATATCGTAACACAATTGCCATTTGTTCTTTTTTAGATACATCGCTAGATTCATTAACTAATAATGCAAATATATCATCACCAATTTCCTTAAAGATACATTCGAGTACTTCTTGTTTAAAATACTTAACAACATCTTTTTGGATATAAGGAGACACCATTTTATTATTCCCCGGAGCTTTCGGTAGTTTACGTAGTTCCTCATTTTGACTTAAGATCAAGTCCATCAATTCCAAGAAATTTCCTTTAAAAAGTGAGTCATCTGTCTCATCATGACCACAAAATGGTAACGCACATTTCAAACAATACCTACAAGCTGAAACTGTAGCACTCAATCGAATTCGATTATCAGTTTTCACTATTTCATCTTGTTTATGTAAGGCAGTGGAGATAGATTGATTTTGTCTCACTAGAAATTCGCACTTTTGTAGTGCTATATTATGAAAGCTGTTAACAACACCAATATATCATAACCACGTGGTTGACTAGGTCCTCTAAGCCAATATTGCCTCCTTATCTCGTCTCTTTGATTGGGGTTATATTGTGTAATCCTTGGTATATCAAACGGATCAAACGGAAGATCCTCCATTTCAACAACATTAATAGGGGTCGATGAAGACGGTTCTTTTCTTTTATAATAGTTCTCCATATCTATCATCAATTAACAAGTAACATCATATTTATATTAATAATTAACACTAACAATAAACATATAAAAAAACGTTTCTGTTGAACAAATGAAAATGACCAAATCAAAATAGATTATCAAAGAAATGAGTTTGTCAACGTCATATTGTTATTAAGGTTAAAAAGCATGTAAAAAAATTAGTGTGATTATGTTAAGTGTTAACTAAATGACTAAGTTATGCTCAATTTTAGTTACTGTTAACATTAACATCTAGAAGTTCAATTTCAACAAAGATTAAGTACATAAACATCTAGCAACTGAGTAAGTAAGGAACACATGAAACAAAAAAGTTCAATTTCAACAAAGATTTTATTAACCCTAAAATAATTATGTACATAATAACATAAATAATGATAAATTACCTTATTACAATGTCTCAAACACACATAAATTCCCTTAGATTTGTGTAATGTTCGATTAGGCTACAAAAATTGAAGGCTTTCTTGACGAATTTCTCTATGAGTCTTTCCCGATCGCCCTTGGTCAGTGTAGTAGGTCGTAAGTTGCAAGAACATAGGGATTAGAGAATATGCGTATAAATTGTATATGTACATATACAATTGGGTTGTCAGTTGGGTTTATTTATGACTACTGACTTGTTAGGCTCAAAATTTAATTGGGTTATCAATTTTTCTTATATTTATGGGTCTTTGAAATTTAGACAATTGGGCTGGGTTCAAAAATAAAAAATCCAAAAATTAACTCTAAAATTTAAAATTTCAATGGGTTCATAAGAACCCCCTTGCACCAAGTCATTTACGCCCCTGCGTGGGGCCTAGGGATCATTTGGGCCGGGTACCACTGAAGCAATGCTTCATTGGTGTAGCATATTAAGTTATAATGTAGAAGTAGAAGAAAATGAATATTATTAAAATGGGTAGTTTTATAACAAACTGCATATAGTTGGAAGATTTGAAGAATGTATGTGTTGTTGCTAGTTGGAAGATTGTTTGTTGTTGGTGCATGTTTATGAATTTCAGAAGTTTGAAAAAGGTTTGGAGTCTTTTAAAGGTCAAATGAGTCAGGTGTTGATTTGGGTCAAAACTTGAGTCCAGCATCTGACGAGGTGCGTGTAGTGACCCGAACTTTTCCATGTTTATATATATTAATTGAGATTGATATTTACATGATTAAATGTTTCCAATATGTTAAGCAATCAAACTTGTTAAGACTTGATTAATTGAAATATGTTTCATATAGACAATTGACCACCCAAGTTGACCGGCGATTCACGAACGTTAAAACTTGTAAAAACGACATGACGATATATATATATATGGATATACATATGGTTAACATGAGATTATGATAAGTAAGTATCTCCATAAGTATATTAACAATGAGTTATATACATATAAACAAGACTACTAACTTAAGGATTTCGAAACGAGACATATATGTAACGATTATCGTTGTAACGACATTTAAATGTATATATATCATATTAAGATATATTAATATATCATAATATCATGATAATATAATAATTTAACATCTCATTAGATATAATAAACAATGGGTTAACAACATTAATTGAGATCGTTAACTTAAAGGTTTCAAAACAACACTTACATGTAACGACTAACGATGACTTAACGACTCAGTTAAAATGTATATACATGTAGTGTATTTAGATGTATTAAAATACTTTTGGAAGACTTCAAGACATATATCAAAACACTCATACTTAACGAAAATGGTTACAGTTACTTTTCCATTCTTTTCTTTCATCAAGAATTCTAGTCGTATTCTTACCCGTATTATACACAGCTTCAAAACGTACTTACTATGAGTATATACCAATAGGAACTAGCATGGGATTCCACTCTTGATTATGTCATGTATGACTAATCAATTTTAACTTCTACCATGAGCTAGTCAACTAACTAGAACTCCTTTTAACCCCACTCACCACTCACCAATTACCACTCATCATTCACTCTATTTCACTTCCAATTCTCTTTCTAATTCTCTCTCAACACACACACACTATTATGAATGTATTTTTCCAGTAGTTAATCATCATCTTCATCAAAAATCACTTCAAGAATCAAGCTATAATCATCATAGGAAGAACACTTCAAGAACACTTCAAAAATCCCTTCAAGTTTACTAATTTACTTCCAAGCTTTCTAATCCATTCCAAGTAATCATCTAAGATCAAGAAACCTTTGTTATATACAGTAGGTTATCTTTCTTATTCAAGGTAATATTCATATTCAAACTTTGATTCAATTTCTATAACTATAGACTATCTTAATTCGAGTAAAAATCTTACTTGAACTTGTTTTTGTGTCATGATCCTACTTCAAGAACTTTCAAGCCATCCAAGATCCTTTGAAGCTAGATCATTTCTTGTCACTTCCAGTAGGTTTACCTACTAAACTTGAAGTAGTAATGATGTTCATAACATCATTCGATTCATAAATATAAAACTATCTTATTCGAAGGTTTAAACTCGTAATCACTAGAACATAGTTTAGTTAATTCTAAACTTGTTCGCAAACAAAAGTTAATCCTTCTAACTTGACTTTTAAAATTAACTACACACATTTTCTATATCTATATGATATGCTAACTTAATGATTTAAAACCTTGAAACACGAAAAACACCGTAAAACCGGATTTACGCCGTCGTAGTAACACCGCGGGCTGTTTTGGGTTAGTTAATTAAAAAAAACTTTGATTTAAAAGTTGTTATTCTGAGAAAATGATTTTTATTATGAACATGAAACTATATCCAAAAATTATGGTTAAACTCAAAGTGGAAGTATGTTTTCTAAAATGGTCATCTAGACGTCGTTCTTTCGACTGAAATGACTACCTTTACAAAAATGACTTGTAACTTATTTTTCCAACTATAAACCTATACTTTTCTGTTTAGATTCATAAAATAGAGTTCAATATGAAACCATAGCAATTTGATTCACTCAAAACGGATTTAAAATGAAGAAGTTATGGGTAAAACAAGATTGGATAATTTTTCTCATTTTAGCTACGTGAAAATTGGTAACAAATCTATTCCAACCATAACTTAATCAACTTGTATTGTATATTATGTAATCTTGAGATACCATAGACACGTATACAATGTTTCGACCTATCATGTCGACACATCTATATATATTTCGGAACAACCATAGACACTCTATATGTGAATGTTGGAGTTAGCTATACAGGGTTGAGGTTGATTCCAAAATATATATAGTTTGAGTTGTGATCAATACTGAGATACGTATACACTGGGTTGTGGATTGATTCAAGATAATATTTATCGATTTATTTCTGTACATCTAACTGTGGACAACTAGTTGTAGGTTACTAACGAGGACAGCTGACTTAATAAACTTAAAACATCAAAATATATTAAAAGTGTTGTAAATATATTTTAAACATACTTTGATATATATGTATATATTGTTATAGGTTCGTGAATCAACCAGTGGCCAAGTCTTACTTCCCGACGAAGTAAAAATCTGTGAAAGTGAGTTATACACCCACTTTTAAAATCTAATATTTTTGGGATGAGAATACATGCAGGTTTTATAAATGATTTACAAAATAGACACAAGTACGTGAAACTACATTCTATGGTTGAATTATCAAAATCGAATATGCCCCTTTTTATTAAGTCTGGTAATCTAAGAATTAGGGAACAGACACCCTAATTGACGCGAATCCTAATGATAGATCTATTGGGCCTAACAAACCCCATCCAAAGTACCAGATGCTTTAGTACTTCGAAATTTATATCATATCCGAAGGGTGTCCCAGAATGATGGGGATATTCTTATATATATGCATCTTGTTAATGTCGGTTACCAGGTGTTCACCATATGAATGATTTTTATCTCTATGTATGGGATGTGTATTGAAATATGAAATCTTGTGGTCTATTGTTACGATTTGATATATATAGGTTAAACCTATAACTCACCAACATTTTTGTTGACGTTTAAAGCATGTTTATTCTCAGGTGAATATGAAGAGCTTCCGCTGTCGCATACTTAAATAAGGATGAGATTTGGAGTCCATGCTTATATGATATTGTGTAAAAACTGCATTCAAGAAACTTATTTTGTTGTAACATATTTGTATTGTAAACCATTATGTAATGGTCGTGTGTAAACAGGATATTTTAGATTATCATTATTTGATAATCTACGTAAAGCTTTTTAAACCTTTATTGATGAAATAAAGGTTATGATTTGTTTTAAAATGAATGCAGTCTTTGAAAAACGTCTCATATAGAGGTCAAAATCTCGCAACGAAATCAATTAATATGGAACGTTTTTAATCAATAAGAACGGGACATTTCAGTTGGTATCCGAGCGTTGGTCTTAGAGAACCAGAAAACTTGCATTAGTGTGTCTTATCGAGTTTGTTAGGATGCATTAGTGAGTCTGGACTTCGACCGTGTTTTCTTTAAAAATGATTGCTTAACATTTTGTTGGAAACTATATATTTTTAACATATGAATATTATGTGATATATTAATCTCTTAACGTGTTTGATATAATGTGATAGATGTCTACCTCTAGAACAAGTCCCATTGACTCACCTAATAATAATGAAGAGTCAAATATAAATTGGAATGATTCGTGGACTGATTCACAAGTTCCCGAAGAGGAACCGGAAGAAGAATCGGAACAGGAAGAAGAATCGGAACCGGAAGAAGAAATAGAACCGGTGGGGGAAATAATAAAACGGTTAAGTAAAAGAGAATCCTCAACCAACCAACCAAGGTTAATTATGGTCAATGGTGTTTCCGCCAAGGAAGCAAAATATTGGGAGGATTACCAATTCTCCGATGAATCGGATTCCGACCAGAATTCCGATGATGTTATAGAAATTACCCCAACTGAATTTAAAAAGGCAAAAGAAAATAATAAGGGAAAGGGCATAAAAATAGAGAAATCTAATTCCAACCCCGATGAACTTTATATGTATCGTCAACCCCCGAAGTCCTTAAGTTGTAACAATGACCCGGGAACCTCTAAACCACCAGGTTTTTCTAAACCAATGTGGACAACGACGGCTCGTATTAGGGGAATATCATATATCCCTAGAAACTTGGCAAAACGAACCAAAACCGAACAAGAAGAAACGAGCGAGTCGGAATAAGATAGTTGTATTCGTGTGGTGTAATATATGTAATATAGTGTGCTTATGCTTTATGATATATGTAAAAATTGCTTGTATTAATAAGTATTTTTTTTATGAATCTAACTCTTGTCTATTTTACAGTATAAAAACACAAAATGGATAGACAACCCAATATTTTAAGAGACCTACCCGGAGACATGATTGATGAAATCTTGTCTAGAGTCGGTCAGAATTCCTCGGCACAACTATTTAAGGCGAGATCAGTTTGTAAGACATTCGAAGAACGTTCCAAGAATGCCTTGGTTTATAAAAGGCTTTCGTTCAAAAGATGGGGGATATCACATTGGGAAATCCATAAGTTACGATGTGTTTACTTTGACGCATATATTGCGGGGAACCCAAATGCTATTTTACGCAACGGGTTAAGAAATTATTTTGACTCAGTATATCCGAATATAGGACTTCGTGATTTAGAAAAAGCGGCTAGCATGCAACATAAAGAAGCATGTTATGCTTACGGATTAGTAATGTTCACTTCTCACCAAAGTGAGAACAAGAACATCGGGCTACAACTATTAAACAAAACGTTTCCACAAGTGACGGAGTCGGTAATTGGGGTAAGAAATGAGGTTTTTAGATTGTTACGGGACTGTTGGACATTACGTAACCCTCGTCCCTTTGACGACGTTACAACACGTTGTCTTATCAACGGCCATAACGATTATGTTCCACAAAACCAAGGATGGGAAGTAGTCCTAGTAAAACCAGAATGCATGACTTGTTTCTGGACGTATGAATTACGTGTCTTTATTGCCTTTGCTGAACGACTTGTGTACTAGCTAGAATTATCTTCACAACTATCTTGTATCAAAGTTATTGTGTGCTATATTTCATGCTTTATGTAAAATAAGCGGTATTGTAAGTTTGTAAAATATTGTATAAAAGTTTGAACGCGAAATATTATTACAATCAGTTTTTCATATAGAATTGTAGTAGTTGAATTGTATATTAGCTACTAAGTATGAACTTAACGGGTAGGTACTACCCGAATTTAAACTTATAAAACGCTAATATGAAGAAAATGCTTTTATAAATGAGTTCATATTATGCTACGAAATACTATTAACTACTCTTAATATTCTGTATGATTAACTTGTTCCATTTGACTATTTTGAAGGAAATGGCACCGACTACTCGACACACCGTGAATATGAATGAAGAGGAATTCCGTACTTTTCTAGCTTCAAACATAGCCGTAGTACAGGCTGCGCTACATACCAACAATAACCTTGGATCTAGCAGTACAGGAAATCGTGTAGGATGCACCTACAAAGAATTCAATGCCTGCAAACCTTTGGAATTTGATGGAACCAAAGGACCGATCGGATTGAAACGGTGGACCGAGAAGGTCGAATCGGTGTTTGCCATAAGTAAGTGTACTAAAGAGGACAAAGTGAAGTAAGCTACGCATACCTTCACAGGTTCTGCGTTAACATGGTGGAATACCTATCTAGAGCAAGTTGGACAAGATGATGCGTACGCACTACCGTGGTCAGCATTCAAGCACTTGATGAACGAGAAGTACCGTCCCAGAACCGAGGTCAATAAGCTCAAGACAGAACTTAGAGGGTTACGAACCCAAGGATTTGATATTACCACGTATGAAAGACGATTCACAGAATTGTGCCTATTGTGTTCGGGAGCATTCGAAGATGAGGAAGAGAAGATCGACGCGTTTGTGAAAGGATTACCGGAAAGAATCCAAGAAGATATAAGTTCACACGAGCCCGCCTCCATACAACAGGCATGTAGAATGGCTCACAAACTAGTGAACCAGATTGAAGAAAGAATTAAAGAACAGACTGCTGAAGAGGCCAATGTGAAGCAAGTCAAAAGAAAGTGGGGGGAAAACGGTGATAAGAATCACCAATACAACAACAACAGCAATTACAACAATAATCGCAATAATTATCCCAACAATCGCAACATCAATCGCAACTACAACAAACGGCCCAACAACAACAACAACAACATCAACTACAACAATCATCCCAACAACAATAATAACCGCAACAACAACAACAATCAAAAGCAGCTATGCCAAAGGTGTGAAAAGTATCACTCGGGGTTCTGCACCAAAATTTGCAACAAGTGTAAAAGAAATGTTCATAGCGCGGCGAAGTGTGAGGTCTACAGACCAGGGGTTAATAGAATGAAAGGAACAAATAGTGTCAGAACGAGTAATGGCGGAGCAAGTAGTGTCGGAGCAAGTTATGCCAATGTAGTTTGTTATAAATGTGGAAAACCGGGCCACATTATTAGAAATTGACCGAACCAGGAGAACACGAATGGACAAGGCCGCGGAAGAGTTTTCAATATTAATGCGGCAGAGGCACAGGAAGACCCGGAGCTTGTTACGGGTACGTTTCTTATTGACAATAAATCTGCTTACGTTTTATTTGATTCGGGTGCGGATAGAAGCTATATGAGTAGATATTTTTGTGCTAAATTAAGTTGTCCATTGACGCCTTTGGATAGTAAATTTTTACTCGAATTAGCAAATGGTAAATTAATTTCAGCAGATAATATATGTCGGAATCGAGAAATTAAACTGGTTAGCGAAACATTTAAGATTGATTTGATACCAGTAGAGTTAGGGAGTTTTGATGTGATAATCGGTATGGACTGGTTGAAAGAAGTGAAAGCAGAGATCGTTTGTTACAAAAATGCAATTCGCATTATACGAGAAAAAGGAAAACCCTTAATGGTGTACGGAGAAAAGGGCAACACGAAGCTACATCTTATTAGTAATTTGAAGGCACAAAAACTAATAAGAAAAGGTTGCTATGCTGTTCTAGCACACGTCGAGAAAGTACAAACTGAAGAAAAGAGCATCAATGATGTTCCCATTGCAAAAGAATTTCCCGATGTATTTTCGAAAGAATTACCGGGATTACCCCCACATCGATCTGTTGAATTTCAAATAGATCTTGTACCAGGAGCTGCACCAATAGCTCATGCTCCTTACAGACTCGCACCTAGCGAGATGAAAGAACTGCAAAGCCAATTACAAGAACTTTTAGAGCGTGGTTTCATTCGACCAAGCACATCACCATGGGGAACTCCTGTTTTGTTTGTCAAGAAGAAAGATGGTACATTCAGGTTGTGTATCGACTACCGAGAGTTGAACAAACTTACCATCAAGAACCGCTACCCACTACCGAGAATCGACGACTTATTTGATCAACTACAAGGCTCGTCTGTTTATTCAAAGATTGACTTACGTTCCGGGTATCATCAAATGCGGGTGAAAGAAGATGATATTCCAAAGACTGCTTTCAGAACACGTTACGGTCATTACGAGTTTATGGTCATGCCGTTTGGTTTAACTAATACACCAGCTGTGTTCATGGACCTTATGAACCGAGTGTATGGACCATACCTTGACAAGTTTGTCATTGTTTTCATTGATGACATACTTATTTACTCAAAGAATGACCAAGAACACGGTGAACATTTGAGAAAGGTGTTAGAAGTATTGAGGAAGGAAGAATTGTACGCTAAGTTTTCAAAGTGTGCATTTTGGTTGGAAGAAGTTCAATTCCTCGATCACATAGTGAACAAAGAAGGTATTAAGGTGGATCCGGCAAAGATAGAAACTGTTGAAAAGTGGGAAACCCCGAAAACTCTGAAACACATACGCCAGTTTTTAGGACTAGCTGGTTACTACAGAATGTTCATCCAAGACTTTTCCAGAATAGCAAAACCCTTGACTGCATTAACGCATAAAGGGAAGAAATTTGAATGGAATGATGAACAAGAGAAAGCGTTTCAGTTATTGAAGAAAAAGCTAACTACGGCACCTATATTGTCATTGCCTGAAGGGAATGATGATTTTGTGATTTATTGTGACGCATCAAAGCAAGGTCTCGGTTGTGTATTAATGCAACGAACGAAGGTGATTGCTTATGCGTCTAGACAATTGAAGATTCACGAACAAAATTATACGACGCATGATTTGGAATTAGGCGCGGTTGTTTTTGCATTAAAGACTTGGAGGCACTACTTATATGGGGTCAAAAGTATTATATATACCGACCACAAAAGTCTTCAACACATATTTAATCAGAAACAACTGAATATGAGGCAGTGTAGGTGGATTGAATTATTGAATGATTATGACTTTGAGATTCGTTACCACCCGGGAAAGGTAAATGTGGTAGCCGATGCCTTGAGCAGGAAGGACAGAGAACCCATTCGAGTAAAATCTATGAATATAATGATTCACAATAACCTTACTACTCAAATAAAGGAGGCGCAACAAGGAGTTTTAAAAAAGGGAAATTTAAAGGATGAAATACCCAAAGGATCAGAGAAGCATCTTAATATTCAGGAAGACGGAACCCGGTATAGGGCTGAAAGGATTTGGGTACCAAAATTTGGAGATATGAGAGAAATGGTACTTAGAGAAGCTCATAAAACCAGATACTCAATACATCCTGGAACGGGGAAGATGTACAAGGATCTCAAGAAACATTTTTGGTGGCCGGGTATGAAAGCCGATGTTGCTAAATACGTAGGAGAATGTTTAACGTATTCTAAGGTCAAAGCTGAGCATCAGAAACCATCAGGTCTACTTCAACAACCCGAAATCCCGGAATGGAAATGGGAAAACATTACCATGAATTTCATCACTAAATTGCCAAGGACTGCAAGTGGTTTTGATACTATTTGGGTAATAGTTGATCGTCTCACCAAATCAGCACATTTTCTGCCAATAAGATAAGATGACAAGATGGAGAAGTTAGCACGACTGTATTTGAAGGAAGTCGTCTCTAGACATGGAATACCAATCTCTATTATCTCTGATAGGGATGGCAGATTTATTTCAAGATTCTGGCAGACATTACAGCAGGCATTAGGAACTCGTCTAGACATGAGTACTGCCTATCATCCACAAACTGATGGGCAGAGCGAAAGGACGATACAAATGCTTGAAGACATGCTACGAGCATGTGTTATTGATTTCAGAAACAGTTGGGATCGACATCTACCGTTAGCAGAATTTTCCTACAACAACAGCTACCATTCAAGCATTGAGATGGCGCCGTTTAAAGCACTTTATGGTAGAAAGTGCAGGTCTCCGATTTGTTGGAGTGAAGTGGGGGATAGACAGATTACGGGTCCGGAGATTATACAAGAAACTACCGAGAAGATCATCCAAATTCAACAACGGTTGAAAACCGCCCAAAGTCGACAAAAGAGCTACGCTGACATTAAAAGAAAAGATATAGAATTTGAAATTGGAGAGATGGTCATGCTTAAAGTTGCACCTTGGAAAGGCGTTGTTCGATTTGGTAAACGAGGGAAATTAAATCCAAGGTATATTGGACCATTCAAGATTATTGATCGTGTCGGACCAGTAGCTTACCGACTTGAGTTACCTCAACAACTCGCGGCTGTACATAACACTTTCCACGTCTCGAATTTGAAGAAATGTTTTGCTAAAGAAGATCTCACTATTCCGTTAGATGAAATCCAAATCAACGAAAAACTCCAATTCATCGAAGAACCCGTCGAAATAATGGATCGTGAGGTTAAAAGACTTAAGCAAAACAAGATACCAATTGTTAAGGTTCGATGGAATGCTCGTAGAGGACCCGAGTTCACCTGGGAGCGTGAAGATCAGATGAAGAAGAAATACCCGCATCTATTTCCAGAAGATTCGTCAACACCTTCAACAGCTTAAAATTTCGGGACGAAATTTATTTAACGGGTAGGTACTGTAGTGACCCGAACTTTTCCATGTTTATATATATTAATTGAGATTGATATTTACATGATTAAATGTTTCCAACATGTTAAGCAATCAAACTTGTTAAGACTTGATTAATTGAAATATGTTTCATATAGACAATTGACCACCCAAGTTGACCGGCGATTCACGAACGTTAAAACTTGTAAAAACGACATGACGATATATATATGGATATACATATGGTTAACATGAGATTATGATAAGTAAGTATCTCCATAAGTATATTAACAATGAGTTATATACATATAAACAAGACTACTAACTTAAGGATTTCAAAACGAGACATATATGTAACGATTATCGTTGTAACGACATTTAAATGTATATATATCATATTAAGATATATTAATATATCATAATATCATGATAATATAATAATTTAACATCTCATTAGATATAATAAACAATGGGTTAACAACATTAATTGAGATCGTTAACTTAAAGGTTTCAAAACAACACTTACATGTAACGACTAACGATGACTTAACGACTCAGTTAAAATGTATATACATGTAGTGTATTTAGATGTATTAAAATACTTTTGGAAGACTTCAAGACATATATCAAAACACTCATACTTAACGAAAATGGTTACAGTTACTTTTCCATTCTTTTCTTTCATCAAGAATTCTAGTCGTATTCTTACCCGTATTATACACAGCTTCAAAACGTACTTACTATGAGTATATACCAATAGGAACTAGCATGGGATTCCACTCTTGATTATGTCATGTATGACTAATCAATTTTAACTTCTACCATGAGCTAGTCAACTAACTAGAACTCCTTTTAACCCCACTCACCACTCACCAATTACCACTCATCATTCACTCCATTTCACTTCCAATTCTCTTTCTAATTCTCTCTCAACACACACACACTATTATGAACGTATTTTTCCAGTAGTTAATCATCATCTTCATCAAAAATCACTTCAAGAATCAAGCTATAATCATCATAGGAAGAACACTTCAAGAACACTTCAAAAATCCCTTCAAGTTTACTAATTTACTTCCAAGCTTTCTAATCCATTCCAAGTAATCATCTAAGATCAAGAAACCTTTGTTATATACAGTAGGTTATCTTTCTTATTCAAGGTAATATTCATATTCAAACTTTGATTCAATTTCTATAACTATAAACTATCTTAATTCGAGTAAAACTCTTACTTGAACTTGTTTTTGTGTCATGATCCTACTTCAAGAACTTTCAAGCCATCCAAGATCCTTTGAAGCTAGATCATTTCTTGTCACTTCCAGTAGGTTTACCTACTAAACTTGAGGTAGTAATGATGTTCATAACATCATTCGATTCATAAATATAAAACTATCTTATTCGAAGGTTTAAACTCGTAATCACTAGAACATAGTTTAGTTAATTCTAAACTTGTTCACAAACAAAAGTTAATCCTTCTAACTTGACTTTTAAAATTAACTACACACATGTTCTATATCTATATGATATGCTAACTTAATGATTTAAAACCTGGAAACACGAAAAACACCGTAAAACCGGATTTACGCCGTCGTAGTAACACCGCGGGCTGTTTTGGGTTAGTTAATTAAAAAAAACTTTGATTTAAAAGTTGTTATTCTGAGAAAATGATTTTTATTATGAACATGAAACTATATCCAAAAATTATGGTTAAACTCAAAGTGGAAGTATGTTTTCTAAAATGGTTATCTAGACGTCGTTCTTTCGACTGAAATGACTACCTTTACAAAAACGACTTGTAACTTATTTTTCCGACTATAAACCTATACTTTTCTGTTTAGATTCATAAAATAGAGTTCAATATGAAACCATAGCAATTTGATTCACTCAAAACGGATTTAAAATGAAGAAGTTATGGGTAAAACAAGATTGGATAATTTTTCTCATTTTAGCTACGTGAAAATTGGTAACAAATCTATTCCAACCATAACTTAATCAACTTGTATTGTATATTATGTAATCTTGAGATACCATAGACACGTATACAATGTTTCGACCTATCATGTCGACACATCTATATATATTTCGGAACAACCATAGACACTCTATATGTGAATGTTGGAGTTAGCTATACAGGGTTGAGGTTGATTCCAAAATATATATAGTTTGAGTTGTGATCAATACTGAGATACGTATACACTGGGTTGTGGATTGATTCAAGATAATATTTATCGATTTATTTCTGTACATCTAACTGTGGACAACTAGTTGTAGGTTACTAACGAGGACAGCTGACTTAATAAACTTAAAACATCAAAATATATTAAAAGTGTTGTAAATATATTTTAAACATACTTTGATATATATGTATATATTGTTATAGGTTCGTGCATCAACCAGTGGCCAAGTCTTACTTCCCGACGAAGTAAAAATCTGTGAAAGTGAGTTATAGTCCCACTTTTAAAATCTAATATTTTTGGGATGAGAATACATGCAGGTTTTATAAATGATTTACAAAATAGACACAAGTACGTGAAACTACATTCTATGGTTGAATTATCGAAATCGAATATGCCTCTTTTTATTAAGTCTGGTAATCTAAGAATTAGGGAACAGACACCCTAATTGACGCGAATCCTAAAGATAGATCTATTGGGCCTAACAAACCCCATCCAAAGTACCGGATGCTTTAGTACTTCGAAATTTATATCATATCCGAAGGGTGTCCCGGAATGATGGGGATATTCTTATATATATGCATCTTGTTAATGTCGATTACCAGGTGTCCACCATATGAATGATTTTTATCTCTATGTATGAGATGTGTATTGAAATATGAAATCTTGTGGTCTATTGTTACGATTTGATATATATAGGTTAAACCTATAACTCACCAACATTTTTGTTGACGTTTAAAGCATGTTTATTCTCAGGTGAATACTAAGAGCTTCCGCTGTCGCATACTTAAATAAGGACGAGATTTGGAGTCCATGCTTGTATGATATTGTGTAAAAACTGCATTCAAGAAACTTATTTTGTTGTAACATATTTGTATTGTAAACCATTATGTAATGGTCGTGTGTAAACAGGATATTTTAGATTATCATTATTTGATAATCTACGTAAAGCTTTTTAAACCTTTATTGATGAAATAAAGGTTATGGTTTGTTTTAAAATGAATGCAGTCTTTGAAAAACGTCTCATATAGAGGTCAAAACCTCGCAACGAAATCAATTAATATGGAACGTTTTTAATCAATAAGAACGGGGCATTTCA
The DNA here is from genome assembly GCF_046630445.1 of Rutidosis leptorrhynchoides. NCBI lineage: Eukaryota > Viridiplantae > Streptophyta > Magnoliopsida > Asterales > Asteraceae > Rutidosis > Rutidosis leptorrhynchoides. The sequence continues at coordinate 93,170,528 of NC_092333.1, forward strand.
GTGCGCTCCGCGCACTTAATTTTTATTTTTTTTTTATAAATTTTCTATTCAGTGCAGTGCGCTCGGCGCACTTGCAAGAGCGCTCATCACACGAGTCAGATAAAAAATTAATTTCGAGTCATGGGCGGTTCGTATCTTTAGTTTTAAGAAGTTGTAGCAGAACATATTTTCCATTTCTAATTGTAACTTTTGCTTTCAGTTATAATAAAATCTCAAAAAATTGCTCAATTGTTTTAGTCGATTATTTCCTCGTATTATCTTCATCAGATCAATCAAGTTTGACATTATGCAGTTAATCCACCAACATTTGGTAGCAAAGCATTCAAGGTTATATGCCCAAATACATTAAACACGATATTGAAGATATGACTTTATCTACTCAGTTAGCAGCAAATGGAGGAGGGGGCATTTCACTTCAATGTCCAATGTTAACTGTTTCAAAAATGGTGAAGGACTAGCCATCCACTAGGTATACTATATATCTGCTTTAAGTTTCAATATTATAAGTTTGAGGGAAGGTGTTCAAAGGCAACTTACGACACCCTACACACCTCATCAAATTGGTGTGGTACAGAGCCGTAATAGAACCATACTTGAGATGACAAGATCATTGTTGAAGACAATGTCAGTGCCTAAAATATTTTGGGGTGAAGCTGTACGTCACACACACGGTGTATATTCTGAATAGAGTACCAACTAAAGGTTTAGAAAATACGACACCGTATGAAGCATGGAGAAGAAGAAAACCATCACTCGAGCATATCAGATTGTTCAGTTGTACTGCACATGTTAAAAGGCCATCTAACCAACGCACTAAATTAAACGACGGAAGCATAGAGATGGTCTATTTTGAGCTAGAAATTGGTTCATTTTATTAAGGTACGTATAAAAAAGACAACAAAGACTTTCATATGTATATAAAATTAGACATGACACAGTCGATTGGTTTATACCAATTCATACAGACATGAAATAATAAACTTATTAAGTAAAAAAAATACAGTTAACACACATAATAAAAGCGAGCATTCACAAAACGTCATATATGATGGTGGAATGAAACTAGTTTTCTTCTGGAACTAGTTTTCGTGCTCCCTAAACAGCTTTAGGCTTGACATCTGTGGATAAGGCTTCGATTTTAAGCTTCATTCCTTGTTTACAGTGATCTGCAATACCGCAAATAAATCCATGCCATCCAGCGCGGCCTAAAGTGATCTCATCGTTTCCGGAATCATGCACTTTATTAGCCGGACAAATTTTACAATCAGTAAGGAAATCTCCATTAGCAAATATCATATTATATTCTCCTGGAGTGTACTTGAACACTGCACACATCATATAAATAATGTTTCATAAGTTAGTCACTTGCGTTATTAATTCATAATATGACCACCAAATTCGAAAAAAACTTTAACATTGTTATATATGTTTCAGAATAATAGAAAATAAATTATATACCAAGTATGTCTCCTTCATAGAATGTTTTTCCTTTGGCCCAAGCTTCGTAATCAACGCCAAGGGTCCATCCTTTATCATCTCCAACCACATACGTCTTAACATCATCACCAGCTAAAGTATGTACGACCAATGTCGTAGCTACAAGGATGAAGATGCTTAACTTTTTATTATCCATTTTCGTTTATGTTCAATGAACTTATAATTACTTGAGATATTCAAACGTGAAATATATACAATTTATAAGCAATATTCGTTGGGCTGTTTATATACAGATTTAGAAATGGAGGTCATGCAACAAATGCTCTACACCATGAGAATGGTTGACTCAAATAAATCAAATTTTAAGAAACGTTCCTTTTATTAGTAACTTGAAACTAACCTTACAAAACAAACTAATTCTATAATTATTAGATTGAATTAAACAAAACCATCAATATGACTTGAGTTTTTGACCAAACAATTGTGCGATGGAGACACATTTATAATTTGATTAGTTTTGAGGAAAGTATTCCTGTGATAACAAAAGTCAAGAAAATTGTATGTGGATTTATTACGAGTATGAATCTTTTCATCGGTCTATGTACATATATGAGCCAACTAGATTTTAAGAGCTCCTGCGTTCTACGACAGCTCTAAAAAATAGTATGCAAAAACGTTAGTATTAATACTAATTAATGACGGAAATGCTATTAATGAATACAATTACCATGTAACAATCAATTATTTATAGTCAAAAATCACAAGTTTTCTATACTTGCTTAATAACACTAACAAAATGAATATAGTTTAAACTAAACCATTATAGAAAATTACACGTTTTAGACCAAAGCACTCCCTTCCTATCTTTCCACCTCTAGAAATTCTCATATTTTAGTAAATTTGCACCTTCCATCACTTTACATGTTTATCATTAGCGGAGAGCAGAATACCGTTGGTGTCATCTAATCTGAATGACTGAATGATTATATCTTCTCAATTTCCGAGCTCGTTAGATAGTTCGAAAGCTGATCATACATGTGCATTAGTCCGAACTCTATAAGTAAATGGAAGGAAACAAACATGATAGTTATAAAGAGAATGGGTAGTGATATAATAAATATATCCACTTGAATTTTTTATAAATCTACTTACTATCAAGCATCAGGTACTTGTAGTATACATATAATGAATTACTACATTAACATCCAACAGAGCATCTTAAAACATTCAAACCACAACCATGAACACACTAACATGGCACCTGCATTTGAAGTTTTACGAATTAGAATTAAAAGTTAAAGATCATTAAATAATTCACTTACTTTGGCACCTATATTTAATTTGTTCAATTATGAATATATGAAAAGGAATGTTAGAAACTCAATATTACTCCTTACTGTTGGATATAGTTTTGTTTAGAAGAATTGGATATGGTTGCATAGTATTTGTGAAGGATGTTATCCCACATAGGTGGGAGAAAAAAGTTGGAGGGGACTTGCTTGGTTATAAAAGAGGGGTTAAGTCTTCATTCCAAATTGCACCAATCAATACACTTTAAGTATTTGATTATTTCTTTCTATCTTACCCTTGTTTGAGAGTTGTATTAGTTAAATATTTTGGAGAGTGTAGTTGACTTAAGAGAGTTGTCTATATCATTGTAACAATTTGTGATATAGTGTATTTCTCTCTTTGGGGGCCGGTGGTTTTTCTCATGTTTTGAAGTTTCCACGTTAAATCTTGTGTTGTGTATTGTTCTTATTTCTTTACTGTTATTGTTGGGCTGGATGGTGGGAATTAGTGAGACCGTAATTTCTCAACAACTGGTATCAGAGCGTCAGGTTTGACGGGGGTCTCGGTTATAGGAGTCGGAGTATGCTCTGTGGTTGCCACGAGAGTGGATCGCCCACATCAGAAACGAGTTCTATTGATCGTATAGGGAATCTGGTTAGACAATATTTTTTCTGATTCGGAGTAAGTGGTGTCTAGAATTTGTAGTGGACCGGGTGTTGGATTTTCCAATTTAACGGATCCTGTGCGCCACTTCACTACATCTGTCGGCCAGTCGAAACGTGAGCAAAATCAGAGAAAGTATTATTTATAGGATACAGATACGATGTCGAAGTTCAGTCCAATGAGGTTTGATGTTGAGAAATTTGATGGGAGGATCAATTTTGACTTATGGCAGGTTCAAGTCAAGGATGTGTTGATTCAGTCTGGTTTACACAAGGCATTGAAGGGTAAACCCACCCTTGTTCCTGGCAGTGATTCTAGCAGTAAGTTCGATGAAGAAGAATGGGATGATATGGATTTGAGGGCAGCAAGTGCGATTCGTTTGTGTCTTGCAATGAACGTGCTTGCAAATGTGCACGTGTTATCAACGACAAAGGAGCTTTGGGTTAAACTAGAGCAGTTGTACCAGGGCAAGGGCATCTCAAATCGGTTGTGTCTTAAAGAACAATTTCATACTCTACGTATGGATGGGGGTTCAAAGATTTCAGATCATCTAAGTATTCTTAACGGTATTGTTTCGGAACTGGAGGCTATTGGAGTTAAAACGGATGATGAAGATAATTTGAGGTTGATATTATCTTTATCATCGTCCTATGAGCACATGAAACCTATTCTAATGTACGGGAAAGAAACGTTGAAGTTTGAAGATGTTACTAGCAAGCTCCTATCCGAGGAGAAAAGATTGGAAGGTAACGGAGTCTCGTCATCAGAAGCTACGGTACTGTTGTGTTCGGATAGGCAGAAGAGAAACTCTAGAAAGAATCTGACATGCTGGAAGTGCGGGAAGACTGGGCATGTAAGGGTTAATTGTCCAGGTGGAGCTAATCCGGCAAATGGCTCCAAAGATGCTAATATTGTCTTCGTTGTTACGGAGAGTGACGAATTCCTCTGAAGTCACTCATCCTCATGGTGTGTCCGCGCCACCATGAAAAGGGATGTTCGTTAGCAGTTCCACAATTGCACATGGGCACTGGTTTGGCATTGTTGTAGGTTGTGTGGTGGAAACTGATGTTATAGCTGATGAAACTTTCAGGGAAAGCCAAACAGGAAGTTGCACCATAACTGTTCAGCTGGTTATACAACATGTGCCGAGGTGAAATGCTTAGAATGTGATATTCTAAGTGTGATATTCTTTATGGTGGGGTATGATAATTCTGTTTAGAGTTATGATTGTCTATTATGACAATGATTGTCGAGTCTTGACAATGTTTGATGAAGATGCAAGTTTTGTCTCTTGGGAGATAATGTCAACGGCATGAAGATGAGGATCTTGAAGTTGTCGTCGAAGAAGCGTCTACATCGGTTATCCTTGCAATATGGAAGCATGATTATCTTCTTCTATCCAAAAGGTGGAGATTTGTTGGATATAGTTTTGGTTAGAAGAATTGGATATGGTTGCATAGTATTTGTGAAGGATGTTATCCCACATAGGTGGGAGAAAAAAGTTGGGGAGGACTTGCTTGGTTATAAAAGAGGGGTTAAGTCTTCATTCCAAATTGCACCAATCAATACACTTTATGTATTTGATTATTTCTTTCTTTCTTACCCTTGTTTGAGAGTTGTATTATTAAATATTTTGAAGAGTGTAGTTGACTTAAGAGAGTTGTCTATATCATTGTAACAATTTGTGATATAGTGTATTTCTCTCTTTGGGGGCTGGTGGTTTTTCTCTTGTTTTGGAGTTTCCACGTTAAATCTTGTATTGTGTATTGTTCTTATTTCTTTACTGTTATTGTTGGGCTGAGTGGTGAGAATTAGTGAGACCGTAATTTCTCAACACCTACCTTAACCAAAATATAGGTTTTGATTGAACAACTTAATTGAACTTCAAAAGTAAAAAATTCTTTCCGAGCGTATGTTTAAAGTCATGTCCAACAACATCCTTTTTAAGATTTTGTAGCCTCTTTCACAAATTTAAGAATTGGTAACTCAATAAACTTGTTCAGAGCAAAAATGCATAGATAAATTAAGATCGTCAAAAATAGAGAAACATTGATGAAAACCCTAGATACTGTTCTTAATTCCCCAAACAAAATTAGTTTGAGTAGCTAATTACTAATTAATCAAACAATCAAGTCACCAAATAAAAAAATGATGAAGGGGGTGGGTCTTAGATAGTTCTAAAAGAAATGTTTGTTAGGATATTAGGACCCAAACAACACTAGTAATTCTACAAGACTACTAACCGAGTAGTAATTCTATCAAGATCACTCAAACCCACTTAATGAACGAAAGATAATAAATGCGAAAATGTAAGAACGACACAAGATATAACGTGGTTATATGCAATCGGTGTGATTGCTTTAGTCCACGGACCAACTAGAGAGTGTTTATTACTGAGAATCTGTATGTGGTGTGTTACAATTGCATACAATGAGTTCTATATATAGGAGAAAACAAGAACACCATGACAACTAGCTAGGAATCTTCATCATGACAAGTAATCATCTTGTTTACCAACTAGCCATGCTTTCCACCTTGTAATGGCATGATCACAGCCCTAATTTTAGGTGTAAAGTGATTAACTTTGCACCTAAAGTGAAAGGAGGCCAAAGCATGCTCGGATGTAAAGGTTGCAACTTGCCAACTTGCTGCCAGACACCAGATGCGCTGCATTTGATGTGTGATGCGCCGCATCACTTGCTTTTCACGTTCCAGATTCATGTACCAGCACTCGATGCGCCGCATCGAGATGGTGATGCACCGCATCTGACCCCTGATGCGCCATATCAGCTCAATGCTCCGCATCAATAACTCTCGGACTATTTTGCTCTATGAATGCGCCGCATCCATGTCAAGATGCGCCGCATTTGACTGCTTCACGCTTCTCGAAATCTGCAAAATCCGTGCAAGTGTTGGAACAGTTTTTTTTTTTTTTCTCGTTTTGTATAAATGTCTCCATAATCTAACAAATCTCCCACTTGGAGACTTTGAACAAAACTCCAATTATATCAATGAATTAACCAAGAACATTAAACCACCTTCGATTACCGCCAAATACCATTTGGGACACGCACGCTCAACACATTCTTCGGATGAGTAGACTTTCGATAAAAGGTCTTCAATACTACTTGTTAAACTTGTAACACCATTCATATCTCTAGCTGGGGATCTTCTCTCATCAATACATGAGAAGACCAATTGAGGTAATGCAAAACCTCAATTTCTCCGTCGTAACCACCTTAGTAAACATATCGGCAGGATTCTTCGTACCAAGGATTTTCTCCAAGAATAAAGTGCCATCATTTATATGTTGTCGAATAAAATGATACCTTATCTTGATGTGTTTCGTTCGACTATGAAATACCGGATTCTTCCCAAGATGAACCGCACTTTGATTATCACAATACAAGACGCAATAGTCTTGTCTTTTACCCAACTCACCTAAGAAGTTCTTCAACCACACTATCTCTTTAGAAGCTTCTGAAATAGCCATGTATTCGGCTTCGGTGGTTGACAAAGCAACACTCTTTTGCAATCGAGATAACCAACTAATCGCCGTCTTCCCCATTGTGAAAACATAACCCGTAGTGCTTTTCCCCGAATCATTACATCCACCCAAATTAGCATCCGCATAACCTCTAAGTATGAGATTGTTTTTGGAGAAACACAATCCCATATTAGAAGTACCTTTCAAATAACGAAGCAACCATTTGACTGCTTCCCAATGCTCTTTTCCCGGATTAGACATATAACGACTTACAACTCCCACTGCTTGAGCAATATCGGGTCTTGTACAAACCATGGCATACATAATACTACCCACGGCCGATGCATATGGAACCTTTTCCATATCCTTCTTGTCTCTTTCCGTCTTTGGTGATTGAATTTTTGATAACTTTAAGGTGCTTCCCAAAGGCATAGAACGGGCCTTTGAATCTTCCATGTTGAACCTCTCTACTACTTTCTCAATATATTTGGATTGAGACAAGTATAGAGTACTCTTCAAACGATCACGCACAATACTCATGCCAAGTATTTGCCTAGCACCGCCAAGATCTTTCATCTCGAATTCTCGGGAAAGTAATCCCTTCAACTTGTTAATTTCGGACATGTTTGAACCTGCAAGTAACATGTCATCAACATACAACAATAAGATTATAAAAGAAGACTTGAGCTTCTTCAAGTAGCAACAGTGATCCGCTTCACATCTTAAAAAACCAATCTTCTTCATAAAATCATCAAACTTCAAGTACCATTGCCGAGGTGCTTGCTTCAATCCATACAAACTTTTCTTTAGCTTACAAACCCACTTCTCTTTACCCTTTACCTCAAAGTCCTCGGGTTGCCTCATGTAGATCTCTTCAACAAGATCACCATGTAAGAATGCAGTTTTTACATCTAGTTGCTCAAGATGTAAGTCTTCAGATGCAACCATAGAAAGTACTAAACGGATAGTAGTCATTTTAACTACCGGTGAAAATATCTCTTTGTAGTCAACCCCTTCCTTTTGTTGAAAGCCTTTGACTACCAAACGAGCCTTGTACCTTTTCTTGCCATCCATCTCATTCTTGATTCTATATACCCATTTGCTTTGCAATGCCCTTTTATCATGAGGTAACTTCACTAGTGACCAAGTCTTGTTCTTCTCAAGTGATCCCATCTCTTCTTTCATGGCAAGTTCCCATTGTATGGATTCTTTTGTTTTTCTTGCCTCAAAGTAACTTTCGGGTTCACCATTCTCGGTATAGAGCAAGTAGTTTGCTGATGGAGAATACCTAGGATTAGGTTTGGGCACTATAGTCGAGCGTCTTAGTGTAGGATTAACCGGAATGGTTGGACCGGTTTCATTTGTAACCTCCTCATCACTAGAACTCGCACTATGTTCGGAATCATCACCGCTTTCCGAATCATCCCCATCATTAGTATTTCCCGACACCTCACCGTCATTCGGCAATTCATTGTTTCCCGTACTCCCACTAGAACCTGCAAGATCATCAATAGAAACATCGTCAAAAGTAACTTGACTCGGTTTAGGACTCCCTGTTTCCGGTTTGCCATAGACCGAATCTTCATCAAAAGTAACATCTCGCGAACGAATTACTTTTCTAGCTTCGTTGTCCCAACAACGATAGCCCATTTCATCCGACCCGTAGCCTATGAAAATACACTTCTTTGACTTAGCTTCAAGCTTGTCTTTATCCGCATCTTTGGTCTTCACATATGCATTACACCCAAAGATCCTAAGGTGACCATAACTCACCTTCTTGCCTTGCCATTCTTCCTCGGGAATTCGGAAACCCAACGGTGTTGAGGGTCCCCTATTTATCAAATAAGCCGCCGTGTTAACCGCATCCGCCCAAAACATTTTAGGCAAACCGGCATGTAGTCTCATACTCTTAGCCCTTTCATTTAACGTACGATTCATACGTTCGGCGACCCCATTGTGTTGCGGTGTTTCCGGTACCGTTTTCAACATTCTAATACCGAACTTTGCACAATGGTCTTTAAACTCAAGACTACCATATTCTCCTCCATTATCCGACTTTAAGCACTTAACCTTCAAGTTAGTCTCATTTTCTACCATAGCTTTCCACTTCACAAAAGTATTAAATACATCGGATTTAGCTTTAAGAAAATAAATCCATACCTTTCGAGTGGAGTCGTCAATGAAGGTGACATAATAACGAGAACCTCCATGTGATTCTACATTGGTTGGACCAAACACATCCGTATGAATGAGCTCCAATTTCTCCAACTTAGGTGCATTCCCCGATTTCCCAAAAGTCACCTTCTTTTGCTTCCCATATACACATGGTTCGCAAAACCCAAGTTCTACCTTTTTCAAATCCGGAATTCTCCCACTCGAAACAAGCATCTTCATACCCTTCTCACTCATATGCCCGAGTCTTCGGTGCCATAGAGTTGATTCGGACACAACATTAATCGTAGCAACCACCGTGTCTTCATCAAACACTTCAACCATATAAAGTGTTCCCCTTTTATGTCCACGAGCCACAATACTACTACCCTTAACCACCTTCCATTGGCGGTTTTCAAAAGTAACCGCGTTACCTTCATCAAAAGTAACCGCGTTTTCAAAAGTGTTGGAACAGTTTTTTTTTTTTTTTTTCTCGTTTTGTATAAATGTCTCCATAATCTAACAATGTTTACAACAGAGATGGACAAAGAGGGGGTGAGTCTTACTTGAACAACTTGATCGATGAAATTGACTTCTAAAACCCATGAAACCAACACCAATCCCTTAAATGTTATGTGAACGTTAGGCATGATAAATACGATTAGTAAGGAAAAACTCTTCGCAAATAAGTAGTTGAACGCACACAAGTATTCTAAACTATTTAAAATGTTTGGCAGTTGCTCTTACAATTTATAAATACTTTGATGACATGCTTTGAGTGTTCAACTTGGTTGCTATTACCAAACTCAAAATTTGAAAAGTCTGGTTGGGATCATGATATTTTGGTTAATTTTAGCCAATGATAAAATCATCAGATAGACGATAGAGCTAATAATAATTATATTAAACTAGATCATAGTTTTTACAACATTACAGAGTTGAACAGAAGTTGATAAGCAAATCATCAATATTTTAGTATACTGGGCTTTTCTCCCGAAAAGTTATGACTTGGAGCGGACTTAATACCATAAAGCCGAGGGAAAAAAAAATTCTTGATAATTAGAGTTATTCTAAATAGCATATATGCACACAAAAAAAAAGATAGAACAGACCAAAGATTAGAAATGCGGCAACTAGGACAATTTGCAAGATAAAGGGGTTAATATTTCTGTTTTATGTAAAATGTAACACTTCTCGTGATCATTTGTACACTAATTTTAAAACGGTTTTAAAGCAATAGTACAATAAAGTATTGGTTGGTCAGATGAACTGAACGGTATTGAACGCCGGCCTTAATGGTTACTCGTATCAACGTGTTATGAAACCCGTCTAGTTGCTGATTTAGCCACCTATAATGCCAACGTTCAACTTAGCAAATTTTTTGTGGAAAAGAACACGAAAGTAAACCTTTATATGGGGGTTCTGCTCTTTATGTGGGACTTCATACCTTCAGTTAGGGTTTGAAGTCGCAAGCAGAAGAAAGAACACAGGAAAATAGCGATTTGTAGATTTACCGTCATCGTCGCTGTAGCGACCAGACAAAATCGACATTGACGGCGTCGTCTACTCAGGTCCCGTTACGTGGTCATAAGTCTTTAAAACAGACGTTTGACCCAAAATATGTCGCATCCATTTCAAATGTAAAGATTGTTTCAAAGTTTACAAGAATAGTTCAACCACAAGTTACGTTACAACGTTATAAGTACAAATGAAACCTATGCGACACAATTTAAAAGTAGCCAAAAGACGCTCCATGTATGCATATATACTCGACATCCAATGCAAGTATCAAAATAATGAGCGGAAACAAGTATCACAAAACGTTCAAGGACCTGAGAAAAACATAGAAATCTGTCAACGAAAACGTTGGTGAAATCATAGGTTTGAGTAAGTAAGTAAGTAAGTAAGTACAAATGAACCACAAGATTTATATCATTGAAATAATAGTAAACCATTCTAAAATTTGTTATCACGAGCACCCAATTATCAAGGCTTAACTTTCCATCCATAGAACCCCATCACAATAGTGTTAGAACATACAGTGTTTCTCGAAAATATATTTCATCCGAATAACGGTAGCGAACCGTCCGAATGAGGGTTTGTCAAACCCATATGGCCATACAACATAAGTTCTCGCTTACACCCGGCAAGTGTAACTAATGATTTTCATAACCCGTCCTAATCCATGTGGATGAATTCCATATCGATTATAAACGATTCACAATAGTTGATTACATCGCGAGGTACTTGACCTCTATATGATACATTTTACAAACATTGCATTCGTTTTTAAAAGACAAACTTTCATTACATCGACAGTTGACAGACATGCATACCATTTCATAATATATCCAAATATAATTGACTTAATAATAATCTTGATGAACTCAATGACTCGAATGCAACATCTTTTGAAATATATCATGAATGACTCCAAGTAATATCTCTAATATGAGCAAATGCACAGCGGAAGATTTCTTTCGTATCTGAGAATAAACATGCTTTCAAGTGTCAACCAAAAGGTTGGTGAGTTCATTAGTTTATCATAAATAATCATTTCAGATAGTATAATAGACCACAAGATTTCATTTTTATAAACATCATTCTCGTATCAGGCATTTCGCAAACTGCATAAAGATAAAAATCATTCATATGGATTGAACACCTGGTAACCGACGTTAACTTAATGCATAGAATATCTCCAAAACAGAACCTCTCGTCTGTATAATAATCTCGAAGTACTAAAGCATCCGTACCCCGAATGGGACTTGTCAAGATCCATAGATCTATCTTTAGGATTCGCGTCAATCAGGGGCCATTTCCCTAAATTCTTAGGTTACCAGACTTGAAGGGCGATATTCGGTTTAATAATCCAACCATAGAATGTAATCTTAAGTACTTGTGTCTATTTCGTAAAACATTTATAAAAGCAGCGCATGTATTCTCAGTCCCAAAAATATATATAGCAAAAGCATTTAAAAAGGGAGCAAATGAAACTCACCTAATGTATTTTGTAGTAAAAATACATATGACTATATTGAACAATGCAGGGTTGGCCTCAGATTCACGAACCTATATCATTTGTTTATTTATTAATATACATAGTTATAATCGAACAAATATTAATAACTTTATTGATTGTATCCTATATATATATATATATATATATATATATATATATATATATATATATATATATATATATATATATATACACATATACATATACATATATATATATATATATATATATATATATATACATATATATATATATATATATATATATATATATATATATATATATATGTTTCTTATGTTTATTTTGTTATATAAAAATATTAATCTTGTTATGTTATATGTACTAATTAAATTTTTAATGTTTATATATATATTATTTGTATATTAATAATGATAGTAGTCAAATTAATATTAATAGTGGTACAAATGATAATAATTATGATACTTAATGTTACTAATAAGATAATAGTGTTAATAATTATAATACTGATAATAATAATGATATTAATAATTATAATTGTAAAAATATCAATTTTTCTGTTAATGATAGTTATGATACTGATTTTAGTGATTACGTAATAATAATATTCGTGATAATACCCATAATAATACTTATGTTAACATTAACAATTCTATTATTTATAAAAATATACTAATACTAATATTTACGAAAATGTTAATAACATTAATAATAAGTGATAACTAGTACATATTTTAGTGATAATAATAATAATAAGTATAATATTTGTACTAATAACAATAACAATCATTAATATTGATAACATCAGTAATACTTATCATATTTATAATGATAATGATAATAATAATTACGATTGTGATGATACTACTAATATTAATGAGAGATATATTATATTTCCTTATGATAGTAATATTAAAACTAATAATACTTAATATTAATACTTAGGGATCATATCAATAATCATTGTACTAAATATATTCTATTGTTAGTAAAAATAATAATAATGATAATAATACTAATAACTATATTTCTAATAATAATAACCTTAATCATGATAATAACAATTAATATTAGTACTAATAATAATAGAATAATAATAATAATAATAATAATAATAATAATAATAATAATAATAATAATAATAATAATAATAATAATAATAATAATAATAATAATAATAATAATAAATGTGAGTAGCTACCTCATAAAACCCTTTTCAAAAAAAAATTGGCTGTTGCGAGAATCGAACCCAAGACCCCTTGTAAACCTGCTAACACTCTTAACCATTGAGCTATTGCCCATTTATTCAAAATCTTACAGATTCTAACCGTATGTAACCCTTATTTGTATGTATTCCCTTTTCATGTTCTTCCTTGAATATAGCTCGACCAGGATTTTATCAATCCCCCAAAACGTGATTTTTAAATAATTCCAGATAACATAAATCAATAACATATGTTGATAATTAATTGAAATCGAAAGAAAAAAAATATATATATAAAAAAAATGTTATTGCAGCTTCGCTGCTGCCGCTGTTGGATACAAAAAAAAAATTTGATTTCCAATTTCGAACGCGTATTAGACTTTAGTTATAACATAAAATAGTTTGGTAATCATATATAGAAATAGTTGGAATCATTAATTGCTCTTGAAACACAAACATGAACTCAAATTTATGATGAACTCGTTGTTTGACTTTTTAGAAAATAAATTTGACTCCCAAAATTCGAATATGATTTTGTGAATTAAGAATTGAAAGTTTGTAGATAGTTTAACTAGATGATTCCTAATACAATAGCATTTATAGATTTTGCTATTTGATTCGAATTTGCATTATGAAAAAAAAATAGAACGTACAGAGGAAAACAGAAGAAGAAAAAGAAAAACATATAAGCTGTGTTCTTCATCTCTGTTTGGGGTTTTCTCCAATTCGAATTGCAGTGATAAATTACAGATATCAATAATGGAATTCGTTTGATTAATTATTTTATTGTGATGATTCACTCACGGGTATAATAGGGTTCGAAGGATAGAAACAGCAGGATAAAAACAAATAAACAAATAAAGAATTCTGATTTTTATATAATTAAGTATGATCGTGACGTAGCAGAACTTGGTTTGTTTGTGATGAGGATTAGGTCGACCAGATGTCCATGACAGAAGGTAGAAGAAAGAATAAATGAATCTGGTGATGATCTGTATCCTAATTCGCGTAATTATATGGCTTTATATGATATATTTAATTTTAAATACTAATAATTTATAAATATACATACAAATATAAAAATAATAATACTGATAATATTATTAGAAATAATAAAATTACTGATAATAAACACAGAACTAATAATAATATAAATGATAAAAATAATTAATAATATCAATAAAAATAATACTAATACTTATAATGATAATATAATAATAATAATAGAACTATTAATGATACTAATAATAATATTGATAATGTTATAAAGATACTAATAATAATAGTGTTAATAATAATAACATCAAAATAATACTTAATAATAATAAGTATTATGATAAGAGTAATAATAATAATATTGGTATATCATTTATATCCTAACTTGTAATTTCAAATGATATATTAACTTCAAGTTTCATTACTCATGTAATACTTATTCCATAAAATAACATATTTGAATTTATAACATTTATATATGTATATGTGTATATATATATATATATATATATATATATATATATATATATATATATAATCAAAATCATATACATAGTTATATGTTTTCATTTTAATAGTAACTTAATTGTTTTTATTTATCAATTTACATTTTTAATTTCAATTGATTAAAGTATATTTTATTAACTCAAAATATTATATATATTATTATTTTTTTTATTTACACAAATGAATTAAATCACATAAGTTTCTCTTTCATATATATATATATATATATATATATATATATATATATATATATATATATATATATATATATATATATATATATATATATATATATATATATATATATATATATATATATATATATATATATATATATATATTTATTTATTTATTTACAGATCGTTGTTCGTGAATCGTCGGGAGTAGTCAAAGAGTACTTGAATATACGAACATGTTTTCAAAATTGTCGAGACTCAATATTATAGACTTTTCTTATCTTGTTGAAATCATATAAAGATCAAGTTTAAATTTGGACAGAAATTCCCGGGTCATCACAATGATAATCGAATTGAGGATTTTGTTCTAACTCGTATGTAGAATGTTTGTTTTCGTACTTGTGTTCACTTTGTAAAATGAAACGTTTATGTTTTCTCATCCCAAATGTAAGTTTAAAAGAGTAAAGGTGGGACTATGATCTCACCTTGAGTGCACGAGTAAATAAAGTACTTCACAAAGTAACGTGTGCAAGAACGAGTGTTAGTCTTGACCTAAACAAGTAGGTTGTATCAATAACGGTAAACACGGTTGGTCAAAGATGTTCGATTAGTCATATGGCTCGTTACGACTCAATTATATAGCATGTGAATCAAATTGTCAAGTTTCATTCAAGATACAAGCATAAGAGCAATTTAGAATGATTGCATAA
The DNA here is from genome assembly GCF_046630445.1 of Rutidosis leptorrhynchoides. Taxonomy (NCBI): domain Eukaryota; kingdom Viridiplantae; phylum Streptophyta; class Magnoliopsida; order Asterales; family Asteraceae; genus Rutidosis; species Rutidosis leptorrhynchoides. The sequence continues at coordinate 93,186,150 of NC_092333.1, forward strand.
ATATTTGGTCAGGTTTGACTAAAAGTCAAACTTGGTCAAGGTCAAAGTCAACGGGGTCGGGTCGGGGATCCCACAATTTTCCCATGATGAGGAATCATATATGAGTATGTTAACCAAATTTCATGTTAATCGAAGTTGCGGTTAAGCGGGAAGGATTTTGTGAACAATAAAGCACAAGTAAAAGTGGCTTGGGGAATGCGCGGTGAGCGTAAGAGTGCGCGGTGCGCACTACAACGTGGAACCAGATTAGATACCATTCCAGGGGTTAAGCACTTTCACTTCACCATGTGCGCGACGCGCGAAAGGATGCGCGGCGCGCGTTCCTGGAAAAAGTGTTGGTTGAAGTTGTTAAGTCTCGAACCAAAACTCAATTTATCATAACTCATGAACCGAAAACATTCAAAACGCATGCCATACATTGTTGGAAAGGTAATTTAACGAGGAACACAACTAAACACATTTTATCAATTAAAAACATCATTGAAATAATCGAATTTCCAAATTGAATGCTCAATTAATGCTCATTATTAATACTTCAAGTTCATAAATACACATTTATGATTCGGGAATTAAATGCATATATATAATACGCCATTTTGTAGGTAATTATGCATATAATACCACTAAACACTTACAAACCACATTGCAAAGCATTTAATGCATCAAAAATCCATTTTTACTTCTATCAAACCCTAACTCAAAATCACAAATTTAACAATTATGTTTATGAAGCAAATCCATGCCAACCTACATACCAAATTGAAGCTAGTGATGCTAGGAACACATTTAATACATGCACTTTTAACATCTAACAACATTTAAGCAACCAAATCTCAAACTCAAACACACCCATTTCAAGTTTAAGCTAGTTACATCAAAATGACAAGAACAAGCATATAAATCATATATTCATGTTAGACTTGAGCCATAGACACTAATTAACACTTTTATAAGTTAAAAACAGCAAGAACAAAGAATCTAGTGATTTTAGAAAGTTACCCAAACTAGATGAAATCGGTATGAAATTAAAGAGGAAAATGCAAGGATTCCAAATATGTAATTTGTTTTGATGTTTGATTGCTAGATTGAAATTGGATGATGAATCTTTGAATTGGTGTTTGAGAGAAAAAGTTGAAGTATTGAAAGAGAGAAGGAGGTGAATGAATGGATGAGAGTTCATGGTTGACTAGTTGACCTAGTCAAGAGTTTGGTCTCTTGGCAAGTTTAGTCCCTCGACTTTAAAAGCGGGTGCGTGAATTACCTAAACGAGTTATTTTAAAACGTGTTTTAACGGAAGATGTTATAATCATATAACGGACTTTAAATAAATAAACGGAAAGTAAACGAAAAAAGGCAGGATGTTACATTACCTACTCCTTAAAAGAAATTTCGTCCCGAAATTTAAGTAGGCGTAGTAGTCGTTGTTTCTTCCTCGAGATCTTGCGTTTCCGAATCCACGAATAGATGAGGGTATTTCCTTTGCATTTGATCTTGCCTTTCCCAAGTAAACTCGGGTCCCCTTTTGGCATTCCAACGGACCTTAACGATCGGGATTCTACTTTGTTTTAGCGTCTTGACGGAGGTGTCCACAATTTCAACCGGTTCCTCCACAAAATGAAGTTTGTCATCAATAGTAAGTTCCTCGAGAGGGATGATGAGTTCGGGTTCGGCGAAACACTTCTTCAAATTTGATACATGGAAAGTAGGATGAACGGAGCTCAGTTGAGGCGGAATATCTAAACGATAAGCAACGGTTCCAACATGCTCCAAGATTTCGAAAGGACCGATATACCATGGATTTAGCTTCCTGCGCTTCCCGAAATGGATTACACCTTTCTAAGGCGCGACTTTTAACATTACGCGGTCGCCGACTTGAAATTCGAGGTCGTTGCGTCTTTTGTCGGTATAGCTCTTTTGACGACTTCGGGCCGTCCTAAGCCTATCTCGGATTTGAACGATCTTCTCGGTTGTTTCATGAATGAGTTAGGGTCCGGTCATTTGTGTGTCGCCTACTTCGGCCCAACAAAGAGGAGAACGACATTTTTGGCCATACAAAGCTTCGAAAGGTGCGACGTTGATACTCGCGTGGTAACTATTGTTGTAAGAGAATTCGGCGAGAGGCAAGTGCTTGTCCCAAGCTTTTCTGAAATCGATAACACAAGCTCGTAACATGTCTTTCAAGGTTTGAATTGTGCGTTCGCTTTGTCCGTCGGTTTGTGGATGATATGCGGTGCTCATGTCTAAACGCGTTCCCAACGCTTCTTGTAAAGTATGCCAAAATCTAAAAACAAAACGGCCATCTCGGTCAGAAATAATCGATAAAGGCACACCGTGACGGGCAACGATCTCTTTAATGTAAAGTTGTGCAAGTTTCTCCATTTTGTCGGTTTCCTTCATGGCTAGGAAGTGGGCGGATTTAGTGAGACAGTCAACAATAACCAAAATGGTATCATAACCACTCGCCGTTCTTGGTAGTTTGGTGATAAAGTCCATCGTTATTCTTTCCCACTTCCATTGCGGGATTTCGGGTTGTTGAAGTAACCCGGATGGCCTTTGGTGTTAGGCTTTGACTTTGGAACAAGTTAAACACTTTGCAACATAAGTAGAAACGTCCCTTTTAACGTTCGGCCACCAATATTGTTCCTTAAGGTCGTGGCACATCTTATTGGCACCGGGGTGAATCGAGTATCTTGACTTATGGGCTTCGTCTAGAATAAGGCTTCGTAACTCCCCATAACTAGGCACCCACATTCTTTCGGTGAAATATCGGAGCCCGGTCTCCTTAACTTCGAATCGAGAGGCGAGGATGTTCAAATGTTCATGAGGAATATTTTCATCCTTGAGAGCCTCATCTTGGGCTACCCAAATTTGACTATTGAGGTTGGTGTGAATGGTGATGTTTAAAGCTCAGACACGAAGAGGTACCGCTCTTTCCTTTCGACTTAAGGCATCGGCTACTACGTTTGCCTTCCTGGGATGGTAACGAAGCTCACAATCATAATCGTTTAAAGTTTCAATCCACCAGCGTTGTCTCATGTTTAGTTGCTTTTGGTCGAAAATGTGTTGGAGGCTTTTGTGATAGATGAAGATAGTACTCTTAGTTCCATAAAGATAGTGTCTCCAGATTTAAGTACAAAGATAACGGCTCCGAGTTCGAGATCATGTGTCATATAGTTCCGTTCATGAATTTTCAATTGTCGAGAGGCATAAGCAATGACTTTCTTTCGTTGCATCAATACACACCCAAAACCATGTTTCGAGGCATCGCAATATACAACAAAATCATCATTACCTTCGGGAAGAGACAAGATATGAGTGGTGGTTAGCTTTGTCTTCAAGATTTGAAACGCGGACTCTTGTTCGGTTGCCCAAATGAATTTCTTTCCCTTGTGAGTTAATGCGGTTAGAGGACGAGCAACCAAAGAGAAATCCTTGATGAATCTACGATAGTATCCGGTGAAACCCAAGAATTGACGAATGTGATTAGGAGTAGTAGGAGTCTCCCATTTGCTAATGGCATCGATTTTTGATGGATCGACCTTAATACCTTGATCACTTACAACATGACCAAGAAATTGAACCTCCTTCAAACAAAATTCACACTTGGAGAATTTGGCATAGAGTCGTTCTTGTCTCAAGAGTTCAAGCACAAGTCGGAGATGTTCTTCATGTTCTTCTTCGCTTTTAGAATAGACCAAAATATCATCGATGAAAACAATAACGAATTTGTCGAGGTATGGTTTGCACACGCGGTTCATGAGATCCATGAACACCGCCGGTGCGTTAGTGAGACCAAATGGCATTACAAGAAATTCATAACTACCATAACGAGTCCGGAAAGCGGTCTTGGAGACATCTTCCCCCTTAACCCTTAGTTGATGATAACCCGAACGGAGATCGATTTTTGAATATACACAAGACCCTTGTAGTTGATCAAAGAGGTCATCGATGCACGAAAGAGGATATCGGTTCTTAATCGTCAATTTATTTAGATCACGATACTCAATGCACATTCGTAGGGATCCATCTTTTTTCTTAACAAACAAAATCGGAGCTCCCCATGGTGAATGGCTAGGTTGGATAAAACCACGGTCAAGTAGTTCTTGGATTTGACTTTTCAATTCTTGCATTTTGGATGGAGCAAGTCTATACGGTGCACGTGCTACGGGTGCGGCTCCTGAAATAAGATCAATTTGGAATTCTACCGGTCGATGAGGTGGAAGACCCGGCAATTCATCGGGAAATACATCGGAAAAGTCACTAACAATTGGCACATCATCGATATGCTTCTCGTCAATCTCGACTTTCTTAACATGGGCTAGAATCGCGAAACAACCTTTATGAAGGTATTTTTCAACTTTAAGGCACGAGACGAGGTTGAGTCCGGTGCAACTCTTATCGCCATAGACAATCAAGGGTTCACCATTCTCGATAGGAATTTGAATCGCTTTAAGATCACAAAGAATGTGAGATTTCGTTTTGGCTAACCAATCCATACCAATGATTACATCGAACCTCCCTAGTTCTATAGGTATTAAGTCAATTTCAAACTCTTTTCCCATTAAGTTCAACGTACACCCCCGATAAAATTTGTCGGCACTCAATAGTTTCCCGTTGGCCACTTCAATGGTATAAGTAGTATCTAGTGGGAGTGGTGGACTGCTAAAAGAATGAGTCAAATTCTTGGATACAAAACTCTTATCGGCACCCGAATCGAATAAGCAAGAGACATAAGAATTTTGAGAAGAAACGTACCTGTGACTAGTTCATTGTCATCTCGGGCTTCCTCGGTGTTAATGTTGAAAGCTCGGCCGCTCGTATTGGGGTTATCTTTCTTCTTTGGGCATGCATTTCTATAATGACCCGTTTGGCCACATTCGTAACAAGTGACCGTCTTTGGTGCATTGGGCCCCTTTCGAGCGACGGGGGCGACACTTTTACAATCATTGGCCTTATGACCAATTCCTTGGCACCGATGGCAAATTAGCTTGCCACATTCACCAAAGCGATGCTTGTTGCATTTGTTGTAAAAAGGTAGGTTTCCGGCATAACCCTTCTTGCCGTCGGAGGTGAAAGGCTTCTTGGAAAAGTTGTTGTTACTTGATTGAGGAGCTTCCCACTTTCTTTTGTTGCTACTCAACTTATCCTCGGCTTTAGGCGCCGGCACTACAATTTCGTCCAACGTTTCTATCAATTTGAGGGCCATCTTCAACGTTTCTTGATGATTAGTGGGTTTGGATGACATTACCCCATTTTTGATGCTTTTTGGAAGACCATCCATGTAAAGTTCAACCCTTAGAGACTCGGGGTTCATAAGGTTTAGGCACATCAAGGCTAGTTCGGAAAATCGTTGATTATAGGCCTAGAGGTCGTTTCCGACCGCTTTTAAAGTTCTTAGCTCTTGTTCGAGCCTTCGGGTTTCTTCACGGGGAAAATATTCGATGATCATCTTTTCCCTTAAATCGGCCCAAGAGAGGGCGTGGGACTCATCGGTACCCACCGATTGTACATAGGTATTCCACCAAGTGAGCGCGACAACGGCGAAAGTGTGAGTGGAGTACTTGACGTTGTCTTGGTCCCGACAACCGCTTATGCTAAAGACGGCTTCCGTTTGCTCAAACCATCGGGTAAGCACAACCGGTCCCCCGGTTCCATCGAAAGTGTGAGGTTTGCACCCCATGAAAGCTTTATAGGAGCATCCCTCTTTTGAATTACCGGCTCCATTGTTGTTGTTGTTGTTGTTGTTGTTGTTGTTGTTGTTGTTGTTGTTGTTGTTATTGTTATTGTTATTGTTATTAGATGAGTAACCGGCCATGGCCACATCCACGGCGGTGTCTATCATTCGTTGTAGAGCTTGTTCGGGAGTCTCATGGCGTGGTACCCGGCGAGGAGGCATTGTTCCTTCAAAACACAAGAATATCGTTGATTAGTATTCTTAATAGTACTAACCGTGATATGGAATAAGGATAGAGAGAAGATTTTCCTTGACTCGCCTTAAATTCCTTATGTCATAATGTCGGAACGTCCATATGAGTCACCGTAATATAATCCTGGAAATTATATTACCCTAATTCATATGTGCATTCGACATTATTTCATATAGTCAATGTGGCGTGTCAATCAAATTAAATAACGTGAGATTAAGATGGATTTAGAGTTAGATATGAATAGAAGAGTTCGAGTATAAATGCATAAGTAGTCAAGTAATTCCTACTTCAAGTCTATATGCCGGTTGTAGTCTTGACTCACTAATGTACCTAATGACTCAGGGTTGACACCAATGAACTCTAAATCCCTACAACCAACGCTCTGATAAAATCTGTAGTGACCCAACAAAATCGACATTGACGGCGCCGTCTACGCAGGTCTCGTTACGTGGTCATAAGTCTTTAAAACGACGTTTGACCCAAAATATGTCGCATCCATTTCAAATGTAAAGATTGTTTCAAAGTTTACAAGAATAGTTCAACCACAAGTTACGTTACAACGTTATAAGTACAAATGAAACCTATGCGACACAATTTAAAAGTAGCCAAAAGACGCTCCATGTATGCATATATACTCGACATCCAATGCAAGTATCAAAATAATGAGCGGAAGTATGTATCACAAAACGTTCAAGGACCTGAGAAAAACATAGAAATCTGTCAACGAAAGCGTTGGTGAAATCATAGGTTTGAGTAAGTAAGTAAGTAAGTACAAATGAACCACAAGATTTATATTAGTGAAATAATAGTAAATCATTCTAAAATTTGTCATCACGAGCACCCAATTATCAAGGCTTAACTTTCCATCCATAGAACCCCATCACAATAGTGTTAGAACATACACTGTTTCTTGAAAATATATTTCATCTGAATAACGGTAGCGAACCGTCCGAATGAGGGTTTGTCAAACCCATATGGCCATACAACATAAGTTCTCGCTTACACCCGGCAAGTGTAACTAATGATAATCGAATTGAGGATTTTGTTCTAACTCGTATGTAGAATGTTTGTTTTCGTACTTGTGTTCACTTTGTAAAATGAAACGTTTATGTTTTCTCATCCCAAATGTAAGTTTAAAAGAGTAAAGGTGGGACTATGATCTCACCTTGAGTGCACGAGTAAATAAAGTACTTCACAAAGTAACGTGTGCAAGAACGAGTGCTAGTCTTGAGCTAAACAAGTAGGTTGTATCAATAACGGTAAACACGGTTGGTCAAAGATGTTCGATTAGTCCTATGGCTCGTTACGACTCGATTATATAGCATGTGAATCAAATTGTCAAGTTTCATGCAAGATACAAGCATAAGAGCAAGTTAGAATGATTGCATAAATATTTGGTCAGGTTTGACTAAAAATCAAACTTGGTCAAAGTCAAAGTCAACGGGGTCAGGTCTGGGATCCAAAAATTTTCCCATGATGAGGAATCATATATGAGCATGTTAACCAAATTTCATGTTAATCGAAGTTGCGGTTAAGCGGGAAGGATTTTGTGAACAATAAAGCACAAGTAAAAGTGGCCTGGAAAATGCACGGTGCGGGCAAGAGTGCGCGGCGCGCACTACAATGTGGAACTAGATCAGATACCAGTCCAGGGGTTAAGCACTTTCACTTCACCATGTGCGCGGCGTGGGAAAGGATGCGCGGCGCGCGTTCCTGGAAAAAGTGTTGGTTGCAGTTGTTAAGTCTCGAACCAAAACTCAATTTATCATAACTCATGAACCGAAAACACTCAAAATGCATGCCATACATCGTTGGAAAGGTAATTTAACGAGGAACACAACTAAACACACTTTATCAATTAAAAACATCATTGAAATTATCGAATTTCCAAATTGAATGCTCAATTAATGCTCATTATTAATACTTCAAGTTCATAAATACACATTTATGATTCGGGAATTAAATGCATATATATAATACGCCGTATTGTAGGTAATTATGCATATAATACCACTAAACACTTACAAACCACATTGCAAAGCATTTAATGCATCAAAAATCCATTTTTACTTCTATCAAACCCTAACTCAAAATCACAAATTTAATAATTATGTTTATGAAGCTAATCCATGCCAACCTACATACCAAATTGAAGCTAGTGATGCTAGGAACACATTTAATACATGCACTTTTAACATCTAACAACATTTAAGCAACCAAATCTCAAACTCAAACACACTCATTTCAAGTTTAAGCTAGTTACATCAAAATGACAAGAACAAGCATATAAATCATATATTCATGTTAGACTTGAGCCATAGACACTAATTAACACTTTTATAAGTTAAAAATATCAAGAACAAAGAATCTAGTGATTTTAGAAAGTTACCCAAACTAGATGAAATCGGTATGGAATTGAAGAGGAAAATGCAAGGATTCCAAATATGTAATTTGTTTTGATGTTTGATTGCTAGATTGGAAATGGATGATGAATCTTTGAATTGGTGTTTGAGAGAAAAAGTTGAAGTATTGAAAGAGAGAAGGAGGTGAATGAATGGATGAGAGTTCATGGTTGACTAGTTGACCTAGTCAAGAATTTAGTCTCTTGGCAAGTTTAGTCCCTTGACTTTAAAAGCGGGTGCGTGAATTACCTAAACGAGTTATTTTAAAACATGTTTTAGTGGAAGATGTTATAATCATATAACGGACTTTAAATAAATAAACAGAAAGTAAACAAAAAAAGGCGGGATGTTACAATCGCTCCTTGAAAATATTTGACGTTAAACAATGTTTAACGTAGAAGGTTTTCTGGATTCCATTTCTATTGTAGGTGAGTAACGATGCAGAAGAGTAGAGGGTGACAGAGACGGATGGGAGATTTTGAAAACCCTAAATTGGGTTTATAAGTGATTGAAACGTGGTTCTCAGATCCAAAAATTTAGAGGGCACGTGGAATTTTAATAGAATTAGGCTAATTAATCTAGATTAATTAGCATAATTCTATGTGAGCAGAAAGATCCAAATTTTAAGAGTTGATTGACACGTTAGTAAGGATTCACACGCTTTATAAGAGGTAGAGATTATAAGTGTTTTTATTATGTATCTTTTGAACAGGTATATAGGAGAGAACTCAGAGAAATCACAGTAAACTCAATCTGTGTGCAGATTGAGCTCAATCTTTGTGCAGATTGAGCTCAATATGTGGGTTCTATGAGTTCTCTCCCACCCTCAGTTCTATCTGGATCCCTTCACTATTATATATATATATATATGTATATATATATATATATATATGTATATATATATATATATATATATGTATATATATATGTATATATATATATATATGTATATATACATATATATATATATGTATATATATATATATATATATATATATATATATATATATATATATAACGTCTCTTATTTTGTTTTTCAACTCAAAAATACATTAGAGTATATTATATAACATTCGTTTCAATCATTGGTGTGCAGATTGAGACAACCAATGGTAGGAGAGAACTCACAGAACTCACAGTAAACTCAATCTGTGTGCATATTGTGCTCAATATGTGGGTTCTATGAGTTCTCTCCCACCCTTAGTTCTATCTAGGGATGACAAAATGACCCGTACCCGATGGGGAAACCCGAAACCCGTTATAATTGGGCCGGGTTTGACCCGAGTCCGTCGGGTCATGGGCCGGGTATGGGGATGGTTACAAAAAAAATTTCGGATTCGAGTTCGTGTATGGTTTTGGACGTAAACTCATTTACCCGACCCTTATACCCGACCCGCATACCTGTATACCCGGTGATGTGTGCGAGGTGTAGTACGTAATACTATTAATTTTTACTACGAAATACTATTAAATACGATACAATTTTACACAAGTTATTTATTTATTTATTGAATGGATATACCTAAACCTTGCTACAACACTTATAGGCAGTGTACCTAATTGTAGAGTAGTGTAGTGTTTAGTAAGTCCGTTCGTTCCACAGGGAGTGATGTGCGTAGAGGTGTATACGAAATAGTTATATTTTTACTACGAAATACTATTAAATACGATACAATTTTACACAAGTTATTTATTTATTTATAGAGTGGAAATACCTAAACCTTGCTACAACACTTATAGGCAGTGTACCTAATCGTACAGTAGTGTAGTTTTTAGTAAGTCCGGTTTGTCCAGAGGGAACTGGCCAAGTTTAACGCTATATTTTTAAAAACTATATTTGTATAAATATATATATAGTATTATTATTATTATTATAAAAGGGGGTTTTTACCGTTTAATGACCGGTTTGTCGATTTTAAAACTTTAGTCGCAGTTAAAACTTAATGTAAAATATTAAAAATAAAAATAACTTAATTTAAAGCGTAAAGTAAATGACAATAATTAAAGTGCGATAATTTAAAATGCGAAAAGTAAAACGACAATAAATAAAATTGCGATAATTAAAAAGTACGATAATTAAAAGTGCAATTAAATAAAATGACAGTAAATAAAAGTGCGATAAAATATGAAATAAAGGAATTATGCTTATTTAAACTTCCTTAATCATGATGTTTGACGTGTTGATTTTAATTTATTACCATGGGTTAATTGTCCTTTGTCCTGGAATGTTTGATATGTCCATACGGTTTTGTCCATAATAGTCCATCAGTCATAAATATAAAGTGCGAGAGTCTTCGTCAAATTATCCTTATACCCGAAGTCAAATATTCTGTGATGACCCGAAATTTTTGATCAAATTTAAACTTAATCTTTAACGTTTCCAACATGATAAGCAAAGTCTGTAATGTTGAAATCTCAAAAACTTTGAACTGTGTTCATATAATCAATTACTTTTGGTTGTTCTCAACGATTCGCGAACAATTATGTGTAAATAGATAGATACATACTATAACTTGAAAACGTAACAAAGTATTGAGTATATGATACTGTGCATTAAACTTATTGGTTTGATTGATATATTTAACTATGGAGTTAAAAGATTATGCTAAATGATTGAATTAAAAGATATTTACTGAGTCCCTTAAGGATTATGATATTATTACGGGTCTCTGTTGTAAGGTCCACATTGATTTGGGAAATCATTCGTGTTTAACGGTATTCGTAATAAATGGTAAAGTGTTTGTTTAAATAACGTAATTTGGACACATACAATAAATATTAACTGTTAGAATTAAGATATATGAATAACTTGCGATGTGTATTTTAAAACATGTTTATGAATATTGAATGTATATATTTAACAATATGATAAATTGGAATTGTAACTTGGTCATAAAACGTTTTGATTTAAAACATTATTATTAAATATACTTTGTTAAATAGCGAAACGATGATTTATAAAAGTAAATGACCAAAACACTCAAATGTATGAGTTATATTTCGAGTGATATAGTTTATGAATAATTTAAGTCTACATTTTGACAAAGGTACGAGTTACGAAACGAAAAGTGCAAGTTTTCTAAGCATACGAAACATCGTTCGAAAAACCGGAACCGGGACATAAGACGACGTAAAACTTATCGGAACAAAAGTTACAAGTCCAATACGCACGAGAATATAATATAATATATAATTAATTTATATAATTTATATATATTACATATAAATATAATATTATATCGACAAAGATAAAAACAAATGAACCAGGCTGGTGACAGTTGGCCATGTGATCGCATGGCCGTATGCCCATGAAACCATGCGATCGTATGGTGGGTGATGGTGGCTCAAATCTATAAATTCGCCCGATTTCGTTTCAGTACTTCATTTCCTTTTCTATCTATCTCTGTATTATTATTATTATTTATATTATTATTATTATTATTATTATTATTATTATTATTATTATTATTATTATTATTATTATTATTATTATTATTATTAAGATTAAGAATATTAATCTTATTATTATTAGTATTAGTATAATCAGATATCGTTACCGTTATTATTAGTATTTTACATAAAATATTACGATGAGGTTATGGCCAAATAATTTCAAAATGGGTTTTCGAGCGGGATAGAGCTAAGGAAACTATGAGTTATAGCTATGGAGGTTATGGGTAATGTTCGTGGGTATTGTTCGCAAGTCAAACCTAGTGTTTATCATCTCTGTTGCGTCTACATACTTTCCTGCAATATTGAATCACAATATTGATATGTGAGCATTCATATCTTATCTTTTATATATTAATTGTGTATCCATGTCTAGTGCTCGAGTATATATATTTATGCATGCTTGTATGCTAAATTTCTTCGCTAAACAGTTTATGATGAATCAAGAATTAAATACATATATTACTGATAAAAGGTATATGATATGCATGTTTTTGGAAAGCTGGCGAAAAATCAATAACTTTTCATTTAGAAATCGCGTTAATTCGATGAACGAATTAGAAGATATGACCAACCAAATTATGATTGACGTTAATTGAAATTGCTTCTGAATGTGCAATTGATATTTAAACAACTTGTTAATAAGATTGATAAATTGGATTTTTGAATATTACCAGCCGAGTAAATGAATCCTTATCTAAGGCATGTCTCGTTTTGTTGAACAATTGTCAAAACTGACTGTTTTATCATATTTTAAAGCCTATTAAAAACTATAGTTTAAATTTTACAAGAATTGGGAAACTATGTGAAATGTTAAAATGTTTCGATTGCCATGATCATTCGACTATAGTATTGAATCAGATTAACTTGTTGAAACGACTTTGGATAACTTTTGTATGTCGATCTCGAGCATTAGGATTATCATACACTATGACCTGACCTAGCTTGATAGACATTTATTGACCAACATATGTTCTCTAGGTTGAGATCTACGGTTATTTGGTAATCCGAGTTTCGGTCACATTTTGGTGAACGACTTTATATGCTGCTAAGGTGAGTTTCATTTGCTCCCTTTTTAAATGCTTTTGCAATCTATATTTTTGGGCTGAGAATACATGCACTTTATTTTAAACACAATGGATACAAGTACATACTAAATTCTACACTGAGTTTGAATCGAAAATCCCTTAGCTTTGGTAACTAGTAACTGCCAGTTATAAGAACTGGTGGGCGCGAGTAGTTGTATATGGATCCATAGGGCTTGACATCCCCGTCTGTTCCAGGTATAGAAACCCTAGCTTGAACTATAAAACAGACGTATGCTATTTGAGTTTAGTACACGTTGGTTTGCGTGTATTGTACATGTTGGTTGCATGTATGTTAAAACAGGGGTACTTATTATATATACGTTAAAGTTTAGTTACCAGGGTGCTCAATTTTGTAGAATATGTTGATAAACGTTTCTGGATGAAACAACTGAAAACTTGTGATTCACCTTTATGTACAGATTATGCAAAACATTAAAACTATGAACTCACCAACCTTTGTGTTGACACTTGTTAGCATGTTTATTCTCAGGTTCCCTAGAAGTCTTCCGCTATTTGCTTATATGTTAGACAAGCTATGTGCATGGAGTCTTACATGGCATATTTTTCAAGGAAACGTTGCATTCACCAAATCATCACATGTATCTTATTTTGAATGCATTGTCAACGGAAGTACTATTGTAAACTATTATTTATGGTGATTGTCTATATGTAGAAATAATCAGATGTCGAAAACCTTTGATTTAAATATTCATTTATGGTGTGCCTTTTCAAAAGAATGCAATGTTTACAAAATGTATCATATAGAGGTTAAATACCTCGCAATGAAATCAATGAATGACGTGTTCATCCATATGGATTTGGAGCGATCGTCACAGTTGGTATCAGAGCGTTGGTCCTAGCGAACCAGGTCTTGCATGAGTGTGTCTAACTGATAGTTGTTAAGATGCATTAGTAAGTCTGGACTTCGACCGTGTCTGCATGTTAAAAGTTTTGCTTATCATTTCTTGTCAGAAATTACATGCTTATCATTCTTAAGTCTAGACACGTTTTCCTACATTTATTGCATAAATAGTGTATAGACAAAAATTCATATCTTAGCGTATCTGTTACTGTAAACTTTTCCTGACACCTTCCGAAAATATCTCCGTGATTTATGGAATTTGGTATTATATATACATATGTAAATTATGTATTGAAGAATACCAAACTAAATTCTATAATCTAATTCATATCAAAAATCATCTCCCTAATTATACAAGATGGATCCCGTATCTAGTTCAAATTCCTTAAACTCCGACAGCTATTCCGATATGGATATTCACCTGAATTCCGAAGACAGTGTAACCGAAATGGATCAACTAATCAGCCATCACCTATTCTGGATGAATTGGGGATGAGTTCATACCCTACTTAGTCATTGGAGACAAGAAGAAGGTGATCCCTTCCATCCACCACATTGCCCTCTTGGCGAAGAACCTGAAGCACTTACCGGTGAACCTATTCGAGACACCATTTTCTCTCTCATTTCCAGAGTGTCTCGTCACGATTATATATTATCTCAAATTCTAGATCTTATTTGTCCACTCGTCCGAACCGACAATCACCTCGGTGTAATAGAAGAAGTCAACGAGCTTCGCGCTCGGATAGTGGCTTTGAAGAATGTGGTGCAAAGGTTACAAGCACCAGCAGCAGCACCGGCAGCAACAGTACCACCATCAGTAACACCAACAGTACCATCACCACCACCAACAACAACATCCGCATCCCACACCTCAACATCACAATCTGTACCTCGAACATCAACGTCATACGCACTACAGATACCAAGGAATACCAACAACAACAACAAACGATGAAGTATTGATTCATAACTTCATCGAAGAAATATTTTGCAGAGAATATGTAGTTTCTAAAAGTTTTAGAGATTATATATTCTAGTCCTAGTCGAAAACCAGATGAGATTAATATTATATTAACTCATTAAATCCATGATTACATCTAAGGAAAATATATATGTAGGTATATTTTCATAAAAATTGTAATTAAGAAAATTCTTTTGTACAAACTGTTAATGGTGAGAATATTTTAACGGGTATGTAATATCCTAGAGATATATAAATTCACAATTAATATGTTACATTAGTCGATTCTGAATCAACAAATCATCAACTATACTCACTACTTTCACAACAATATATATTCTTTTATAAAAATCAAAGCAACCATCCTCATCCAAATTTGATTACATATTCTGACAGAACAGAATCCAAGTCAAGATTTAACAAGTGACATCATTCTTAGATCTCTACATCTTTCAAAGCTGTACTTTGGCTTCAAAACTGTGAAAGATCCTTTAGCATTGTTATTACCGAAATTAATTTTTCAATCCCTTTTCAAAGTATCCAGTTTTATCACACTTCCAACCATTCAACTTCGACTTTTCAGATTAACCTTATTGTAACCTAGACATATACGTTCTTGTTACCGGGGAACCTTTTATGTCCCACCACATTAGCAGTAAATTTACCCACAACTTCATTTATCCTTGATGTTTCGAAAAATCATTATACTTATAGAAACCCTATCATATACTCAT
The DNA here is from genome assembly GCF_046630445.1 of Rutidosis leptorrhynchoides. NCBI lineage: Eukaryota > Viridiplantae > Streptophyta > Magnoliopsida > Asterales > Asteraceae > Rutidosis > Rutidosis leptorrhynchoides. The sequence goes on from NC_092333.1 coordinate 93,201,574, forward strand.
GCACATCTTGTAACAATAATTGCCATACCAACTACCGAGAATTAGCAATCAGTATTTTGAATCTCGCAGCAATTCTACGCCAATAGTTATATATATACATATAATGTCTGTAGTGACCCGAACTTTTCCATGTTTATATATATTAATTGAGATTGATGTTTACATGATTAAATGTTTCCAACATGTTAAGCAATCAAACTTGTTAAGACTTGATTAATTGAAATAGGTTTCATATAGACAATTGACCACCCAAGTTGACCGGTGATTCACGAACGTTAAAACTTGTAAAAAAAACTATATGATGACATATATATGGTTATATATATAGTTAACATGATATTATGATAAGTAAACATATCATTAATTATATTAACAATAAACTACATATGTAAAAACAAGACTACTAACTTAATGATTTTGAAACGAGACATATATGTAACGTTTATCGTTGTAACGACATTTAATGTATATATATCATATTAAGAGATATTCGTACATCATAATATCATGATAATATAATAATTTAAAATCTCTTTTGTTATTATAAACATTGAGTTAACAACATTTAACAAGATCGTTAACCTAAAGGTTTCAAAACAACACTTACATGTAACGACTAACGATGACTTAACGACTCAGTTAAAATGTATATACATGTAGTGTTTTAATATGTATTTATACACTTTTGAAAGACTTCAATACACTTATCAAAATACTTCTACTTAACAAAAATGCTTACAATTACATTCTCGTTCAGTTTCATCAACAATTCTACTCGTATGCACCCGTATTCGTACTCGTACAATACACAGCTTTTAGATGTATGTACTATTGGTATATACACTCCAATGATCAGCTCTTAGCAGCCCATGTGAGTCACCTAACACATGTGGGAACCATCATTTGGCAACTAGCATGAAATATCTCATAAGATTACAAAAATATGAGTAATCATTCATGACTTATTTACATGAAAACAAAATTACATATCCTTTATATCTAATCCATACACCAACGACCAAAAACACCTACAAACACTTTCATTCTTCAATTTTATTCATCTAATTGAACTCTCTCAAGTTCTATCTTCAAGTTCTAAGTGTTCTTCATAAATTCCAAAAGTTCTAGTTTCATAAAATCAAGAATACTTTCAAGTTTGCTAGCTCACTTCCAATCTTGTAAGGTGATCATCCAACCTCAAGAAATCTTTGTTTCTTACAGTAGGTTATCATTCTAATACAAGGTAATAATCATATTCAAACTTTGGTTCAATTTCTATAACTGTAACAATCTTATTTCAAGTGATGATCTTACTTGAACTTGTTTTCGTGTCATGATTTTGCTTCAAGAACTTTGAGCCATCCAAGGATCCATTGAAGCTAGATCCATTTTTCTCTTTTCCAGTAGGTTCATCCAAGGAACTTAAGGTAGTAATGATGTTCATAACATCATTCGATTCATACATATAAAGCTATCTTATTCGAAGGTTTAAACTTGTAATCACTAGAACATAGTTTAGTTAATTCTAAACTTGTTCGCAAACAAAAGTTAATCCTTCTAACTTGACTTTTAAAATCAACTAAACACATGTTCTATATCTATATGATATGCTAACTTAATGATTTAAAACCTGGAAACACAAAAAACACTGTAAAACCGGATTTACGCCGTCGTAGTAACACCGCGGGCTGTTTTGGGTTAGTTAATTAAAAACTATGATAAACTTTGATTTAAAAGTTGTTATTCTGAGAAAATGATTTTTATTATGAACATGAAACTATATCCAAAAATTATGGTTAAACTCAAAGTGGAAGTATGTTTTCTAAAATGGTCATCTAGACGTCGTTCTTTCGACTGAAATGACTACCTTTACAAAAACGACTTGTAACTTATTTTTCCGACTAGAAACCTATACTTTTTTTGTTTAGATTCATAAAATAGAGTTCAATATGAAACCATAGCAATTTGATTCACTCAAAACGGATTTAAAATGAAGAAGTTATGGGTAAAACAAGATTGGATAATTTTTCTCATTTTAGCTACGTGAAAATTGGTAACAAATCTATTCCAACCATAACTTAATCAACTTGTATTATATATTATGTAATCTTGAGATACCATAGACACGTATACAATGTTTCGACCTATCATGTCGACACATCTATATATATTTCGGAACATCCATAGACACTCTATATGTGAATGTTGGAGTTAGCTATACAGGGTTGAGGTTGATTCCAAAATATATATAGTTTGAGTTGTGATCAATACTGAGATACGTATACACTGGGTCGTGGATTGATTCAAGATAATATTTATCGATTTATTTCTGTACATCTAACTGTGGACAACTAGTTGTAGGTTACTAACGAGGACATCTGACTTAATAAACTTAAAACATCAAAATATATTAAAAGTGTTGTAAATATATTTTGAACATACTTTGATATATATGTATATATTGTTATAGGTTCGTGAATCAACCAGTGGCCAAGTCTTACTTCCCGACGAAGTAAAAATCTGTGAAAGTGAGTTATAGTCCCACTTTTAAAATCTAATATTTTTGGGATGAGAATACATGCAGGTTTTATAAATGATTTACAAAATAGACACAAGTACGTGAAACTACATTCTATGGTTGAATTATCGAAATCGAATATGCCCCTTTTTATTAAGTCTGGTAATCTAAGAATTAGGGAACAGACACCCTAATTGACGCGAATCCTAAAGATAGATCTATTGGGCCTAACAAACCCCATCCAAAGTACCGGATGCTTTAGTACTTCGAAATTTATATCATATCCGAAGGGTGTCCCGGAATGATGGGGATATTCTTATATATATGCATCTTGTTAATGTCGGTTACCAGGTGTTCACCATATGAATGATTTTTATCTCTATGTATGGGATGTGTATTGAAATATGAAATCTTGTGGTCTATTGTTACGATTTGATATATATAGGTTAAACCTATAACTCACCAACATTTTTGTTGACGTTTAAAGCATGTTTATTCTCAGGTGAATATTAAGAGCTTCCGCTGTTGCATACTAAAATAAGGACAAGATTTGGAGTCCATGTTTGTATGATATTGTGTAAATACTGCATTCAAGAAACTGATTTCGATGTAACATATTTGTATTGTAAACCATTATGTAATGGTCGTGTGTAAACAGGATATTTTAGATTATCATTATTTGATAATCTAATTAAAGCTTTTTAAACCTTTATTGATGAAATAAAGGTTATGGTTTGTTTAAAAATGAATGCAGTCTTTGAAAAACGTCTCATATAGAGGTCAAAACCTCGCAACGAAATCAATTAATATGGAACGTTTTTAATCAATAAGAACGGGACATTTCAGTTGGTATCCGAGCGTTGGTCTTAGAGAACCAGAAAATTTGCATTAGTGTGTCTTATCGAGTTTGTTAGGATGCATTAGTGAGTCTGGACTTCGACCGTGTTTTCTTTAAAAATGATTGCTTAACATTTTTGTTGGAAACTATATATTTTTAACATATGAATATTATGTGATATATTAATCTCTTAACGTGTTTGATATTATGTGATAGATGTCTACCTCTAGAACAAGTCCCATTGACTCACCTAATAATAATGAAGAGTCAAATGTAAATTGGAATGATTTGTGGACTGATTCACAAGTTCCCGAAGAGGAACCGGAAGAAGAGTCGGAACCGGAAGAAGAATCGGAACCGGAAGAAGAATCGGAACCGGATGAAGAAATAGAACCGGTGGGGGAAATAATAAAACGGTTAAGTAAAAGAAAATCCTCAACCAACCGACCAAAGTTAATTATGGTCAATGGTGTTTCCGCCAAGGAAGCAAAATATTGGGAGGATTACCAATTCTCCGATGAATCGGATTCCGACGAGAATTCCGATGATGTTATAGAAATTACCCCAACTGAATTTAAAAAGGCAAAAGAAAATAATAAGGGAAAGGGCATAAAAATAGAGAAATCTAATTCCAACCCCGATGAACTTTATATGTATCGTCAACCCCCGAAGTCCTTAAGTTGTAACAATGACCCGGGAACCTCTAAACCACCAGGTTTTTCTAAACCAATGTGGACAACGACGGCTCGTATTAGGGGAACATCATATATCCCTAGAAACTTGGCAAAACGAACCAAAACCGAAGAAGAAGAAACGAGCGAGTCGGAATAAGATAGTTGTATTCGTGTGGTGTAATATATGTAATATAGTGTTCTTATGCTTTATGATATATGTAAAAATTGCTTGTATTAATAAGTATTTTTTTATGAATCTAACTCTTGTCTATTTTACAGTTTAAAAACACAAAATGGATAGACAACCCAATATTTTAAGAGACCTACCCGGAGACATGATTGATGAAATCTTGTCTAGAGTCGGCCAGAATTCTTCGGCACAACTATTTAAGGCGAGATCAGTTTGTAAGACATTCGAAGAACGTTCCAAGAATGTCTTGGTTTATAAGAGACTTTCGTTTGAAAGATGGGGGATATCACATTGGGAAACCCATAAGTTACGATGTGTTTACTTTGACGCATATATTGCGGGGAACCCAAATGCTATTTTACGCAACGGGTTAAGAAATTATTTTGACTCAATATATCCGAATATTGGACTTCGTGATTTAGAAAAAGCGGCTAACATGCAACATAAAGAAGCATGTTATGCTTACGGATTAGTAATGTTCGCTTCTCACCAAAGTGAGAACAAGAACATCGGGCTACAACTATTAAACAAAACGTTTCCACAAGTGACGGAGTCGGTAATTGGGGTAAGAAATGAGGTTTTTAGATTGTTACGGGACTGTTGGACATTACGTAACCCTCGTCCCTTTGACGACGTTACAACACGCTGTCTTATCAACGGCCATAACGGTTATGTTGCACAAGACCAAGGATGGGAAGTAGTCCTAGTAAAACCAGAATGCATGACTTGTTTCTGGACGTATGAATTACGTGTCTTTATTGCCTTTGCTGAACGACTTGTGTACTAGCTAGAATTATCTTCACAACTATCTTGTATCAAAGTTAATGTGTGCTATATTTCATGCTTTATGTAAAATAAGCGGTATTGTAAGTTTGTAAAATATTGTATAAAAGTTTGAACGCGAAATATTATTATAATCAGTTTTTCATATAGAATTGTAGTAGTTGAATTGTATATTAGCTACTAAGTATGAACTTAACGGGTAGGTACTACCCGAATTTAAACTTATAAAACGCTAATATGAAGAAAAAGCTTTTATAAATGAGTTCATATTATGCTACGAAATACTATTAACTACTCTTAATATTCTGTATGATTAACTTGTTCCATTTAACTATTTTGAAGGAAATGGCACCGACTACTCGACACACCGTGAATATGAATGAAGAGGAATTCCGTACTTTTCTAGCTTCAAACATAGCCGCAGTACAGGCTGCGCTACATACCAACAATAACCTTGGATCTAGCAGTACAGGAAATCGTGTAGGATGCACCTACAAAGAATTCACTGCCTGCAAACCTTTGGAATTTGATGGAACCGAAGGACCGATCGGATTGAAACGGTGGACCGAGAAGGTCGAATCGGTGTTTGCCATAAGTAAGTGTACTGAAGAGGACAAAGTGAAGTACGCTACGCATACCTTCACAGGTTCTGCGTTAACATGGTGGAATACCTATCTAGAGCAAGTGGGACAAGACGATGCGTACGCACTACCGTGGTCAGCATTCAAGCACTTGATGAACGAGAAGTACCGTCCCAGAACCGAGGTCAATAAGCTCAAGACAGAACTTAGAGGGTTACGAACCCAAGGATTTGATATTACCACGTATGAAAGACGATTCACAGAATTGTGCCTATTGTGTCCGGGAGCATTCGAAGATGAGGAAGAGAAGATCGACGCGTTTGTGAAAGGATTACCGGAAAGAATCCAAGAAGATATAAGTTCACATGAGCCCGCCTCCATACAACAGGCATGTAGAATGGCTCACAAACTAGTGAACCAGATTGAAGAAAGAATTAAAGAACAGACTGCTGAAGAGGCCAGTGTGAAGCAAGTCAAAAGAAAGTGGGAGGAAAATGGTGATAAGAATCACCAATACAACAACAACAGCAATCGCAACAATTATCCCAACAATCGCAACATCAATCGCAACTACAACAAACGGCCCAACAACAACAACAACAACAACAACAACAACAACAACAGCAACTACAACAATCATCCCAACAACAATAATAACCGCAACAACAACAACAATCAGAAGCAGCTATGCCAAAGGTGTGAAAAGTATCACTCGGGGTTCTGCACCAAATTTTGCAACAAGTGTAAAAGAAATGGTCATAGCGCGGCTAAGTGTGAGGTCTACGGACCAGGGGTTAATAGAACGAAAGGAACAAATGGTGTCGGAACGAGTAATGGCGGAGCAAGTAGTGTCGGAGCAAGCAATGCCAATGTAGTTTGTTATAAATGTGGAAAACCGGGCCACATTATTAGAAATTGCCCGAACCAGGAGAACACGAATGGACAAGGCCGCGGAAGAGTTTTCAATATTAATGCGGCAGAGGCACAGGAAGACCCGGAGCTTGTTACGGGTACGTTTCTTATTGACAATAAATCTGCTTACGTTTTATTTGATTCGGGTGCGGATAGAAGCTATATGAGTAGAGATTTTTGTGCTAAATTAAGTTGTCCATTGACGCCTTTGGATAGTAAATTTTTACTTGAATTAGCAAATGGTAAATTAATTTCAGCAGATAATATATGTCGGAATCGAGAAATTAAACTGGTTAGCGAAACATTTAAGATTGATTTGATACCAGTAGAGTTAGGGAGTTTTGATGTGATAATCGGTATGGACTGGTTGAAAGAAGTGAAAGCGGAGATCGTTTGTTACAAAAATGCAATTCGCATTATACGAGAAAAAGGAAAACCCTTAATGGTGTACGGAGAAAAGGGAAACACGAAGCTACATCTTATTAGTAATTTGAAGGCACAAAAACTAATAAGAAAAGGTTGCTATGCTGTTCTAGCACACGTCGAGAAAGTACAAACTGAAGAAAAGAGCATCAATGATGTTCCCATTGCAAAAGAATTTCCCGATGTATTTCCGAAAGAATTACCGGGATTACCCCCACATCGATCCGTTGAATTTCAAATAGATCTTGTACCAGGAGCTGCACCAATAGCTCGTGCTCCTTACAGACTCGCACCCAGCGAGATGAAAGAACTGCAAAGCCAATTACAAGAACTTTTAGAGCGTGGTTTCATTCGACCAAGCACATCACCGTGGGGAGCTCCTGTTTTGTTTGTCAAGAAGAAAGATGGTACATTCAGGTTGTGTATCGACTACCGAGAGTTGAACAAACTTACCATCAAGAACCGCTACCCACTACCGAGAATCGACGACTTATTTGATCAACTACAAGGCTCGTCTGTTTATTCAAAGATTGACTTACGTTCCGGGTATCATCAAATGCGGGTGAAAGAAGATGATATTCCAAAGACTGCTTTCAGAACACGTTACGGTCATTACGAGTTTATGGTCATGCCGTTTGGTTTAACTAATGCACCAGCTGTGCTCATGGACCTTATGAACCGAGTGTGTGGACCATACCTTGACAAGTTTGTCATTGTTTTCATTGATGACATACTTATTTACTCAAAGAATGACCAAGAACACGGTGAACATTTGAGAAAGGTGTTAGAAGTATTGAGGAAGGAAGAATTGTACGCTAAGTTTTCAAAGTGTGCATTTTGGTTGGAAGAAGTTCAATTCCTCGGTCACATAGTGAACAAAGAAGGTATTAAGGTGGATCCGGCAAAGATAGAAACTGTTGAAAAGTGGGAAACCCCGAAAACTCCGAAACACATACGCCAGTTTTTAGGACTAGCTGGTTACTACAGAAGGTTCATCCAAGACTTTTCCAGAATAGCAAAACCCTTGACTGCATTAACGCATAAAGGGAAGAAATTTGAATGGAATGATGAACAAGAGAAAGCGTTTCAGTTATTGAAGAAAAAGCTAACTACGGCACCTATATTGTCATTGCCTGAAGGGAATGATGATTTTGTGATTTATTGTGATGCATCAAAGCAAGGTCTCGGTTGTGTATTAATGCAACGAACGAAGGTGATTGCTTATGCGTCTAGACAATTGAAGATTCACGAACAAAATTATACGACGCATGATTTGGAATTAGGCGCGGTTGTTTTTGCATTATAGACTTGGAGGCACTACTTATATGGGGTCAAAAGTATTATATATACCGACCACAAAAGTCTTCAACACATATTTAATCAGAAACAACTGAATATGAGGCAGCGTAGGTGGATTGAATTATTGAATGATTACGACTTTGAGATTCGTTACCACCCGGGGAAGGCAAATGTGGTAGCCGATGCCTTGAGCAGGAAGGACAGAGAACCCATTCGAGTAAAATCTATGAATATAATGATTCATAATAACATTACTACTCAAATAAAGGAGGCGCAACAAGGAGTTTTAAAAGAGGGAAATTTAAAGGATGAAATACCCAAAGGATCGGAGAAGCATCTTAATATTCGGGAAGACGGAACCCGGTATAGGGCTGAAAGGATTTGGGTACCAAAATTTGGAGATATGAGAGAAATGGTACTTAGAGAAGCTCATAAAACCAGATACTCAATACATCCTGGAACGGGGAAGATGTACAAGGATCTCAAGAAACATTTTTGGTGGCCGGGTATGAAAGCCGATGTTGCTAAATACGTAGGAGAATGTTTGACGTGTTCTAAGGTCAAAGCTGAGCATCAGAAACCATCAGGTCTACTTCAACAACCCAAAATCCCGGAATGGAAATGGGAAAACATTACCATGGATTTCATCACTAAATTGCCAAGGACTGCAAGTGGTTTTGATACTATTTGGGTAATAGTTGATCGTCTCACCAAATCAGCACACTTCCTACCAATAAGAGAAGATGACAAGATGGAGAAGTTAGCACGACTGTATTTGAAGGAAGTCGTCTCCAGACATGGAATACCAATCTCTATTATCTCTGATAGGGATGGCAGATTTATTTCAAGATTCTGGCAGACATTACAGCAAGCATTAGGAACTCGTCTAGACATGAGTACTGCCTATCATCCACAAACTGATGGGCAGAGCGAAAGGACGATACAAACGCTTGAAGACATGCTACGAGCATGTGTTATTGATTTCGGAAACAGTTGGGATCGACATCTACCGTTAGCAGAATTTTCCTACAACAACAGCTACCATTCAAGCATTGAGATGGCGCCGTTTGAAGCACTTTATGGTAGAAAGTGCAGGTCTCCGATTTGTTGGAGTGAAGTGGGGGATAGACAGATTACGGGTCCGGAGATTATACAAGAAACAACCGAGAAGATCATCCAAATTCAACAACGGTTGAAAACCGCCCAAAGTCGACAAAAGAGCTACACTGACATTAAAAGAAAAGATATAGAATTTGAAATTGGAGAGATGGTCATGCTTAAAGTTGCACCTTGGAAAGGCGTTGTTCGATTTGGTAAACGAGGGAAATTAAATCCAAGGTATATTGGACCATTCAAGATTATTGATCGTGTCGGACCAGTAGCTTACCGACTTGAGTTACCTCAACAACTCGCGGCTGTACATAACACTTTCCACGTCTCGAATTTGAAGAAATGTTTTGCTAAAGAAGATCTCACTATTCCGTTAGATGAAATCCAAATCAACGAAAAACTCCAATTCATCGAAGAACCCGTCGAAATAATGGATCGTGAGGTTAAAAGACTTAAGCAAAACAAGATACCAATTGTTAAGGTTCGATGGAATGCTCGTAGAGGACCCGAGTTCACCTGGGAGCGTGAAGATCAGATGAAGAAGAAATACCCGCATCTATTTCCAGAAGATTCGTCAACACCTTCAACAGCTTAAAATTTCGGGACGAAATTTATTTAACGGGTAGGTACTGTAGTGACCCGAACTTTTCCATGTTTATATATATTAATTGAGATTGATGTTTACATGATTAAATGTTTCCAACATGTTAAGCAATCAAACTTGTTAAGACTTGATTAATTGAAATAGGTTTCATATAGACAATTGACCACCCAAGTTGACCGGTGATTCACGAACGTTAAAACTTGTAAAAAAAACTATATGATGACATATATATGGTTATATATATAGTTAACATGATATTATGATAAGTAAACATATCATTAATTATATTAACAATGAACTACATATGTAAAAACAAGACTACTAACTTAATGATTTTGAAACGAGACATATATGTAACGTTTATCGTTGTAACGACATTTAATGTATATATATCATATTAAGAGATATTCGTACATCATAATATCATGATAATATAATAATTTAAAATCTCTTTTGTTATTATAAACATTGAGTTAACAACATTTAACAAGATCGTTAACCTAAAGGTTTCAAAACAACACTTACATGTAACGACTAACGATGACTTAACGACTCAGTTAAAATGTATATACATGTAGTGTTTTAATATGTATTTATACACTTTTGAAAGACTTCAATACACTTATCAAAATACTTCTACTTAACAAAAATGCTTACAATTACATTCTCGTTCAGTTTCATCAACAATTCTACTCGTATGCACCCGTATTCGTACTCGTACAATACACAGCTTTTAGATGTATGTACTATTGGTATATACACTCCAATGATCAGCTCTTAGCAGCCCATGTGAGTCACCTAACACATGTGGGAACCATCATTTGGCAACTAGCATGAAATATCTCATAAGATTACAAAAATATGAGTAATCATTCATGACTTATTTACATGAAAACAAAATTACATATCCTTTATATCTAATCCATACACCAACGACCAAAAACACCTACAAACACTTTCATTCTTCAATTTTATTCATCTAATTGAACTCTCTCAAGTTCTATCTTCAAGTTCTAAGTGTTCTTCATAAATTCCAAAAGTTCTAGTTTCATAAAATCAAGAATACTTTCAAGTTTGCTAGCTCACTTCCAATCTTGTAAGGTGATCATCCAACCTCAAGAAATCTTTGTTTCTTACAGTAGGTTATCATTCTAATACAAGGTAATAATCATATTCAAACTTTGGTTCAATTTCTATAACTGTAACAATCTTATTTCAAGTGATGATCTTACTTGAACTTGTTTTCGTGTCATGATTTTGCTTCAAGAACTTTGAGCCATCCAAGGATCCATTGAAGCTAGATCCATTTTTCTCTTTTCCAGTAGGTTCATCCAAGGAACTTAAGGTAGTAATGATGTTCATAACATCATTCGATTCATACATATAAAGCTATCTTATTCGAAGGTTTAAACTTGTAATCACTAGAACATAGTTTAGTTAATTCTAAACTTGTTCGCAAACAAAAGTTAATCCTTCTAACTTGACTTTTAAAATCAACTAAACACATGTTCTATATCTATATGATATGCTAACTTAATGATTTAAAACCTGGAAACACAAAAAACACTGTAAAACCGGATTTACGCCGTCGTAGTAACACCGCGGGCTGTTTTGGGTTAGTTAATTAAAAACTATGATAAACTTTGATTTAAAAGTTGTTATTCTGAGAAAATGATTTTTATTATGAACATGAAACTATATCCAAAAATTATGGTTAAACTCAAAGTGGAAGTATGTTTTCTAAAATGGTCATCTAGACGTCGTTCTTTCGACTGAAATGACTACCTTTACAAAAACGACTTGTAACTTATTTTTCCGACTAGAAACCTATACTTTTTTTGTTTAGATTCATAAAATAGAGTTCAATATGAAACCATAGCAATTTGATTCACTCAAAACGGATTTAAAATGAAGAAGTTATGGGTAAAACAAGATTGGATAATTTTTCTCATTTTAGCTACGTGAAAATTGGTAACAAATCTATTCCAACCATAACTTAATCAACTTGTATTATATATTATGTAATCTTGAGATACCATAGACACGTATACAATGTTTCGACCTATCATGTCGACACATCTATATATATTTCGGAACATCCATAGACACTCTATATGTGAATGTTGGAGTTAGCTATACAGGGTTGAGGTTGATTCCAAAATATATATAGTTTGAGTTGTGATCAATACTGAGATACGTATACACTGGGTCGTGGATTGATTCAAGATAATATTTATCGATTTATTTCTGTACATCTAACTGTGGACAACTAGTTGTAGGTTACTAACGAGGACATCTGACTTAATAAACTTAAAACATCAAAATATATTAAAAGTGTTGTAAATATATTTTGAACATACTTTGATATATATGTATATATTGTTATAGGTTCGTGAATCAACCAGTGGCCAAGTCTTACTTCCCGACGAAGTAAAAATCTGTGAAAGTGAGTTATAGTCCCACTTTTAAAATCTAATATTTTTGGGATGAGAATACATGCAGGTTTTATAAATGATTTACAAAATAGACACAAGTACGTGAAACTACATTCTATGGTTGAATTATCGAAATCGAATATGCCCCTTTTTATTAAGTCTGGTAATCTAAGAATTAGGGAACAGACACCCTAATTGACGCGAATCCTAAAGATAGATCTATTGGGCCTAACAAACCCCATCCAAAGTACCGGATGCTTTAGTACTTCAAAATTTATATCATATCCGAAGGGTGTCCCGGAATGATGGGGATATTCTTATATATATGCATCTTGTTAATGTCGGTTACCAGGTGTTCACCATATGAATGATTTTTATCTCTATGTATGGGATGTGTATTGAAATATGAAATCTTGTGGTCTATTGTTACGATTTGATATATATAGGTTAAACCTATAACTCACCAACATTTTTTTTGACGTTTAAAGCATGTTTATTCTCAGGTGAATATTAAGAGCTTCCGCTGTTGCATACTAAAATAAGGACAAGATTTGGAGTCCATGTTTGTATGATATTGTGTAAAAACTGCATTCAAGAAACTGATTTCGATGTAACATATTTGTATTGTAAACCATTATGTAATGGTCGTGTGTAAACAGGATATTTTAGATTATCATTATTTGATAATCTAATTAAAGCTTTTTAAACCTTTATTGATGAAATAAAGGTTATGGTTTGTTTAAAAATGAATGCAGTCTTTGAAAAACGTCTCATATAGAGGTCAAAACCTCGCAACGAAATCAATTAATAAGGAACGTTTTTAATCAATAAGAACGGGACATTTCAATGTCTATCTCCTAGACTTACTTACTTCGAATGTGAAGATTCTGAAAAACACCCCAAACTGTGAAACTAGTCCTCCGAATTTTGGAAAAATGCTGATGAAGCAGCAAAAACTATAAACGACTTTAACAGTCAAAAGTTTGATGATAAAGAGTAGTGTGTTGGAAAAGCACAGAAAAAGAGAAGGTTTGGAACTGGAAAACGGATTGAGCAGACCATAAAGGAAACCAAGGATAAATACAAGGACCAAACTCTGTATTTAAAGAATCCTGATGATTCTGTTTCTGATGAAGTCTTTAGCGAATACCTTGCTCCTTACTCTAAAACCCTTGCGGACAATATTCTTCATCATCATCATCTTATCTTAAATATTCTAAGATATCATCGTATCTTCCATTATAAATATCCTCCATATTTCTGAAGATATTTTTCGAAACCATTCTTATCTGAAATCATTACCTCTTCGCGCTATCTGTATTACATCATAAAAGAAACTATTTTAGTTTCTAAATTCTGAAACCTTCAAGTTTAAAATATGAATGTTTTGAAGTAGTGTTAGGAACTGAAGCATGAATTAGTATAATATAATGACACTTGATCAACGTGATTATATTACAGTAAGTCATGCTGAGTTTCTAATGGAACGTGATAAAGGTTTACAGATCCCACCCTCATCATGAACCATGTTACATAACTCTTTCATTCTATATAATCTCTAAATATATCAAGAAAATATATTTCTTGATGATTCGGTCTTTTTCGGATATACTGGTAATTTGACAAATCAAGATCGTGCCATTACAATTTCTTTCTTTGAGCATTAGTTATGTTAATCCAAAAGTTCATACCTACGAATTCTAGACCATTATTCGCTTGACTTAAAGTCGGGAAGAGAAAATGAAAGCATGAAGCTCCTAAATATAAGCGAAAATATAAAGCCTGATAACAACCCCAAAAATTACAAACTGTGTATATCGATGTGTATAGTAATATAAAGACACGGGAGAATGAAAAACACTATAACCCCAAGGTAATGGTAGAAGAAAATAACTTCCTCTGGTGGTAGATGAAAAAGAAGAATGACAGATATGAAAGTTAGGAGTATATCAAGAATCAGAACTAGATGAAGCATTTCACAATCTTTTGGAAGTATGAAATGAGGAAGAAAATGTAGGAGTGGTAAAAATAATGAAACGGAAGTGGTTAATTTATAGCAAAATATCAGACATAGCAATCGAGGCAGATTACGCATTTAATCAAAGGAAATCATAATTTCCTTAATTCCCGAAGAATCAAATCTTATTTAGATTATGAAGATTTTCTATTCCTTAAATTCCGGAAATCAATCGTTACTACGTCAAGATATAAGACGAATCTCTATTCTCCATTTCACTCTATTACGATAACTTCCCTCATACGCTTCGAGTAATTGGATTATTTTATTCATATTGTTCAACGGTTATAAAAACTCTATTTATCGACTCATATACGTCATGAAATCATTTTTATTGTTAGCCATAACGACCTCACTCAAATTTCTGGACGAAATTTCTTTAACGGGTAGGTACTGTGATGACCCGAAAATTTCTGATCAAATTTAAACTTAATCTTTAACGTTTTCGACACGATAAGCAATGTCTGTAATGTTGAAATCTCAAAAACTTTGAACTGTGTTCATATAATCAATTACTTTTGGTTGTTCTCAACGATTCGTGAACAATTATGTGTAAATAGATAGATACATACTATAACTTGAAAACGTAACAAAGTGTTGAGTATATGATACTGTGCATTAAACTTATTGATTTGATTATCTGATTGATATATTTAACTACGGAGTTAAAAGATTATGCTAAACAATTGAATTAAAAGATATTTACTGAGTCCCTTAAGGATTATGATATTATTACGGGTCTCTGTTGTAAGGTCCACATTGATTTGGGAAATCATTCAGGTGTAACGGTATTCGTAATAAATGGTAAATTGTTTGTTTAAATAACGTAATTTGGATACATACAATAAATATTAACTGTTAGAATTAAGATATATGAATAACTTGCGATGTGTATTTTAAAACGTGTTTATGAATATTGAATGTATATATTTAACAATATGATAAATTGGAATAGTAACTTGGTCATAAAACATTTTGATTTAAAACATTATTATTAAATATACTTTGTTAAATAGCGAAACGATGATTTATAGAAGTAAATGACCAATACACTCAAATGTATGAGTTATATTTCGAGTGATATAGTTTATGAATAATTTAAGTCTACATTTTGACAAAGGTACGAGTTACGAAAAGAAAAGTGCAAGTTTTCTAAGCATACGAAACATCGTTCGAAAAACTGGAACCGGGACATAAGACGACGTACAACTTATCGGAACAAAAGTTACAAGTCCAATACGCACGAAAATATAATATAATATATAATTAATTTATATAAATTATATATATATATATATATATATATATATATATATTATATATAAATATAATATTATGTCGACAAAGATAAAAACAAACGAACCAGGCTGGTGACAGTTGGCCATGCGATCGCATGGCCGTATGCCCATCATCTCTGTTGCGTCTACATACTTTCCTGCAATATTGAATCACAATATTGATGCGTGAGCATTCATATCTTATCTTTTATATATTAATTGTGTATCCATGTCTAGTGCTTGAGTATATATATTTATGCATGCTTGTATGCTAACCTTCTTCGCTAAACAGTTTATGATGAATCACGAATTAAATACATATATTACTGATAAAAGGTATATGATATGCATGTTTTTGGAAAGCTGGCGAAAAATCAATAACTTTTCATTTAGAAATCGCGTTAATTCGATGAGCGAATTAGAAGATATGACCAACCAAATTATGATTGATGTTAATTGAAATTGCTTCTGAATCTGCAATTGATATTTAAACAACTTGTTAATAAGATTGATAATTTCGATTTTTGAATATTACCAGCCTAGTAAATGAATCCTTATCTAAGGCATGTCTCGTTTTGTTGAACAATTGTCAAAACTAACTGTTTTATCATATTTTAAAGCCTATTAAAAACTATAGTTTAAATTTTACAAGAATTGGGAAACTATGTGAAATGTTAAAATGTTTCGATTGCCATGATCATTCGACTATAGTATTGAGTCAGATTAACTTGTTGAAATGACTTTGGATAACTTTTGTATGTCGATCTCGAGCATTAGGATTATGATACACTATGACCTGGCCTAGCTTGATAGACATTTATTGACCAACATATGTTCTCTAGGTTGAGATCTATGGTTATTTAGTAATCCGAGTTTCGGTCACATTTTGGTGAATGACTTTATATGCTGCTAAGGTGAGTTTCATTTGCTCCCTTTTTAATTGCTTTTGCAATCTATATTTTTGGGCTGAGAATACATGCACTTTATTTTAAACACAATAGATACAAGTACATACTAAATTCTACACTGAGTTTGAACCGAAAATCCCTTAGCTTTGGTAACTAGTAACTGCTAGTTATAAGAACTGGTGGGCGCGAGTAGTTGTATATGGATCCATAGGGCTTGACATCCCCGTCTGTTCCAGGTATAGAAACCCTAGCCTGAACTATAAAACAGACGTATGCTATTTGAGTTTAGTACACGTTGGTTTACGTGTATTGTACATGTTGGTTGCATGTATGTTAAAACAGGGGTACTTATTATATATACGTTAAAGTTTAGTTACCAGGGTGCTCAATTTCGTAGAATATTTTGATAAATGTTTCTGGATGAAACAACTGAAAACTTGTGATTCACCTTTATGTACAGATTATGCAAAACATTAAAACTATGAACTCACCAACCTTTGTGTTGAAATTTGTTAGCATGTTTATTCTCAGGTTACCTAGAAGTCTTCCGCTGTTTGCTTATATGTTAGACAAGCTATGTGCATGGAGTCTTACATGGCATATTTTTCAAGGAAACGTTGCATTCACCAAATCATCACCATGTATCTTATTTTGACTGCATTGTCCACGGAAGTACTATTGTAAACTATTATTTACGGTGATTGTCTATATGTAGAAATCATCAGATGTCGAAAACCTTTGATTTAAATATTCATTTATGATGTGCCTTTTCAAAAGAATGCAATGTTTACAAAACGTATCATATAGAGGTTAAATACCTCGCAATGAAATCGATGAATGACGTGTTCGTCCATATAGATTTGGAGCGATCGTCACATATTCCAACTAATTGGGGATTCGAATTGTAACAAGGTCTTAATACTTTGTTTAATGAATACACCAGGTTATCGACTGCGTGTAGTCCAAGGTTTTACTACTTTGTTAACAATTACACCAATTACCCTTGAATGTAATCCACCCCTCTTTCAACGAGTCTATTGATTATTAATCCATCCCCTTGTCCGGGTAAATGAATAATTATTGGTATTTATAGATATCCCGCCCACCGTACCCAGTCAAGCGTATGTGGTTATATATAAATACGTCAAATTATAAGTCTATATATTAAATTAACGAGGTATCATTTAGTTAATATAAAGCCCATTAATAGCCCATAGTCTAATTTCCACAAGTGTCGTTCTTTTGTTCAAACCCCAATTATGGTACAAAGCCCAATTACCCCGTCTTTAATATTTAGCCCAACATCACGATTACTTCGGCTTAAATAAGCATAATAATAACTTAGCTACGAGACATTAATTTAAAAAGATTGAACATAACTTAAAATGATTAATAATATCGTAGCGTTACACGGACAGAATTTCAACTTACACACTTACAACATTCACTAACATACCCTTATTATTATTAATCTTAAATTAAAATTAAAATTATAATATATATATATATATATATATATATATATATATATATATATATATATATATATATATCTGTGAGAGAGAGATTGAAAAATATATGTCAAACATTCGTCCGAAAATGCTAAAATTTATAGATGTGGCCAGGTATCTGCTGCCATGCGATCGCATGACATTTGTGCCTTCTAGCCATGCGATAGCATGACCCGAGAATCCAGCTCACAAATGTTTGTTTGCTAGTTTACCGACGGTTTTATATATAATATAATATATATATAATTTTTAGTCCGTTGCGTCGAGCGTTGAGAGTTGACTCTGGTCCCTGTTCCGGATTTTCGAACGTCCTTTCGTACTATTTAATATCTTGTACTTTGCGTTTTGCGGCTTGTACTCTTGTAATTTATAGACGTTTCTCATCAATAATTTGAACCACTTTGATTGTACTTTGTACTTTTGAGCTTTTTGGTCGTTTGCGTCTTCAATTCGTCGAATCTATCTTTTGTCTTCACCTTTTATTATTTAAACGAATATCACTTGTAAATAGAACATTTGCAACTAAAAGCTTGTCTTTCTTGAGGGATAATGCTATGAAATATATGTTCGTTTTTAGCATTATCAAATATTCCCACACTTGAGCGTTGCTTGTCCTCAAGCAATATAGTCTTGAAATAAAAATACTAGAATCACTTCTTTATTCTTCACACTTTGTACATCAGTGATTTTAATACGGCGGTATGAACAATGATAGTAACGTTGTGGTTTACAGTCCCACATGACTATGAAAATTTAGATCCTTAAGGAAATTGGATCTTTATGAAAACATTTGATCTTTTTGAAAATTTAATCTAGCTTTTACCCTAGATAAGTTTTCCAAAATAACCCTTTACCGGTGTTTGCAAATTGTTTTTGTGGGTTGTATGGGTTTCATATTTAAAATTTTAGCTCAAAACTTGCGGTTTTGTGTCACCCACTTGCTAACCTTGTATTAGGAAAGCAACACGTCCAGTATACTTGCTCCGTATATTACCTTTCGGTAAACTACCGTCCGGTTGTAAAGGAAAGCGTTGAACAAGCAACTGTTAAGGCAATTTCCAGTGACATGCTTTTGATTATGGTCTATAACGTGTCGGATGCAATTACTATCCTTTGTAGGAGCAATAGTAAAGAGCACCCTATAGTTTTTCGGTCTGGCACAAGGTCCTGTCTTCGACCATGCTATGCAACCACCGTTCTTACGGTTGACACCAGATTTGGTTCAGGTGACCTAATGAATTCCAGGTGAATTCCTAGGTTTTTACGTTCAATGGTAATGAACGCATTGAAAATGGGTTTGTAACTTGATCAAAATATTTTCTCGTTCAAGCTCGAGTTTAGATATCATCGAATTCCATGAGTTTGTAATTCTCAGTCTTTAAGGTTAATCTCAAGGATTGAGTAATATCAGTCTTAAAAGCTGATTTTTGATCTTTAAGGAGATTATCCTTTCTGGGGATCTGATTCATTAGTCTTATAAGCTAATTTGCATGGTGCCCCCCATTGTACGAGACAGATCCTCTCATGGTTAGGATAAGTCTGACCACTTGGTGACCCTGTTTGATGCTGAGGTCCGTGGATTTCCAGCTGATTTTTGAGAAAACTTTTCAAGGTTTTTCATAGACTCTACAACTGGTCTGGACGACAAGTTCCAGACCTAAATCAAGAAGCGCGTGTCTTTTTCTCTCGGAAGACTTTATTTCCTTTTAAATTACAATAAACTGGGTAAAACTGATTAATATCGTCCAAAACAAAAGTATCTTCAATTATTTGTACAAAAATATGTGACATATGTTCTAAATAACTTGGTAAATTTTTCTCACACTTGGCTTTTATTTTCCTTTCTTTGCCTTTTTATTGTCCTCTATTCCATTTTAAATGAATTCTAACATTTTGGGTTGTTTCTCAATTTATGTCCTTTCCGAGGTAACAATAATTTCGGTGTTAACACCTAGTTTTATCGTTCATAAATATGTATAAACATGATTTTGAGTTCATTTAATTGAAAATTTTAAATTTTTTTACTAGAATTGGGTAGTCAGTATATAAGACTAGGGCTTTTCTTTATTATCAGAGAGCACTAGATTCTAATACAACTACTGCGTTACTAGTATTTTTAATGGTAACCAAGTGTTTAAGTTTAAAATTTTAAAAATCCGAAAGAATTTAACCCCTTCCCACACTTAAGATCTTGCAATGCCCTCATTTGCAAGAAATCAGTAACAATTTAAATTATTGAGGGTGATTAGCGTAGAAAAATGATTAAATTTTACCAAAGTTTCCAAACATATTGACGTTTGTTTGTTGAATGATAAATGGTGCACATCATTTGTTCATTCCGTCTTGTTGTTACATCACATTTGTTTTTCGTTTTGTCGTCAAAATTAGTAGCTTTTGCTGAACTTAATGCCAGTCTTTGAAAATGCACTGTTTTACCCTGTTGTGTACAATTGACAATATACATACAAATAATAACATGCATGGTAATTTGAAATGGGACTTAACATCTCACTTTCAAATCAAATATGAAATATTAGTACAACATAATAAAAATGTTAAAACTTACATAAAAGTATCACAATATTATATGTTTTAAACATAAAAATAAATAAAGATAATAAAAAGATAAAAATCATAGAAATTACCAACGGGAACTATATCAATCTGGATAGGGGTTCCAGTTCATGTTGTCAGGCGGGTTCCACGGTTGGTTATAGGTGTACTGATAGGCCTGGTTGGGGTCGTAGAGAGTAAATGGTGGTCACATATCGGGCTGGTGTGGAGGATAGTAAGCAGGTCGGGTTGGTACGTAGTTATTTGGTACCTGAGGTGATAGCTGGCTCATGATCTGATGCTGATGATAGTGCCATCTATCATGCTGTCGTTGCCTGGAATACTCGTACACATTTGCGGCTTGCCACTGCTCGTATCGACTATGTCTATCCTCGTTTGTCATTTCTACCTCATCTATACGCTGGTAGACGTCAGTCATAGCCTCCCTAATGACATCCCTAATGTCATCCGCTTCCTCCATTTCCTCATCTGAACCTCTCTCTACCTGTGGATGACGACCATCATATGGTACTGCCTGATTGCATCTGTTCTTTAAAACCTTAGCACCCTGATAGACCTTTAATCCTAAAGTATCTACCTGTTCCCTACACACCATCAGTGGACCCCCTTGATCCCTATCTACACCCAAATACTCTCCAATGAGAGTAACAAAAATACCTCCTCCTATTACTCCCCCATCCTGTATTCCTGCCACTACTTTGGACAGATAAAAACCAACACAGTAGGGGATATTAACAAAGCTTCTAGGGTTTCGAATACACTTAAGGTAAAATAAATCGTGTAAGGTCATCTTCTCCTTGTTTTTACCTCTTTGTGTAATTGAATTAGCTAAAAATCTATGTATAATACATAGCTCTGCTTTGTTAATATCTAAATAGGAGTGTCTTCCTCCCAGCGTAAAAACATTATAATCTGACATACGCCTCCAGACGGAGTCCGTGTCAAAATTCCTATCTACCCGCTCCCCATGATAAATCAAATTTGTACAATCGGGTAGTAGTAATTCACCAGGAGTGTAAATCTGTAAAGCCATGGCCATGTCCAGCATGGACATTCTGTACATCCTACGGCCAAGTAAAAATCTAAGAAAACTTTTATCATCTCACCTAACTACATCCGCATTAAGTGAAATAGTACTCATAAGCTCAACACACCATTCCTTATATACAGGCCTACGAATGGTGAATAAACGTTCCCAATCAGGAAAAGAACAGCTGCCATACCTTTGGATCAAATGCTGTATAACTGAGTTAACTAGTTGGACCCTTTCCAAAGGTTCCCAATCGATTACCCTCGGCACTTATATATTTTTCGGTATCAGTTTAAATTTGTTACTTTGATACGTCGGGTAATCTCTCCAAATTCGATCAAATCTCAAATTAGGATGCAACTGTTCGTCATGAATCGTTGGGTGTTCTATTATCGGATGAATCGAAAATTGTACGTAGGCATTAACATATTCTTGTTGCGGATCATAATATGGTACGTGTTGATCAGGTTGTTGTTGTTGTTCCTATTGTTGCTCCGGTTCATATTGCATTTCTGGTTCAGGTTCTGGAGCAGGTTGCCTAGATGATGATGATGCACCATCAGTATCGGTATTTTTCTGCAAAACACATTAAACAAAAAATTTGTGCATCTAAATATGCATTAGTGTTAGCAAAATAACAACTTGAAACAATTACAATAACATGTTTAATCAAAATTAAACTTATACACATTTTCACAATTTTTACAATTCTACACTTTTTCAAATAAGCATATATGAAAATGTTTACAAAGTTCATAAGCATTCAACTCAAATAACATGTTAAAATAACCATTACTAGCAATTAAACAAGTTTCAAATGACATTTACATCAATTCAATCAAGTTCATGAATTTTAGACTTAAAAAGTCCACTTTAATTCTCAAAAATCATGTTTAGGATCAAAGTTTGGATCAGTTAGCTACCTAAACATGTTACACTACTTAATTTAGCAATAATTCATGACAAAAATCGACCATAACCTGTTTATATCAAAAAGCCCCAAATTGCTCAAGAACACAAACCCTATATTCCTAAATTTTTTTAAGTTTTTGGCTTCTAATCATGTTAAATAGCATCGATCTAGGTTATACATGCATAATATACTAACAATTTAACTCTAATTACACTAGAAATTAACAAAATCAAATTAGGTAAAATATTGGTAATTATTACAAAAACTAGGAAATTTAATAGTTTAGGGGTGTAATTTTTACCTTCTTGCTAAAAAATCCAAACCTAGGCATGATTGTAGCGAAGTTGTGATGACCCGGAAATTTCTGACCAAATTTAAACTTTATCTTTAAATGATTTAATGTTTTCGACACGATAAGTAAAGTCTGTAAAACTGAATCTCAAAATTTTTGAACTACTTTCATATATTCAAATACCTTTCGGTTATTCTTGACGATTCACGAACAATTATATGTATATAGATACATATATATATACTATAACTTGAAAATGTAATAATGTATTAATTGTTTGATATTGTACATTAAACTTATTGGTTTAAATATTTATTTGAATATATATGATAAGTTGGAATATTAATTATATGAATAACTTGCGACGTATATTTAAAACGTGTTTATGAATGTTGAAAATATATATTAACTTGGTCATAAAACTATTTGTTATTATATATATATTAACAAATAGCGAGATAACGATTTATAGAAGTAAATGACCAAAACACTCGAAAGTTTAAGATACACTTTGAATGATATAGTTTATTGATAATTTAAGACTATATTTTGACAAAGGTACGAGTCACAAAACTTAAATTGCGAGTTTTCTAAGCGTACAAAAATGCGTTCGAGAAACAGGAACCGGGACATAAGTCGAGTGACAACATACGAGTCATCGGAACGAAAATTACAAGTCAACTATGCACATGAATTTAATATAATATATAATTAATTATTTAAATTATATATATTATATATATTATAAAAATTATGTCGACAAACAAGAAGTTAAAAATTTGTGAGCTGTCCCAGGGTGCCATGCGATCGCATGGCCTTGAAGCACAAATCCATGCGATCGCATGGGGTACTTTTTCAGAAAAGGTTCTATAAATTCAAACGATTTCATTTCAATCACACACATATTTATTTATGTTACTTCCTCCGTATTTAAATATTATTATTATTATTATTATTATTATTATTATTATTATTATTATTATTATTATTATTATTATTATTATTATTAAGATTAATATTATTATTAATCTTATTAATTATTAGTATTATTAATTATTAATTAGTAATATACATAAAATACTACGACGAGGTTATGAGCGTGTCACTTTCAAAAATGGGTTTTTGAGCGGGATAAAGTTAAGGAAATTATGGGTTATAGCTATGGAGGTTATGGGTAATGTTCATGGGTATTATTTACAAGTCAAACCTACTGTTATCATCTATGTTGTGTCTACGTACTTTTCTGCAATATTGAATCACAATATTGATACGTAAGCATTTATATTTTATCTTTTATACATTAATTGTGTATCCATGTCTAGTGCTCGAGTATATATATTTATACATGTTTGTATGCTAAATTTCGTCGTTAAACAGTTTATAATGAATCACGAATTAAATTCATATATATTACTGGTAAAAGGTATATGATATACATGTTTTCGGAAAGCTGGCGAAAAATCAATAACTTTTCATTTAGACACCGAATAATTTCGATGAACGGATTAAAAGATATGATCAACTGAATTATGATTGACGTTAATTGAAATTGCTTTTGAATCTGCAATTAAGATTTAAACAACTTGTTTACGAGATTGATAAAGTGAACTTTTAAATATTACCAACCGATTAAATGACTCCTTATATAAGGTATGTCTCGTTTTGTTGAACTATTGTCAAAAATGACTTTTTGAAACGACTTTGGATAACTTTCGTATGTCGATCTCGAGCATTAGGATTATGATACACTATGACCTGACCTAGCTTGATAGACATTTATTGACCAACATATGTTCTCTAGGTTGAGATGTACGGTTATTTGGTAATCCGAGTTTCAGTCACATTTTGGTGAATGACTTTATATGCTGCTAAGGTGAGTTTCATTTGCTCCCTTTTTAATTGCTTTTGCAATCTATATTTTTGGGCTGAGAATACATGCACTTTACTTTAAACGCAATGGATACAAGTATATACTAAATTCTACACCAAGTTTGAACCGAAAATCCCTTAGCTTTGGTAACTAGTAACTGCCGGTTATAAGAACTGCCGTACACGTTGGTTTGCGTGTATTTATTAAGATGATTATACAAAGGGTACAAATTATATATACGTTAAGTTTAGTTACCAGGGTGCTCAATTTCGTAGAATATTTTGATAAACGTTTCTGGATGAAACAACTGAAATCTTGTGATCCACCTTTATGTACAGATTATGCAAAACATTAAAACTATGAACTCACCAACCTTTGTGTTGACACTTGTTAGCATGTTTATTCTCAGGTTCCCTAGAAGTCTTCCGCTGTTTGCTTACATGTTATACAAGCTATGTGCATGGAGTCTTGCATGCTTTATTCAAGAAAACGTTGCATTCACAAAACCATCATCATGTATCTATTTTGACTGCATTGTCAACGGAAGTATTATTGTAAACTATTATTTACGGTGATTGTCTATATGTAGAAATCATCAGATGTCGAAAACCTTGGAATTAAATATTCATTTATGGTATGCCTTTTCAAAAGAATGCAATGTTTACAAAACGTGTCATATAGAGGTCAAATACCTCGCAATGAAATCAATGAATGACGTGTTCGTCCATATGGATTTGGAGCGATCGTCACAGAAGTTTTGTGAGAAATTTGGAGTAATTTGGTGAAAAATTGATGAAAATTGAGAGGATTTTGTGTGTGTGTTCGTGTGTTGTGTGTGTTTAATGGAGACAGAGAGCAGTAGCTGGAAGTTTTGAACCTGTCCAGATTTTTAAGTCCATGCGATCGCATGCTTCTGAAGGCCAAACTCCATGCGATCGCATGGAGTATATTTTCTGTTTTTTTTTTAAATAAAAACCTTTACTTAATAAAACATAAATTAATAAATTTTAAAAATTTATTTCTTTTAAGAATGAGGGCGTTTCGGATCGTTGTCCTAGTCCGTCTCTCAATAAAGTTTTAAAATTTGTTACTTTTTAAGCGTCGTTTTAAAAGCAAAGATTTTTGGGTTTTTTAATGTTTTTGGCATACTTTAATTCAATAAGATTAAAAATAATGATAATAAAATTTCTCATCCCTCCCTTGGGTAAAGCAATTTCGGTTAAACGACATAGTCTTCAACTCACGACGAATTTTAAATATGAAAATTTTAACTTAATGAAATAAAGTAAATTTTTGTTTTTAAATTCACACCAAACTTAAATTTAAAATGCATAAAATTAAAAGTTCATATTATTAATATTTTTATACATAAAAACTTATATTTAAAAATATTAATTTTTCAAATATTTACAAACTTAAATATATTGATTTTAAAAAGTTTACAATATTAATTTAATATTTATACATTAATTTTAAAAACAAGGTAAAAATTAAAATTAAAAATCTTTTTGATCTTTTATCTCACTTTAATCAATCAAATATTATCAAAAATATACGCCTCACTTTTCGGTAAAGTAATTTCGGTTTCATAACCTAGTTTTACTCCTGACGAATTTTTGAAATATTTTGGGTTGATTGATTAAAGATATTTATACCTTAAGAATAAACGGTAAATTTCGCAGTGATGTAATAAATTTTTGTATGATATCAATAATTTCGGTTACGCATACCAAATTTTATTGAATACCAATTTAATACTTTATAGCGAACGATTCAGCGTTTATTATCAAAAGGTTAAAAGCAATAAAAATAAAAATAAAAACTGTACATTCTTACCTGTGAGAAAAAATTCTCAGAGACCTGCTTTAGCCGACTCATAGGAGAGTCGTGTGATTTGATTTTCCATAGCTACATAAGCGTAACCTCGATTCTTCAATATCTTTTCTTCTAAACATATGAACGGTCCTTCTGTGTATAGAGTAACAAATTCGGTATTTGAATATGTTTGATTATTTGAACATTTACCTTCGTGTGACTATTTTTCGCATTTATAACATCTTTCAAGGTGTCGTGCTCTTCTTTTTGTTGCGAATTTTGATTTTCCTTTACCAAAATGCATCTTATGATGATCTTTCCTGAGTTCTTTCCTTACTTCGTCACATATGCTTCTTATTACTGACACTAGGTCACTCGGGAGTGTGTCATTATTACGTTTAGTAATCAAAGCGTGTAGCATTAGGCCATGGTTCAGATCAAAGGAATTCTTCATCTCGTAAAATCTAAAAAAAATAAAAATTCAGAATGGAGGGAGAAGACTAGTTCTTTAGGGTCTGCTAGGGAAAGACCATTCGGATTCCATTCTCGAAAACTACACGAAAATAAAATATCTAACTCTAACAGTAATATACATAACCCTAAAAAGATTCGATTCTCCCCACACTTAGTTAGCTGTGGTGTCAAAATTGTGATTAACTTCATTTTTAATTGGACTATCAACAACTTGTATATCTTTGACTTTTACTTCAAGCCAATTGCTGATTTCCTCTGTAACTTTCACAAATTCAACTAACATTGCCTTTTCTTTAGGCAACAAATTGGGTACTAATCGGTTACATAACTTAAAGTTCCCCTTAATCCTAGCATCTTGAATCCGTTTATAAAGTTTCTTCGTTGAACTGTTGAAAACGGGTTCATCTAAATTTGTATCAACAACGGGGTTCTTTGTTATCAGGACATCATTGGTTGTTGCTTTATATTCCCCACACTTAGGCGTTTTTATTAGTTCAACAGTTTTAGTTGGTGGAGATCTAAACTTTTGGTTCACAAAGGTAACCGATTTGTCACCATCGCTTAGTGTTATTCTACCTTCTCTTACATCAATGAAGGCTTCGGTGGTTGCTAAAAATGGGTGACCTAAAATTTGAGGAATATCAAGGTCTTCCTCCATATTAATAACTATGAAATTTGCAACAAAGGTCAAACTTCCCACTTTAACAAGTAAATTGTTTGCTATTCCAACCGGGTGTTTAATGGTTTGATCAAATAATTGAACACCTATTCTGGTTGGTCTTAATTTACCCACACCTAATCTTTTATATAAGGAAAGAGGCATAACATTTGCACTTGCTCTGAAATCTGCGAGTCCATTATACATAGCACCATCGTTAAGCAAGCAAGAAATGATAAATTCACCCGGGTCTCCTACTTTAGTAAGTAGAGTTGGTTTGTTACCTTTTTCCAAGTGAACTTTTCTTGGTTCTTTCACTTCTACTTGAACTTCTTGTTCACATTTTTCTTCATTTCTTGGAATGGGAGGTTTGTATAAAAATTCTTCTTCATCACTCCAATTTGAAGCTTCCCCGTTTTCAATTTTGGCTTTTCATATGTTGTTGATAACATATTTATGTTTTCATTCTGAGGGTTTTCTTGGGTGGTGAAATTATGATTGACTTCATTGTCGACTTTCATCGGACCATGTATGTAATGTTTAACTCTGTGACCATTAACTTTAAATTCAATCCCATTTGAATTTATTAACTCTATTGTTCCATATGGGAAAACTCTTTTGACTATGAATGGTCCAGACCATCTTATTGAATCGTGAATTGAAAAGAAGAACTCTGTCTCCTTCTTTAAATTCTTTTGAACTTCTGATTCTTTTATCATGCCATTTCTTCGTTCTTTCCTTATAGATTAACGAATTTTCGTATGCTTCATGTCTTAATTCTTCTAATTCATTTAGTTGACTTAACCGTAGACGTCCAGCTTCATGTAAATCAAGATTACATGTCTTCAAAGCCCAAAATACTTTGTGTTCAATTTCTACTGGAAGGTGACATGCTTTTCCGTAAACGAGTCTAAAAGGTGTGGTTCCAATTGGAGTTTTGTAGGCTGTTCTAAAAGCCCAGAGTGCATCCTCCAATTTTATGGACCATTCCTTCGGATTTGATCCTACGGTTTTCTCTAGAATACGTTTTAATGCTCGGTTGGTATTTTCAACTTTTCCACTTGTTTGTCGATGCTAAGCGGTTGAGATTTTATGAGTTACTCCATATCTTTTGAGAACTTTCTCAAGTTGATTATTACAGAAATGAGTTCCACGATCACTTATTAAAGCTTTCGGTGTTCCAAACCTTGCAAAAAGACGTTTTAAGAAGTTGACTACAACTCATGCATCATTAGATGGGAGAGCTTGTGCTTCCGCCCATTTAGATACATAATCAATGGCAACGAGAATGTAGAGATTATTATGAGATTTTGGAAATGGACCCATAAAGTCAATACCCCAAATGTCAAATACTTCACATACTTGAATGACATTTTGCGGCATTCATCACGTTGACTTATTTTTCCGGCCCTTTAACAAGCATCACGGGATTTGCAAAGAAGGTGTGCGTCTTTGAAAATTGTAGGCCAATAGAATCCAGCATCGTAAACTTTTCTTGCTGTAAGTTGAGGCCCATAATGCCCTCCTGTTGGTCCTGTGTGACAATGGTTTAAGATTTAACTAGCTTCATCCCCGAATACACATCGGCGTATTAATCCATCGGGACAACTTTTAAACAAATGTGGATCTTCCCAGAAATAGTGTTTTATATTACTAAAGAATTTCTTTCGTTTTTGGTAAGACAACCTTTTTTCAAGGAATCCACATACTAAGTAGTTTGCATAGTCTGCAAACCATGGAGTTTCACTATAATCTATCTTCAATAGATATTCATCAGAAAAGTTATCTTGTATGGACGATTCATTTAGAACTTCTAATTCAGGATTTTCAAGACGAGAAAGATGATCAGCGGCGAGATTTTCTGCTCCCTTTTTGTCTCGGATTTCAATATCGAACTCTTGTAAGAGTAAGATCCAACGGATTAATCGTGGTTTAGCATCTTGTTTCGAAAATAGGTATCTTAGAGCAGAATGGTCGGTATAGACCACCGTTTTAGCTAGAACGAGATATGAACGAAATTTGTCAAAAGCAAAGACAATAGCAAGGAGTTCTTTTTCAGTAGTTGTGTAATTTGTTTGTGCTCCTTGTAATGTCTTACTAGCATAATAAATAGGTTGAAATTGTTTTTCAATCCTTTGTCCTAAAATGGCTCCCATTGCAAAATCACTTCCATCGCACATGAGTTCAAATGGTAGATTCCAATTTGGAGTTATCATGATCGGCGCATTAGTGAGTTTTTCTTTAAAAATATTAAAAGATTTGATGCATTCATCTGAAAAGATGAATGGAGCATCCTTTTCTAGGAGTTTATTCATAGGAGTGGCAATTTTAGAAAAATCTTTTATGAAACGTCGGTAAAAACCGGCATGCCCTAGAAAACTCCTAACTCCTCTAACATTGGTGGGATGTGGAAGTTTAGCAATTACATCTACTTTAGCTCTATCCACTTCAATTATTTCCTTTGAAATTTTATGACCAAGAACGATGCCTTCTTTAACCATGAAATGACATTTCTCCCAATTAAGAACTAGATTTGATTGTTCGCATCTAATAACCATTCGTTCAAGATTAACTAGACATGTTTCAAAAGTATCACCGAAGACTGAAAAGTCATCCATAAAAACTTCCATGCATTCTTCTATCATGTCATGAAAAATTGCCATCATGCACCTTTGAAAGGTTGCAGGGGCGTTGCAAAGTCCAAATGGCATGCGTTTGTAAGAAAAAGTACGATAAGGGCACGTGAACGTGGTTTTCTCTTGATCTTCGGGTGCTATTGGAATTTGAAAATATCCGGAAAAATCGTCAAGAAAACAATAGTAACTATTTCCGGCTAATCTTTCCAACATTTGATCAATGAAAGGTAAGGGAAAGTGATCTTTTCTGGTGGCGTCATTTAATTTTCTATAATCAATACAGACACGCCATCCTATTACAGTCCTAGTAGGAATAAGCTCATTTTTTCATTTGTGATGACAGTCATGCCACCCTTCTTAGGTACACATAGAACTGGGCTTACCCATGGACTATCAGAGATTGGATAAATTAAACCTGCATCTAGCAGTTTAATAATTTCTTTTTTAACAACATCTTGCATATTAGGATTTAGTCTTCGTTGGCGTTGCACATACATTTTATGACCTTCTTCCATAAGGATTTTATGTGTGCAATACGAAGGACTTATACCTTTAATGTCATGAATCTTCCATGCAATAACTGTTTTATGAGCTTTTAGCACAGAAATGAGTTGAGATTTTTTATTTTCAGTAAGAGAAGACGATATTATTACAGGTAATTCAGATTCACCATGTAAATAAGCATATTCCAAATGGGTTGGAAGTGGCTTTAACTCTAATGTCGGTGGTTCTTCTATCGATGATTTGTATCGATATCTGCCTTCTTCTTTTAGCATTTGAATTTCTTCTGTTGTTGGTTCATATTCATTAGCCATTAGTGTGGCTAATATTTCAGCTTCATCAATTGGTTCAGTTCCTTCTACTAAAGAACATTCTCCTGTTCCTTGTAATTCTGGAAATTCTTCTAACAATTCTGCATGTGAATCTATAGTTTGAATATAATAACATGTATCATCTGCAGATTGCGGTTGTTGCATGGCTCTTTCAACTGAAAAGGTAACACTCTCGTCCTCTATACTTAGGGTCAGTTTCTTACCGAACACGTCTATTATTGCTTTAGCCGTGTTTAAGAATGGTCTTCCTAATATGAGAGGAACTCGAGAATCTTCTTCCATGTCCAGAATAACAAAATCTACTGGAAATACTAAAGTACCAACTTTAAGTAGCATGTTTTCCATTATCCATCTAGGATACTTTACTGATCGATCGGCTAGTTGTATGCTTATTCTTGTTCGTTTCAATTCTCCAAGGTCTAGTTTAGTGTATAATAAATATGGCATTAAATTTATACTAGCACATAAGTCTGCCAATGCTTCTATTGAACTAAGACTACCCAGAAAACATGGAATTGTGAAACTTCCTGGATCAGATAATTTTTCTGGTATCTTGTTCAACAACACTGCAGAACAATTAGCATTCATAGTAACAGCCGAGAGCTCTTCCATTTTCTTTCTATTTGTGATTAGATCTTTCAGAAATTTAGCATATCTAGGCATTCCTGAAATCACATCAATGAAAGGAAGATTTACATTTATTTTTTTAAACATATCCAAGAATTTGGATTGCTCGGTTTCAAGTCTTTCTTTTCTCATTTTACTCGGGTAAGGAAGCGGTGGTTGGTATGGTTTAACATAAGGTTTAGCCTTAACTATGTTATCTTCATTAACCTTTTCAACTACCGATTCTGTTTCCTTATCTTGCTCAGATTGTGGTTCTTGTGGAGTTAGAATAGAGTCATCAGAAATTACAGGTATTTTAGGTAGTTTAAGTGTAATACCACTTCTTGTGGTAATGGCTTTAGCTGTTTCATTCCGGAGGTTAGCATTTGTATCACTAGGTAGACTTTCCGGTTTTCTTTCACCTATCAACCTTGCTAGGTTGCTCACTTCTTATTCCAAATTTTGAATAGAAGCTTGTTGATTTCTAAATGCTTGAGCATTTTGTTCATTGGTTTGTTTCTGAGATGTGAAAAACTGCGTTTGAGATTCAACTAGCTTTGACATCATGTCTTCTAAATTTGACTTTTTATCATCGATTTGTGGTGGATTATTTGGAAAAATTGGTCTTTGCTGATTGTAAGTATTATTGGATATTTGTTGGTTACTAGGACCTTGTTGGTTGTTGTATGGAACATTTCAGTTATAATTCTGGTTTCGATTGTAGATTGGTCTTGGCGGTTGATAATTATTCTGATAATTATTTCTAGGCCATTGGTTCATGTATGAAACATTCTCTCTTTGTTCCATTGTTTGTTCAATACTGAGACAATCTTTTGTCAAATGTGGTCCTCCACACTGCTCACAACTAATTCGTATTGAGTAAATATATTTAGTCATCTTTTCCATTCGTCTCTCGACAGCATCTATCTTTGCGGAAATGGAATCCAAGTCATGGCTAGAATCGGCTCTAGCCGCTTTAGATGATCTAACGATATCTTTTTCTTGATGCCACTCATGTGAGTGGGAAGCAGTGTTATCAATAATTTTGTAAGCTTCAGTTGCGGTTTTCTTCATAATGGAACCACCAGCTGCTATATCGATGTCTTTCCATGTAGTGATGTCGCATCCTTGGTAGAATATTTGTACTATTTGATAAGTTTCTAAACCATGTTGCGGACATCCTCTCAATAACTTTCCAAATCTTGTCTATGCCTCATATAGAGTTTCATTTAGCTTTTGTGTGAACGTAACAATTTCTCCTTGAAGTCTCATGGCTTTAGATGCCAGAAAGAATTGTTTAAGAAAATTTTCAACTAAAACATCCCATGTATCAATCGCCCCTTCAGGTAACGTTTCTAACCAATCTTTGGCTTCTCCCTTTAAAGTCCAGGGAAATAACATGAGATATATCTGTTCATCCTCAACTTCTCTAATTTTAAATAAAGTACAGATCCTATTAAAGGTACGAAGATGTTCATTTGGATCTTCCTTCGGCGCACCACTAAATTGGCATTGATTTGTTACCATATGTAAGATTTGTCCTTTGATTTCATAATCTGGCGCATTAATGTCTGGTTGAGTAATTGCGTGACCTTGGCCAGTGCGCTTAGCTCTCATTCGGTCTTCCATACTTAGAGGTTTCAGATTTTCCATGATTGAATTTGTTGAATCTGAATCACTAGAGGATTCTGATTTAATGGTTTGTTCCTCGACAATCTCTGTTTGAATGATTGGTGGTTCCAGAGGAAATATTAATGGTTCAGGATCTCTGAATTGTCCCTAAATATCCTCCGGGTTCTCAATTGTGAGGTCGGGTTCAAAAAATGGATTATCGGAAATTTGAATTGGAGTACTTGGTTGACTTGATGACGATTCTAAAGAAAAATCAACGGCGACAATATTGGCTAGATGTCTTGATCGAGTTACAGGTGGTGAACGTATAAAAGGTGGTGAACGTTTTGCTTGGTGCATTCACTGAATATCCTTTTAGTTATAAATGATAAAAATTATATAAGTTATCAAATTAATAGACTTTTCTGATTTTGCCCACGTTTCGAATAGCCAATAGATGCAGCAGGTAGTCAGGACCCTTTAAATCGGAAGCCCACAACTCGCCACTAACAAATCCAACTATTACTACGAACCAGAAAATTTTGGATGTCTATCAATTTAACCGCTTAAAATAATTTTTCGTTGAAATTTAAAGAAATTTTAGAGAAGAAATAGAAAATTCTATGTCCTAAAAGCTAGAGCGTCAAAAAAAAAGAAAGAAAAAGAGCGCGTCGGAAAACGTCGAAAAATAAAAGGTCGAAAAATAATAAAAAGAACGTAGAGCGTCGAAACTTAAAAGTCTAAAAACTAAGAATCAAAAGTTACGTCTAAA
Organism: Rutidosis leptorrhynchoides; assembly: GCF_046630445.1. Taxonomy (NCBI): domain Eukaryota; kingdom Viridiplantae; phylum Streptophyta; class Magnoliopsida; order Asterales; family Asteraceae; genus Rutidosis; species Rutidosis leptorrhynchoides. Next base: position 93,235,738 of record NC_092333.1, read on the forward strand.
GGTATTAAAGCTTAAAAGGAATACTATATCCAAAATGGTAATAACTTAAAAAATACTAAAATCTTAAAACGGCATTGCAAAATTCTAAAGCTCTTAAATCTTAGTCTAAAGAAAAAGCACTTAAGGGATTTTACGGCAAAGCCTAAGAGTCTAGAAATAAAAATAACTACGGCAAAATACTAAACTATAACTAAGAACTAATTACGAGCAAAAAATATAAATATTACGAATAAACGATTAAAAAGATATAAATATAAAAAGAAACTTAAAGTTATAAAAATACAATTTTTATAAAAATTTTATTTTTATATTATTTTTTTATAAAAGTATTAATTTATTAATTATTAAAACTAATTATAACTAAATATTACAAATTAATTAAAACTAAAATTAATTAATTTAATAACTAACCCTAATTAGGGTTTATAATAATAATAATAATTAAATTTACTTCGTAATTATTGCTGTACCAGGTGCAGTAGGGCGTGTCAGAAGGGACCATGCGGTCGCATGGGTTTCACGGCTTGTGCTCATGCGATCGCATGAGATCGGATACCAGGTCTGATCTTGGGCTGCTACAGTACCGGGCCGAGTACTTTTATATTTTTTTTTTTCTGTTTTTATAAAATATTTATATAAACATGATAGTGCTCCAAACGAACATATATTTAGTTGCAATATCATCCCAATATGTAAAGTTTTTAGTTGTAATTATTCTATTTTTAAGTTGTAATCGTTTAAATAAATAAATGTGAAGATAAAGCACGAAGATTAAAGAATTGAAGAAAAAGTGCCACTAAAGCCTGAAAAGTGCCACTAAAGCCATAGTGCACTCAAAAGTGCCACTAAAAGTGAGTTAAAGACTTGCGCGGATTTTGGGAGTTAAGGAAAATAATTTTTTTGTGCAAATTACAAATTGCAAAACGCAAAGTACAAGATATTAAATAGTACGAAAGGACGTTCGAAAATCCGAAACCGGGACCTGAGCCAACTATCAACGCGCGACGCAACGGACCTAAAATTACAAGTCTACTATGCACAAGAATATAATATAATATATATATAATTATATAATTATATATATATTATATATATTTATTAAATTATGTCGACAAGCTAGAAACAAAGCAAAACAGCTGGATCCAGGGTGGCCATGCGTTCGCATGGCCAGAAGGCAGCATTTCCATGCGATCGCATGGAGGGAATTTTCAGGCCTAGTATTATAAATAGCCAACGAACTGATCAAATTCTTTACACCATCCACAATAATACTCCATCTGTATAATTAATATATAAATATATAAAATAGGTTAGTTTTATATTAGATTAGTTTGGGTAATGTAAAGGTTATTTTACGGGTTTTGAAGTCGAAGTTCTGTCCGTATAACACTACGCTATAAATAATCAATGTAAGCTATGTTCTCCTTTTTAAAATAATGTCTCGTACTTAAGTTATTATTATGCTTATTTAATGTTGAAGTAATCGTGATGTTGGGCTAAAATATTAAGATTGGGTAATTGGGCTTTGTACCATAATTGGGGTTTGGACAAAAGAACGACACTTGTGGAAATTAGACTATGGGCTATTAATGGGCTTTATATTTGTTTAATTAAATGATTGTTTGTTAATTTAATATAAAGATCTACAATTGGACGTACCTATAAATAACCACATACACTCGATCAGACACGATGGGCAGGATATTTATAAGTACTAATAATCGTTCATTTAACCGGACACGGGAATGGATTAATAGTTAATGGACTTATTAAAACAGGGGTGAATTACATACAAGGAAAATTGGTGTAATTATAGTTTAAGTCCCCAATTAGTTGGAATATTTGACTTCGGATATAAGGATAATTTGACGAGGACACTCGCACTTTATATTTATGACTGATGGACTGTTATGGACAAAAACCAGATGGACATATCGAATAATCCAGGACAAAGGACAATTAACCCATGATAATAAACTAAAATCAACACGTCAAACATCATGATTAAGGAATTATGCTTATTTAAACTTCCGTAATCATTATGTTTGACGTGTTGATTTTAATTTATTACCATGGGTTAATTGTCCTTTGTCCTAGATTATTCGATATGTGAAATGTCCCGTTCTTAATGATTAAAAACGTTCCATATTAATTGATTTCGTTGCGAGGTTTTGACCTCTATATGAGACGTTTTTCAAAGACTGCATTCATTTTAAAACAAACCATAACCTTTATTTCATCAATAAAGGTTTAAAAAGCTTTACGTAGATTATCAAATAATGATAATCTAAAATATCCTGTTTACACACGACCATTACATAATGGTTTACAATACAAATATGTTACAACAAAATAAGTTTCTTGAATGCAGTTTTTACACAATATCATACAAGCATGGACTCTAAATCTCGTCCTTATTTAAGTATGCAACAGCGGAAGCTCTTAATAATCACCTGAGAATAAACATGCTTAAAACGTCAACAAAAATGTTGGTGAGTTATAGGTTTAACCTATATATATCAAATCATAATAATAGACCACAAGATTTCATATTTCAATACACATCCCATACATAGAGATAAAAATCATTCATATGGTGAACACCTGGTAACCGACATTAACAAGATGCATATGTAAGAATATCCCCATCATTCCGGGACACCCTTCGGATATGATATAAATTTTGAAGTACTAAAGCATCCGGTACTTTGGATGGGGTTTGTTAGGCCCAATAGATCTATCTTTAGGATTCGCGTCAATTAGGGTGTCTGTTCCCTAATTCTTAGATTACCAGACTTAATAAAAAGGGGCATATTCGATTTCGATAATTCAACCATAGAATGTAGTTTCACGTACTTGTGTCTATTTTGTAAATCATTTATAAAACCTGCATGTATTCTCATCCCAAAAATATTAGATTTTAAAAGTGGGACTATAACTCACTTTCACAGATTTTTACTTCGTCGTGAAGTAAGACTTGGCCACTGGTTGATTCACGAACCTATAACAATATATCAAAGTATGTTCAAAATATATTTACAACACTTTTAATATATTTTGATATTTTAAGTTTATTAAGTCAGATGTCCTCGTTAGTTACCTACAACTAGTTGTCCACAGTTAGATGTACAGAAATAAATCGATAAATATTATCTTGAATCAATCCACGACCCAGTGTATACGTATCTCAGTATTGATCACAACTCAAACTATATATATTTTGGAATCAACCTCAACCCTGTATAGCTAACTCCAACATTCACATATAGAGTGTCTATGGTTGTTCCGAAATATATATAGATGTGTCGACATGATAGGTCGAAACATTGTATACGTGTCTATGGTATCTCAAGATTACATAATATACAATACAAGTTGATTAAGTTATGGTTGGAATAGATTTGTTACCAATTTTCACGTAGCTAAAATGAGAAAAATTATCCAATCTTGTTTTACCCATAACTTCTTCATTTTAAATCCGTTTTGAGTGAATCAAATTGCTATGGTTTCATATTGAACTCTATTTTATGAATCTAAACATAAAAAATATAGGTTTATAGTCGGAAAAATAAGTTACAAGTCGTTTTTGTAAAGGTAGTCATTTCAGTCGAAAGAACGACGTCTAGATGACCATTTTAGAAAACATACTTCCACTTTGAGTTTAACCATAATTTTTGGATATAGTTTCATGTTATAATAAAAATCATTTTCTCAGAATAACAACTTTTAAATCAAAGTTTATCATAGTTTTTAATTAACTAACCCAAAACAGCCCGCAGTGTTACTACGACGGCGTAAATCCGGTTTTACGATGTTTTTCGTGTTTCCAGGTTTTAAATCATTAAGTTAGCATATCAAATAGATATATAACATGTGTTTAGTTGATTTTAAAAGTCAAGTTAGAAGGATTAACTTTTGTTTGCGAACAAGTTTAGAATTAACTAAACTATGTTCTAGTGATTACAAGTTTAAACCTTCGAATAAGATAGCTTTATATGTATGAATTGAATGATGTTATGAACATCATTACTACCTTAAGTTCCTTGGATAAATGTACTGGAAAAGAGAAAAATGGATCTAGCTTCAACGGATCCTTGGATGGCTCGAAGTTCTTGAAGCAGAATCATGACACGAAAACAAGTTCAAGTAAGATCATCACTTGAAATAAGATTGTTATAGTTATAGAAATTGAACCAAAGTTTGAATATGATTATTACCTTGTATTAGAATGATAACCTACTGTAAGAAACAAAGATTTCTTGAGGTTGGATGATCACCTTACAAGATTGGAAGTGAGCTAGCAAACTTGAAAGTATTCTTGATTTTATGTAACTAGAACTTGTAGAATTTATGAAGAACACTTAGAACTTGAAGATAGAACTTGAGAGAGATCAATTAGATGAAGAAAATTGAAGAATGAAAGTGTTTGTAGGTGTTTTTAGTCGTTGGTGTATGGATTAGATATAAAGGATATGTAATTTTGTTTTCATGTAAATAAGTCATGAATGATTACTCATATTTTTGTTATTTTATGAGATATTTCATGCTAGTTGCCAAATGATGGTTCCCACATGTGTTAGGTGACTCACATGGGCTGCTAAGAGCTGATCATTGGAGTGTATATACCAATAGTACATACATCTAAAAGCTGTGTATTGTACGAGTACGAATACGGGTGCATACGAGTAGAATTGTTGATGAAACTGAACGAGGATGTAATTGTAAGCATTTTTGTTAAGTAGAAGTATTTTGATAAGTGTATTGAAGTCTTTCAAAAGTGTATAAATACATATTAAAACACTACATGTATATACATTTTAACTGAGTCGTTAAGTCATCGTTAGTCGTTACATGTAAGTGTTGTTTTGAAACCTTTAGGTTAACGATCTTGTTAAATGTTGTTAACCCAATGTCTATAATATCAAATGAGATTTTAAATTATTATATTATCATGATATTATTATGTATGAATATCTCTTAATATGATATATATACATTAAATGTCTTTACAACGATAATCGTTACATATATGTCTCGTTTAAAAATCATTAAGTTAGTAGTCTTGTTTTTACATATGTAGTTCATTGTTAATATACTTAATGATATGTTTACTTATCATAGTATCATGTTAACTATATATATATCCATATATATGTCATCATATAGTTTTTACAAGTTTTAACGTTCGTGAATCACCGGTCAACTTGGGTGGTCAATTGTCTATATGAAACATATTTTAATTAATCAACTCTTAACAAGTTTGATTGCTTAACATGTTGGAAACATTTAATCATGTAAATATCAATCTCAATTAATATATATATATACATGGAAAAGTTCGGGTCACTACAGTACCTACACGTTAAATAAATTTCGTCCCGAAATTTTAAGCTGTTGAAGGTGTTGACGAATCTTCTGGAAATAGATGCAGGTATTTCTTTTTCATCTGATCTTCATGCTCCTAGGTGAACTCGGGTCCTCTATGAGCATTCCATCGAACCTTAACAATTGGTATCTTGTTTTGCTTAAGTCTTTTAACCTCACGATCCATTATTTCGACGGGTTCTTCGATGAATTGAAGTTTTTCGTTGATTTGGATTTCATCTAACGGAATAGTGAGATCTTCTTTAGCAAAACATTTCTTCAAATTCGAGACGTGGAAAGTGTTATGTACAGCTGCGAGTTGTTGAGGTAACTCAAGTCGGTAAGCTACTGGTCCGACACGATCAATAATCTTGAATGGTCCAATATACCTTGGATTTAATTTCCCTCGTTTACCAAATCGAACAACGTCTTTCCAAGGTGCAACTTTAAGCATGACCATCTCTCCAATTTCAAATTCTATATCTTTTCTTTTAATGTCAGCGTAGCTCTTTTGTCGACTTTGGGCGGTTTTCAACCGTTGTTGAATTTGGATGATCTTCTCGGTAGTTTCTTGTATAATCTCCGGACCCGTAATCTGTCTATCCCCCACTTCACTCCAACAAATCAGAGACCTGCACTTTCTACCATAAAGTGCTTCAAACGTCGCCATCTCAATGCTTGAATGGTAGCTGTTGTTGTAGGAAAATTCTGCTAACTGTAGATGTCGATCCCAACTGTTTCCGAAATCAATAACACATGCTCGTAGCATGTCTTCAAGCATTTGTATCGTCCTTTTGCTCTGCCCATCAGTTTGTGGATGATAGGCAGTACTCATGTCTAGACGAGTTCCTAATGCTTGCTGTAATGTCTGCCAGAATCTTGAAATAAATCTGCCATCCCTATCAGAGATAATAGAGATTGGTATTCCATGTCTGGAGACGACTTCCTTCAAATACAGTCGTGCTAACTTCTCCATCTTGTCATCTTCTCTTATTGACAGGAAGTGTGCTGATTTGGTGAGACGATCAACTATTACCCAAATAGTATAAAAACCACTTGCAGTCCTTGGCAATTTAGTGAAGAAATCCATGGTAATGTTTTCCCATTTCCATTCCGGGATTTCGGGTTGTTGAAGTAGACCTGATGGTTTCTGATGCTCAGCTTTGACCTTAGAACACGTCAAACATTCTCCTACATATTTAGCAACATCGACTTTCATACCCGGCCACCAAAAATGTTTCTTGAGATCCTTATACATCTTCTCCATTCCAGGATGTATTGAGTATCTGGTTTTATGAGCTTCTCTAAGTACCATTTCTCTCATATCTCCAAATTTTGGTACCCAAATCCTTTCAGCCCTATACCGGGTTCCGTCTTCCCGAATATTAAGATGCTTCTCCGATCCTTTGGGTATTTCATCCTTTAAATTTCCCTATTTTAAAACTCCTTGTTGCGCCTCCTTTATTTGAGTAGTAAGGTTATTATGAATCATTATATTCATAGATTTTACTCGAATGGGTTCTCTATCCCTCCTGCTCAAGGCATCGGCTACCACATTTGCCTACCCCGGGTGGTAACGAATCTCAAAGTCGTAATCATTCAACAATTCAATCCACCTACGCTGCCTCATATTCAGTTGTTTCTGATTAAATATGTGTTGAAGACTTTTGTGGTCGGTATATATAATACTTTTGACCCCATATAAGTAGTGCCTCCAAGTCTTTAATGCAAAAACAACCGCGCCTAATTCCAAATCATGCGTCGTATAATTTTGTTCATGAATCTTCAATTGTCTAGACGCATAAGCAATCACCTTCGTTCGTTGCATTAATACACAACCGAGACCTTGCTTTGATGCGTCACAATAAATCACAAAATCATCATTCCCTTCAGGCAATGACAATATAGGTGCCGTAGTTAGCTTTTTCTTCAATAACTGAAACGCTTTCTCTTGTTCATCATTCCATTCAAATTTCTTCCCTTTATGCGTTAATGCAGTCAAGGGTTTTGCTATTCTGGAAAAGTCTTGGATGAACCTTCTGTAGTAACCAGCTAGTCCTAAAAACTGGCGTATGTGTTTCGGAGTTTTCGGGGTTTCCCACTTTTCAACAGTTTCTATCTTTGCCGGATCCACCTTAATACCTTCTTTGTTCACTATGTGACCGAGGAATTGAACTTCTTCCAACCAAAATGCACACTTTGAAAACTTAGCGTACAATTCTTCCTTCCTCAATACTTCTAACACCTTTCTCAAATGTTCACCGTGTTCTTGGTCATTCTTTGAGTAAATAAGTATGTCATCAATGAAAACAATGACAAACTTGTCAAGGTATGGTCCACACACTCGGTTCATAAGGTCCATGAACACAGCTGGTGCATTAGTTAAACCAAACGGCATGACCATAAACTCGTAATGACCGTAACGTGTTCTGAAAGCAGTCTTTGGAATATCATCTTCTTTCACCTGCATTTGATGATACCCGGAACGTAAGTCAATCTTTGAATAAACAGACGAGCCTTGTAGTTGATCAAATAAGTCGTCGATTCTCGGTAGTGGGTAGCGGTTCTTTATGGTAAGTTTGTTCAACTCTCGGTAGTCGATACACAACCTGAATGTACCATCTTTCTTCTTGACAAACAAAACAGGAGCTCCCCACGGTGATGTGCTTGGTCGAATGAAACCACGCTCTAAAAGTTCTTGTAATTGGCTTTGCGGTTCTTTCATCTCGCTGGGTGCGAGTCTGTAAGGAGCTCGAGCTATTGGTGCAGCTCCTGGTACAAGATCTATTTGAAATTCAACGGATCGATGTGGGGGTAATCCCGGTAATTCTTTCGGAAATACATCGGGAAATTCTTTTGCAATGGGAACATCATTGATGCTCTTTTCTTCAGTTTGTACTTTCTCGACTTGTGCTAGAACAGCATAGCAACCTTTTCTTATTAGTTTTTGTGCCTTCAAATTACTAATAAGATGTAGCTTTGTGTTGCCCTTTTCTCCGTACACCATTAAGGGTTTTCCTTTTTCTCGTATAATGCGAATTGGATTTTCGTAACTAACGATCTCTGCTTTCACTTCTTTCAACCAGTCCATACTGATTATCACATCAAAACACCCTAACTCTACTGGTATCAAATCAATCTTAAATGTTTCGCTAACCAGTTTAATTTCTCGATTCCGACATATATTATCTGCTGAAATTAATTTACCATTTGCTAATTCGAGTAAAAATTTACTATCCAAAGGCTTCATGGACAACTTAATTTAGCACAAAAATCTCTACTCATATAGCTTCTATCCGCACCCGAATCAAATAAAACGTAAGCAGATTTATTGTCAATAAGAAACGTACCCGTAACAAGCTCTGGGTCTTCATGTGCCTCTGCCGCATTATTATTGAAAACTCTTCCGCGGCCTTGTCCATTCGTGTTCTCCTGGTTCGGGCAATTTCTAATAATGTGGCCCGGTTTTCCACATTTATAACAAACTACATTGGCATAACTTGCTCCGACACTACTTGCTCCGCCATTACTCGTTCCGACACCATTTGTTCCTTTCGTTCTATTAACCCCTGGTTCACCGCGCTATGACCATTTCTTTTACACTTGTTGCAAAATTTGGTGTAGAACCCCGAGTGATACTTTTCACACCTTTGGCATAGCTGCTTCTGATTGTTGTTGTTGTTGCGGTTATTATTGTTGTTGGGATGATTGTTGTAGTTGCTGTTGTTGTTGTTGTTGTTGTTGTTGTTTTTGGGTCGTTTGTAGTAGTTGCGATTGATGTTGCGATTGTTGGGATAATTGTTGCGATTATTGTTGTAATTGCTGTTGTTGTTGTATTGGTGATTCTTATCACCGTTTTCCTCCCACTTTCTTTTGACTTGCTTCACATTAGCCTCTTTAGCAGTCTGTTCTTTAATTCTTTCTTCAATCTGGTTCACTAGTTTGTGAGCCATTCTACATGCCTGTTGTATGGAGGCGGGCTCGTGTGAACTTATATCTTCTTGGATTCTTTCCGGTAATCCTTTCACAAACGCGTCGATCTTCTCTTCCTCATCTTCGAATGCTCCCGGACACAATAGGCACAATTCTGTGAATCGTCTTTCGTACGTGGTAATATCAAATCCTTGGGTTCGTAACCCTCTAAGTTCTGTCTTGAGCTTATTGACCTCGGTTCTGGGACGGTACTTCTCGTTCATCAAGTGCTTGAATGCTGACCACGGTAGTGCGTACGCATCGTCTTGTCCCACTTGCTCTAGATAGGTATTCCACCATGTTAACGCAGAACCTGTGAAGGTATGTGTAGCGTACTTCACTTTTTCCTCTTCAGTACACTTACTTATGGCAAACACCGATTCGACCTTCCCGGTCCACCGTTTCAATCCGATCGGTCCTTCGGTTCCATCAAATTCCAAAGGTTTGCAGGCAGTGAATTCTTTATAGGTGCATCCTACATGATTTCCTGTACTGCTAGATCCAAGGTTATTGTTGGTATGTAGCGCAGCCTGTACTGCGGCTATGTTTGAAGCTAGAAAAGTACGGAATTCCTCTTCATTCATATTCACGGTGTGTCAAGTAGTCGGTGCCATTTCCTTCAAAATAGTCAAATGGAACAAGTTAATCATACAGAATATTAAGAGTAGTTAATAGTATTTCGTAGCATAATATGAACTCATTTATAAAAGCTTTTTCTTCATATTAGCGTTTTATAAGTTTAAATTCGGGTAGTACCTACTGAAATGTCCCGTTCTTATTGATTAAAAAAGGTTCCATATTAATTGATTTCGTTGCGAGGTTTTGACCTCTATATGAGACGTTTTTCAAAGACTGCATTCATTTTAAAAAAAACCATAACCTTTATTTCATCAATAAAGGTTTAAAAAGCTTTACGTAGATTATCAAATAATGATAATCTAAAATATCCTGTTTACACACGACCATTACATAATGGTTTACAATACAAATGTGTTACAACAAAATAAGTTTCTTGAATGCAGTTTTTACACAATATCATACAAGCATGGACTCCAAATCTCGTCCTTATTTAAGTATGCGACAGCGGAAGCTCTTAATAATCACCTGAGAATAAACATGCTTAAAACGTCAACAAAAATGTTGGTGAGTTATAGGTATAACCTATATATATCAAATCGTAACAATAGACCACAAGATTTCATATTTCAATACACATCCCATACATAGAGATAAAAATCATTCATATGGTGAACACCTGGTAACCGACATTAACAAGATGCATATATAAGAATATCCCCATCATTCCGGGACACCCTTCGGATATGATATAAATTTCGAAGTACTAAAGCATCCGGTACTTTGGATGGGGTTTGTTAGGCCCAATAGATCTATCTTTAGGATTCGCGTCAATTAGGGTATCTGTTCCCTAATTCTTAGATTACCAGACTTAATAAAAAGGGGCATATTCGATTTCAATAATTCAACCATAGAATGTAGTTTCACGTACTTGTGTCTATTTTGTAAATCATTTATAAAACCTGCATGTATTCTCATCCCAAAAATATTAGATTTTAAAAGTGGGACTATAACTCACTTTCACAGATTTTTACTTCGTCGGGAAGTAAGACTTGGCCACTGGTTGATTCACGAACCTATAACAATATATACATATATATCAAAGTATGTTCAAAATATATTTACAACACTTTTAATATATTTTGATGTTTTAAGTTTATTAAGTCAGCTGTCCTCGTTAGTAACCTACAACTAGTTGTCCACAGTTAGATGTACAGAAATAAATCGATAAATATTATCTTGAATCAATCCACGACCCAGTGTATACGTATCTCAGTATTGATCACAACTTAAACTATATATATTTTGGAATCAACCTCAACCCTGTATAGCTAACTCCAACATTCACATATAGAGTGTCTATGGTTGTTCCGAAATATATATAGATGTGTCGACATGATAGGTCAAAACATTGTATACGTGTCTATGGTATCTCAAGATTACATAATATACAATACAAGTTGATTAAGTTATGGTTGGAATAGATTTGTTACCAATTTTCACGTAGCTAAAATGAGAAAAATTATCCAATCTTGTTTTACCCATAACTTCTTCATTTTAAATCCGTTTTGAGTGAATCAAATTGTTATGGTTTCATATTGAACTCTATTTTATGAATCTAAACAGAAAAAGTATAGGTTTATAGTCGGAAAAATAAGTTACAAGTCATTTTTGTAAAGGTAGTTATTTCAGTCAAAAGAAAGACGTCTAGATGACCATTTTAGAGAACATACTTCCACTTTGAGTTTAACCATAATTCTTGGATATAGTTTCATGTTCATAATAAAAATCATTTTCTCAAAATAAAAACTTTTAAATCAAAGTTTATCATAGTTTTTAATTAACTAACCCAAAACAGCCCGCGGTGTTACTACGACGGCGTAAATCCGGTTTTACGGTGTTTTTCGTGTTTCCAGGTTTTAAATCATTAAGTTAGCATATCATATAGATATAGAACATGTGTTTAGTTAATTTTAAAAGTCAATTTAGAAGGATTAACTTTTGTTTACGAACAAGTTTAGAATTAACTAAACTATGTTCTAGTGATTACGAGTTTAAACCTTCGAATAAGATAGTTTTATATATATGAATCGAATGATGTTATGAACATCATTACTACCTCAAGTTTAGTAGGTAAACCTACTGGAAGTGACAAGAAATGATCTAGCTTCAAAGGATCTTGGATGGCTTGAAAGTTCTTGAAGTAGGATCATGACACAAAAACAAGTTCAAGTAAGATTTTTACTCGAATTAAGATAGTTTATAGTTATAGAAATTGAATCAAAGTTTGAATATGAATATTACCTTGAATAAGAAAGATAACCTACTGTATATAACAAAGGTTTCTTGATCTTAGATGATTACTTGGAATGGATTAGAAAGCTTGGAAGTAAATTAGTAAACTTGAAGGGATTTTTGAAGTGTTCTTGAAGTGTTCTTCCTATGATGATTATAGCTTGATTCTTGAAGTGATTTTTGATAAAGATGATGATTAACTACTAGAAAAATACGTTTATAATAGTGTGTGTGTGTTGAGAGAGAATTAGAAAGAGAATTGGAAGTGAAATGGAGTGAATGATGAGTGGTAATTGGTGAGTGGTGAGTGGGGTTAAAAGGAGTTCTAGTTAGTTGACTAGCTCATGGTAGAAGTTAAAATTGATTAGTCATACATGACATAATCAAGAGTGGAATCCCATGCTAGTTCCTATTGGTATATACCCATAGTAAGTACGTTTTGAAGCTGTGTATAATACGGGTAAGAATACGACTAGAATTCTTGATGAAAGAAAAGAATGGGAAAGTAACTGTAACCATTTTCGTTAAGTATGAGTGTTTTGATATATGTCTTGAAGTCTTCCAAAAGTATTTTAATACATCTAAATACACTACATGTATATACATTTTAACTGAGTCGTTAAGTCATCGTTAGTCGTTACATGTAAGTGTTGTTTTGAAACCTTTAAGTTAACGATCTCAATTAATGTTGTTAACCCATTGTTTATTATATCTAATGAGATGTTAAATTATTATATTATCATGATATTATGATATATTAATATATCTTAATATGATATATATACATTTAAATGTCGTTACAACGATAATCGTTACATATATGTCTCGTTTCGAAATCCTTAAGTTAGTAGTCTTGTTTATATGTATATAACTCATTGTTAATATACTTATGGAGATACTTACTTATCATAATCTCATGTTAACCATATGTATATCCATATATATATCGTCATGTCATTTTTACAAGTTTTAACGTTCGTGAATCGCCGGTCAACTTGGGTGGTCAATTGTCTATATGAAACATATTTCAATTAATCAAGTCTTAACAAGTTTGATTGCTTAACATGTTGGAAACATTTTATCATGTAAATATCAATCTCAATTAATATATATAAACATGGAAAAGTTCGGGTCACTACAGTACCTACCCGTTAAATAAATTTCGTCCCGAAATTTTAAGCTGTTGAAGGTGTTGACGAATCTTCTGGAAATAGATACGGGTATTTCTTCTTCATCTGATCTTCACGCTCCCAGGTGAACTCGGGTCCTCTACGAGCATTCCATCGAACCTTAACAATTGGTATCTTGTTTTGCTTAAGTCTTTTAACCTCACGATCCATTATTTCGATGGGTTCTTCGATGAATTGGAGTTTTTCGTTGATTTGGATTTCATCTAACGGAATAGTGAGATCTTCTTTAGCAAAACATTTCTTCAAATTCGAGACGTGGAAAGTGTTATGTACAGCCGCGAGTTGTTAAGGTAACTCAAGTCGGTAAGCTACTGGTCCGACACGATCAATAATCTTGAATGGTCCAATATACCTTGGATTTAATTTCCCTCGTTTACCAAATCGAACAACGCCTTTCCAAGGTGCAACTTTAAGCATGACCATCTCTCCAATTTCAAATTCTATATCTTTTCTTTTAATATCAGCGTAGCTCTTTTGTCGACTTTGGGCGGTTTTCAACCGTTGTTGAATTTGGATGATCTTCTCGGTAGTTTCTTGTATAATCTCCGGACCCGTAATCTGTCTATCCCCCACTTCACTCCAACAAATCAGAGACCTGCACTTTCTACCATAAAGTGCTTCAAACGGCGCCATCTCAATGCTTGAATGGTAGCTGTTGTTGTAGGAAAATTCTGCTAACGGTAGATGTCGATCCCAACTGCTTCCGAAATCAATAACACATGCTCGTAGCATGTCTTCAAGCGTTTGTATCGTCCTTTCGCTCTGCCCATCAGTTTGTGGATGATAGGCAGTACTCATGTCTAGACGAGTTCCTAATGCTTGCTGTAATGTCTGCCAGAATCTTGAAATAAATCAGCCATCCCTATCAGAGATAATAGAGATTGGTATTCCATGTCTGGAGATGACTTCCTTCAAATACAGTCGTGCTAACTTCTCCATCTTGTCATCTTCTCTTATTGGCAGGAAGTGTGCTGATTTGGTGAGACAATCAACTATTACCCAAATAGTATCAAAACCACTTGCAGTCCTTGGCAATTTAGTGATGAAATCCATGGTAATGTTTTCTCATTTCCATTCTGGGATTTCGGGTTGTTGAAGTAGACCTGATGGTTTCTGATGCTCAGCTTTGACCTTAGAACACGTCAAACATTCTCCTACGTATTTAGCAACATCGGCTTTCATACCCGGCCACCAAAAATGTTTCTTGAGATCCTTGTACATCTTCCCCGTTCCAGGATGTATTGAGTATCTGGTTTTATGAGCTTCTCTAAGTACCATTTCTCTCATATCTCTAAATTTTGGTACCCAAATCCTTTCAGCCCTATACCAGGTTCCGTCTTCCCGAATATTAAGATGCTGCTCCGATCCTTTGGGTATTTCATCCTTTAAATTTCCTTCTTTTAAAACTCCTTGTTGCGCCTCCTTTATTTGAGTAGTAAGGTTATTATGAATCATTATATTCATAGATTTTACTCGAATGGGTTCTCTGTCCTTCCTGCTCAAGGCATCGGCTACCACATTTGCCTTCCCCTGGTGGTAACGAATCTCAAAGTCGTAATCATTCAATAATTCAATCCACCTACGCTGCCTCATATTCAGTTGTTTCTGATTAAATATGTGTTGAAGACTTTTGTGGTCGGTATATATAATACTTTTGACCCCATATAAGTAGTGCCTCCAAGTCTTTAATGCAAAAACAACCGCGCCTAATTCCAAATCATGCGTCGTATAATTTTGCTCGTGAATCTTTAGTTGTCTAGACGCATAAGCAATCACCTTCGTTCGTTGCATTAATACACAACCGAGACCTTGCTTTGATGCGTCACAAAAAATCACAAAATCATCATTCCCTTCAGGCAATGACAATATAGGTGCCGTAGTTAGCTTTTTCTTCAATAACTGAAACGCTTTCTCTTGTTCATCCTTCCATTCAAATTTCTTCCCTTTATGCGTTAATGCAGTCAAGGGTTTTGCTATTCTGGAAAAGTCTTGGATGAACCTTCTGTAGTAACCAGCTAGTCCTAAAAACTGGCGTATGTGTTTCAGAGTTTTCGGGGTTTCCCACTTTTCAACAGTTTCTATCTTTGCCGGATCCACCTTAATACCTTTTTTGTTCACTATGTGACCGAGGAATTGAACTTCTTCCAACCAAAATGCACACTTTGAAAATTTAGCGTACAATTCTTCCTTCCTCAATACTTCTAACACCTTTCTCAAATGTTCACCGTGTTCTTGGTCATTCTTTGAGTAAATAAGTATGTCATCAATGAAAACAATGACAAACTTGTCAAGGTATGGTCCACACACTCGGTTCATAAGGTCCATGAACACTGCTGGTGCATTAGTTAAACCAAATGGCATGACCATAAACTCATAATGACCGTAATGTGTTCTGAAAGCAGTCTTTGGAATATCATCTTCTTTCACCCGCATTTGATGATACCCGGAACGTAAGTCAATCTTTGAATAAACAGACGAGCCTTGTAGTTGATCAAATAAGTCGTCGATTCTCGGTAGTGGGTAGCGGTTCTTGATGGTAAGTTTGTTCAACTCTCGGTAGTCGATACACAACCTGAATGTACCATCTTTCTTCTTGACAAACAAAACAGGAGCTCCCCACGGTGATGTGCTTGGTCGAATGAAACCATGCTCTAAAAGTTCTTGTAATTGGCTTTGCAGTTCTTTCATCTCGCTGGGTGCGAGTCTGTAAGGAGCACGAGCTATTGGTGCAGCTCCTGGTACAAGATCTATTTGAAATTCAACGGATCGATGTGGGGGTAATCCCGGTAATTCTTTTGGAAATACATCGGGAAATTCTTTTGCGACGAGAACATCATTGATGTTCTTTTCTTCAGTTTGTACTTTCTCGACGTGTGCGAGAACAGCATAGCAACCTTTTCTTATTAGTTTTTGTGCCATCAAATTACTAATAAGATGTAGCTTCGTGTTGCCCTTTTCTCCGTACACCATTAAGGGTTTTCCTTTTTCTCGTATAATGCGAATTGCATTTTTGTAACAAACGATCTCTGCTTTCACTTCTTTCAACCAGTCCATACCGATTATCACATCAAAACTCCCTAACTCTACTGGTATCAAGTCAATCTTAAATGTTTCACTAACCAATTTAATTTCTCGATTCCGACATATATTATCTGCTGAAATTAATTTACCATTTGCTAATTCGAGTAAAAATTTACTATCCAAAGGCGTCAATGGACAACTTAATTTAGCACAAAAATCTCTACTCATATAGCTCCTATCCGCACCCGAATCAAATAAAACGTAAGCAGATTTATTGTCAATAAGAAACGTACCCGTAACAAGCTCCGGGTCTTCCTGTGCCTCTGCCGCATTAATATTGAAAACTCTTCCGCGGCCTTGTCCATTCGTGTTCTCCTGGTTCGGGCAATTTCTAATAATGTGGCCCGGTTTTCCACATTTATAACAAACTACATTGGCATAACTTGCTCCGACACTACTTGCTCTGCCATTACTCATTCCGACACCATTTGTTCCTTTTGTTCTATTAACCCCTGGTCCGTAGAACTCATACTTCGCCGCGCTATGACCATTTCTTTTACACTTGTTGCAAAATTTGGTGCAGAACCCCGAGTGATACTTTTCACACCTTTGGCATAGCTGCTTCTGATTGTTGTTGTTGTTGCGGTTATTATTGTTGTTGGGATGATTGTTGTAGTTGCTGTTGTTGTTGTTGTTGTTGTTGTTGGGCCGTTTGTTGTAGTTGCGATTGATGTTGCGATTGTTGGGATAATTGTTGCGATTATTGTTGTAATTGCTGTTGTTGTTGTATTGGTGATTCTAATCACCGTTTTCCTCCCACTTTCTTTTGACTTTTTAAATTCAGTTGGGGTAATTTCTATAACATCGTCGGAATCCGATTCATCGGAGAATTGGTAATCCTCCCAATATTTTGCTTCCTTGGCGGAAACACCATTGACCATAATTAACCTTGGTCGGTTGGTTGAGGATTTTCTTTTACTTAACCGTTTTATTATTTCCCCCACCGGTTCTATTTCTTCATCCTGTTCCGATTCTTCTTCCGGTTCCGATTCTTCTTCCGGTTCAGACTCTTCTTCCGGTTCCTCTTCGGGAACTTGTGAATCAGTCCACGAATCATTCCAATTTACATTTGACTCTTCATTATTATTAGGTGAGTCAATGGGACTTGTTCTAGAGGTAGACATCTATCACATAATATCAAACGTGTTAAGAGATTAATATATCACATAATATTCACATGTTAAAAATATATAGTTTCCAACAAAATTTGTTAAGCAATCATTTTTCAAGTAAACACGGTCGAAGTCCAGACTCACTAATGCATCCTAACAAACTCGATAAGACACACTAATGCAAAATTCTGGTTCTCTAAGACCAACGCTCGGATACCAACTGAAATGTCCCGTTCTTATTGATTAAAAAACGTTCCATATTAATTGATTTCGTTGCGAGGTTTTGACCTCTATATGAGACGTTTTTCAAAGACTGCATTCATTTTAAAACAAACCATAACCTTTATTTCATCAATAAAGGTTTAAAAAGCTTTACGTAGATTATCAAATAATGATAATCTAAAATATCCTGTTTACACACGACCATTACATAATGGTTTACAATACAAATGTGTTACAACAAAATAAGTTTCTTGAATGCAGTTTTTACACAATATCATACAAGCATGGACTCCAAATCTCATCCTTATTTAAGTATGCGACAGCGGAAGCTCTTAATAATCACCTGAGAATAAACATGCTTAAAACGTCAACAAAAATGTTGGTGAGTTATAGGTTTAACCTATATATATCAAATCGTAACAATAGACCACAAGATTTCATATTTCAATACACATCCCATACATAGAGATAAAAATCATTCATATGGTGAACACCTGGTAACCGACATTAACAAGATGCATATATAAGAATATCCCCATCATTCCGGGACACCCTTCGGATATGATATAAATTTCGAAGTACTAAAGCATCCGGTACTTTGGATGGGGTTTGTTAGGCCCAATAGATCTATCTTTAGGATTCGCGTCAATTAGGGTGTCTGTTCCCTAATTCTTAGATTACCAGACTTAATATAAAGGGGTATATTTGATTTCGATAATTCAACCATAGAATGTAGTTTCACGTACTTGTGTCTATTTTGTAAATCATTTATAAAACCCGCATGTATTCTCATCCCAAAAATATTAGATTTTAAAAGTGGGACTATAACTCACTTTCACAGATTTTTACTTCGTCGGGAAGTAAGACTTGGCCACTGGTTGATTCACGAACCTATAACAATATATACATATATATCAAAGTATGTTCTAAATATATTTACAACACTTTTAATATATTTTGATGTTTTAAGTTTATTAAGTCAGCTGTCCTCGTTAGTAACCTACAACTAGTTGTCCACAGTTAGATGTACAGAAATAAATCGATAAATATTATCTTGAATCAATCCACGACCCAGTGTATACGTATCTCAGTATTGATTACAACTCAAACTATATATATTTTGGAATCAACCTCAACCCTGTATAGCTAACTCCAACATTCACATATAGAGTGTCTATGGTTGTTCCGAAATATATATAGATGTGTCGACATGATAGGTCGAAACATTGTATACGTGTCTATGGTATCTCAAGATTACATAATATACAATACAAGTTGATTAAGTTATGGTTGGAATAGATTTGTTACCAATTTTCACGTAGCTAAAATGAGAAAAATTATCCAATCTTGTTTTACCCATAACTTCTTCATTTTAAATCCGTTTTGAGTGAATCAAATTGCTATGGTTTCATATTGAACTCTATTTTAATAATATAAACAGAAAATGTATAGGTTTTTAGTCAGAAAAATAAGTTACAAGTCGTTTTTGTAAAGGTAGTCATTTCAGTCGAAAGAACGACGTCTAGATGACCATTTTAGAGAACATACTTCCACTTTGAGTTTAACCATAATTTTTGGATATAGTTTCATGTTCATAATAAAAATCATTTTCTCAGAATAACAACTTTTAAATCAAAGTTTATCATAGTTTTTAATTAACTAACCCAAAACAGCCCGCGGTGTTACTACGTCGGCGTAAATCCGGTTTTACGGTGTTTTTCGTGTTTCCAGGTTTTAAATCATTAAGTTAGCATATCATATAGATATAGAACATGTGTTTAGTTAATTTTAAAAGTCAAGTTAGAAATATTAACTTTTGTTTGCGAACAAATTTAGAATTAACTAAACTATGTTCTAGTGATTACGAGTTTAAACCTTCGAATAAGATAGTTTTATATATATGAATTGAATGATGTTATGAACATCATTACTACCTCAAGTTTAGTAGGTAAACCTACTGGAAGTGACAATAAATGATCTAGCTTCAAAGGATCTTGGATGGCTTGAAAGTTCTTGAAGTAGGATCATGACACAAAAACAAGTTCAAGTAAGATTTTTACTCGAATTAAGATAGTTTATAGTTATAGAAATTGAATCAAAGTTTGAATATGAATATTACCTTGAATAAGAAAGATAACCTACTGTATATAACAAAGGTTTCTTGATCTTAGATGATTACTTGGAATGGATTAGAAAGCTTGGAAGTAAATTAGTAAACTTGAAGGGATTTTTGAAGTGTTCTTGAAGTGTTCTTCCTATGATGATTATAGCTTGATTCTTGAAATGATTTTTGATGAAGATGATGATTAACTACTAGAAAAATACGTTCATAATAGTGTGTGTGTGTGTGTGTGTTGAGAGATAATTAGAAAGAGAATTGGAAGTGAAATGGAGTGAATGATGAGTGGTAATTGGTGAGTGGTGAGTGGGGTTAAAAGGAGTTCTAGTTAGTTGACTAGCTCATGATAGAAGTTAAAATTGATTAGTCATACATGACATAATCAAGAGTGGAATCCCATGCTAGTTCCTATTGGTATATATGAAGGTATTTCATATGCCCGAGAGACATATTAAACTAATGTGGCTAACATGTTATGATCCAAGTCGGGTCATACCCAATAACAAGCTTACTGACACCTTAATCGTATTTAATCTTAATGAATGGATCATTAAATGAATACGCGACACTTGGATTTAGAAAATCAGTTTTCTAAAATATTATTACTTGAGATAAATTGTTTGGATAATTTATATGATGAGGATTTAATTATTTATAGGTTTTAAATAATTAAGTTGTGCTATATTTTATAAAATGGTTTATAGAAGGAAATTAACTTAACAAATAACATGGGTTTTATTACATGTATATAAATAAATAACATGTTTTATATAAAAATTTAAAAACTCTCTTGACCACCCATGGGTGGACATTTTTTTGTGTCCCAAGACACTAAACCCATGCTTTGTTTTGTTGATTTTGAGATGGCACAAGTCCTTAAGAGAGCATGCTTGTATCTTGAAAAAAGATGAGACTTCTACATGCATTAGAAAGAGAAAGTAATAAGAAAACCTCTTCTCTTTTTCCCTAGCTGCTGCTGGCCGGTTTTTACAAGCAAAAGAGAGAGAGTTTTGAGTTAAATAAAAGCTCATTTCCTTGTGTAATAAAATCCTAACTAAACTTCAAGGTGTTGGTGATAAGTTTGGGGTATTTCTCCTTGAGGTTTCATCATTTTGAGACTTCATTCGTCATCATCTTTTGGGCAGCTGCTGTCCGGGTTTTAGTAGAAGATACAAGTAGGTTTCAAGCTTGGTTTACTAGCTCATTAAGGTTCTAAAGCCTAACTACATTAAGGGTAGTGTTGGTGCATCAAAAGCTTGGGCTTTTACACATTGTTCATCACTTTGTTCTTCATACACACCCTTAATTGACTTGAGGAGGTAAATACATTCTTACTTCCTAGTTATTATTTGCAAGCATATTTTCATGACTTGATGCATTTATGGAATTCAAATAAAATGGTTTTACATATAAACTTGTTTTCTTGTTAATTATGCTTCCGCTAGTTATAACTAAAATGAATTGGTTTCATGATTCTATTAACATCAAGAAACTTGTTATTATGTTGAATTCCATCAATGGTATCTAGAGCCGAAGTCTATGAAATATGCTTCTTATATATGGTCTTTAAAACCCACCAACTTTGCATTCTATGTACATGCATGAAAGTAGAATGTAAAAATATTCGGGTTCGGGTGGGTTCATGATTTTGGTCGAATTTTAAGGGTTCCAAAAGTGGGTTTGGAACTTGCAAATTGGTCAATTTTGTTGTATGTTGTAAGTTCACAATCTAGCCATGACCATGTGTTTGAATGAATGCTTATTTGGTTGTTTTATTATTCAATTGATATGGTTGTAATATTCATTCATTTGGTTTGTAAAATTAATTATTCATTTGGCATGTAATATTAATTTTGGTTATGTAATTTATTTCATATTTGGTATGTAAAATAGATTAGGTTATATTTTCATTTTTAGAAAAATGTATTAGGATATATTTTTTGTAAAAATGAAGATGAAAGGATGGAGCCAAAGGAAGAACACAAGAAGAATCTACTTGGATGCAAGATTAAGTGGGAGTGGTAAAATCTCCTACTTTGTGTTATGACCCATTACCCGGTGGCATTTTGTTTTCGGCTAAACAAAATGTCTACCAAAAGGCTTGATTGTGAACATTTGTTTTGCATGCGTGGTTGTTTTAATTTCTTGTATGATTGTGGATTGTGTATGTTACTACAACAAGTTATCACACAAGTTAACAACAAGCAAAACTACTATTTAATTGGTTAAATTATTAACAACATGAAATGTACCAAACTACAATTTAATCGGTTAAATTGAAATGGCAAAAGACGCTAATAAATGGTTATTAAGAACAAGAAACGGATTGCACATATAAAACGGTTTATATCAAAGTAATGAAATATCTTTATTACATAACATGCAAATGGATTTTCATAAATACCATACACTAAATGCATGTTGGTGTATGGCAAAAAAGTTTTCTCAAACTAGAAATTATGAAACTTAAAATCCCTTTAACAAACAAGGCAAACGAGTTAAATGCCATCCTTTTGTGCAAACACTTAAAAATATTAGGGAACTCTTAATGGGATAAAGGTCACCTAACCGTTATGAGCAAACTAATATGATTGAGGTGAATTTCACACACTTGTGGGATAAAGGTCACCTAACCACTAATATGTTGAATTTACACGTTAGCACAAGTAGGACGACTTGATTTGGGAATCATGAACTTAGGGTCACCGAAGCATGATGAACAAATAGGCGTTGATGGGATAATATGCCATGCAAAAGGATTGCATGATCCCATAACTTAGAAGTTGCAAAAGGATTGCAATTGTCATATAATGACTACCTAGCTAAATCAAATGACGGAATAAAGGTCACCTAACCGAAATTAGGTTTACCGTTGGATTCTAAAATTTAATAAATATCAATTGGATTTAAAGGGTATTGATTGTTAAATTAAAATTAATACTTAAACAACTTTGTTAAATTTTGTAGATGGCCGCCAATAACAACAACAACATTCCAAACGCACCTATCAACTTTAACAACCTATCGTTGAGGTCAATCCTCGAAAAGGAAAAACTCAACCATACAAACTTCATGGATTGGTTCCGCAATCTAAGAATAGTCTTCAAACTTGAGGACAGGGCGTATGTGTTGGAAGACCCCATTCCCGATCAACCGGACGAGGATAATACGGAAACCATGGCTTATTGGGAGAAATATTGCACTGATTCGTTGCAAGTTTCTTGCCTCATGCTTGGGACTATGATACCCGAACTCCAAAAGGATTTCGAGCATCATAGTGCATATGACATGATCACACAATTGAAGGAGATGTTCCTTCAACAAGCTCGTGTCGAGCGCTTTGAAACGGTCCGAGCGCTTCATGCATGTCGGATGGACGACACCCAATTCGTTTCATCTTATGTCCTTAAGATGAAAAGCCTCATTGATCGAGCAAACCGTCTAAATTGCAACGTGTCTAATGAATTAGCCACGGACCTTATCCTTAACTCATTGTCAAAGAGGTTTGACACATTCGTGTTAAACTATAACATGAATGGTTGGGATAAAAGCATTGGCGAATTACATGCCATGCTTAAGACGGCAGAAGCAAGCATGGGAAAAAGGGCTTCACCCGTGTTTACGATCAATGAAGGCGGGTCCAAAAACCATAACACTTCTAAGCCAAAGGCGGCTAAGAGGAAAGGACCCGCCTACCAAGGCAAGGGCAAGGGAAAGGGGAAGATGGTTACCCCAACCAACAACAAGAAGCAAAAGGTTGCCGGTAAAGCTAACCCCAAGGAAGATCCGTGCTTTGGTTGCGGTGAAATGGGTCACTGGAAACGAAACTGCCCGGTCTACCTTAAGGAGTTGAAGGAAAAGAGGGATGCAGGGCAAACCTCAGGTAATGTATATATGGTATACATTGAGCTTAGTATTACTTCTTCTAATACATGGGTATTAGACACATGATGTGGAACTCATATTTGCAATTCTTTGCAGGGGTTCAAAAGAAGTGATCGAGAAGCGGGAACGACAAGTCTCTTCATGGGAAATGGAGCAAGGTTGCAAGTGAAAGCTCAAGGAGACTTTGTTTTAAAGCTACCAAGTGGTTTGGAGCTTATTTTGAAAAATGTTTTGTATGCACCCGATTTATCTCGAAACATTATTTCTGTATCCCGTTTGAAACAATATGGTTTTAATCTTAATTTCATTAATGATGATATCCATGTTTCTTTAGATAATGTGTTCTATTTTAAGGCTTCGCCTTCGAATGGTATTTATGAATTGGTTCATAATGACAATTCATGCAGTAGCTCAATGTTCCATACGAACACCAAGAAACTCAAAAGGGATTTGAGTGATTCCTACTTATGGCATTGTCGCCTTGGTCACATAAACAAGAACCGAATGCATACACTTCAAAAGAACGGACTTTTGAAATCAAATGAATTAGACTCGTTTGATGTATGTGAGTCTTGCTTACAAGGCAAACTGACTAAAGCACCTTTCAAAGGGACCTATGAAAGGGCTAAGGACTTATTGGGATTAATACACTCGGATGTATGTGGACCCTTTAAGCCCATAACTAGGAATGGTGAAAGATACTTCGTTACTTTCATTGATGACTTCAGTCGTTTCGGATATGTCTACTTATTAAGACACAAGGACGAAACTTTTGAGGCATTCAAGGAATATCAAAACGAAGTACAAAATCAACTCAATAAGACAATCAAGGTACTTCGTACCGATAGAGGAGGTGAATACCTAAGTGATGCTTTCCAAGATCATCTTAGAAGTTGTGGGATTATCTCGCAACTTACTCCACCCGGGACACCACAACTTAATGGAGTTTCTGAAAGGAGGAACCGAACCCTAATGGATATGGTTCGATCTATGATGGCTAGAAGCTCGTTACCTCTATCATTTTGGGGTTATTGTCTATGCTCTGCGGCTCGTATTTTAAATATGGCCCCAACCAAGAAAGTGGAACGAACACCTCATGAGATGTGGTTTGGAAAACCTCCATCTCTATCATACTTAAAGGTATGGGGATGTGAAGCTTATCCTAAGCGTTACGTCCCTAATAAGTTGAATACTCGATCCACGAAGTGTATCTTCATAGGATATCCCAAGGATGATATGGGATACTATTTCTATGATCCAACCGAGCAAAATGTATTTGTTGCTCGAAAGGCTGAATTCCTTGAAACTAAGTTCCTAATGGAAGGAAATAGTGAAAGGAAGATAGATCTTGAAGAGGTTCAAGATTAAGTAGATGATACACAATTGGCTGACACTAGCACTCAACATGAAAATGTTGAGAGTGATCAGATGGATGATCAAAATACACAAGACGTTCACAAATCTAGTAGGATTAGTAATCCTCCTGAGAGATATGGGTTCCTCATGGATGGTTGCTATGTGGTTGATTTGGATGAACCAACAAACTACCAAGATGCTTTGTCGAGGACTGATAAGGATAAATGGCAGGAAGCCATGAACGCTGAGATGCAATCCATGTATGACAACCAAGTTTGGGAACTGGTTACAACCTACTGGCTCAAGGCTAGTTGATTGTAAATGGCTTTTCAAAATGAAAACAGACATACATGGAAACTTGGATACATATAAAGCAAGACTTGTAGCAAAAGGTTTCACTCAAACTCAAGGGGTTGACTATGATGAAACTTTTTCGCCTGTGGCAATGCTAAAGTCTATTAGGATATTGTTTGCCATTGCTGCTCATTATGATTATGAAATATGGCAAATGGATGTCAAGACCGCTTTCCTAAATGGATATCTTGTGGAAGATGTCTATATGGTTCAGCCTGAAGGTTTTGTTGATTCGAAATATCCTAAAAAGGTATGCAAGTTAAAGAAGTCAATCTACGGATTGAAACAAGCATCTAGAATGTGGAATCATCGTTTTAATGAGGAAGCCGAGAAATTTGGCTTCATTAAAAATGGTGATGAAGCTTGTGTATACAAGAAATCTAGTGGGAGCACTATCATGTTCCTTGTACCATATGTGGATGATATATTGTTATTTGGAAATGATATTCCAGCAATGCAAGGTGTTAAAACTTGGCTAAGTAAATGCTTCTCCATTAAGGATCTTGGAGAAGCACAATACGTTTTGGGGATTGGGATCTACAGGGATAGATCCAAGAAACTGATAGGTTTGAATCAAAGTGCATACATTGAAAAGATCTTGAAAAGGTTCAAGATGAAGAACTCTAAGAAAGGTTTGGTACCTATTCAAAAGGGAACACTTCTCAGTTCATCTCAGTGCCCCACCATGAAAGATGAACAGGAGAGAATGAAGAAAGTCCCATATGCATCTGCTATTGGGTCAATCATGTATGCAATGATATGCACGAGACCGGATGTGTCATGCGCTCTAAGCCTGACAAGTAGATACTAGAATAACCCAGGCAACAGTCATTGGATTGCTGTCAAAAGTATATTGAAATACCTTAGGAGAACTAAGGATATGTTTCTAATATATGGGTCTGGTGAGGAGGAACTCACTGTAAAAAGGTTACGTGGACGCGAGTTTCTAAACTGATCGAGATGATTCTCGATCACAGTCCGGTTATGTCTTCACATTAAATGGTGGTGCGGTCTCTTGGAAGAGTTCAAAACAGGATGTTGTTGCATTATCTACTACAGAGTCGGAGTACATTGCCGCCTCATTGGCAGCTCAGGAAGCTGCATGGATGAAGAAATTCATCGACGACTTAGGAGTAGTCCCTTCCATTCAGGACCCTCTTGAGATCTTTTATGACAACGAGGGTGCGATTGCTCAAATCAATGAACCTCGTGCTCATCAAAAGACCCGTCACATTGAGCGGAGATTCAACTACATAAGGGATGAAGTTGAAAAGGGAAAGATATGTATTCGCAAAGTTCACACAGATCTTAACATAGCGGATCCACTCACGAAGCTCTTACATGGATCAAAACATGCAGGACATGTTTGTGCTTTAGGGCTTCGATATTCTAGTGATTGGTCATGATCTGTTTTAAGTATTGTTACGGAACGAAATTGTTCAAACTCATTAATATAATTATGGTATTAATTTATTTTGAGTTATATTCCTATTTTGCATATTTTATCCATGAATAAGTAATTATTCTAAATTCCGTAGTCGATTACATTTGTGGGAACAAGTGTGAGGTTTAGACTATTATGAACTTGGATTGGTATACATTCACGGGATGAATGTGGGGCAAGGTTGCAACCAAGGTTCATAGATATTTGTGGGATACAAATATTGGAAGACCCGCCCTCAAGACTTACTAAATGGAGCCTTTGTGGTTGATCACATGTAATCTTGAGTAAAGGCGAATATCATTGTATCCTCTGACCTGAGATACATATTGAGTTCGAATATTTACCAAATATTGTACCTTGATTCTTTCCTTCGCTATTCTGAAAATGGTAGTTCATAAGGAAGAGCTCAGGTATAATACACAGTACATATTTAGGATGTATGTAGTCAAGATGGAATTTATCCCTCTTATTCGTTGAGAGTCAGATGTCTAAGGCCTGATAAAGTTAAATCTAAAAGAGATTGATCACTCTGTATCTCTTGGAATTAACATGACATCTAGGATGAAAGGATAAATGAAAGATTCACCTATTCATATTCGAGATGGGAACTCGAAAAGGATGATGTTATTGAATGGCATAAAGTCATAACATATTGGGGGTGATGGACGGTCGTTAGGTGGTATCCATCACTTGCATTAATTTCTTATGTTTCTCATGCAAGTGGGAGATTGAAGGTATTTCATATGCCCGAGAGACATATTAAACTAATGTGGCTAACATGTTATGATCCAAGTCGGGTCATACCCAATAACAAGCTTACTGACACCTTAATCGTATTTAATCTTAATGAATGGATCATTAAATGAATACGCGACACTTGGATTTAGAAAATCGGTTTTCTAAAATATTATTACTTGAGATAAATTGTTTGGATAATTTATATGATGAGGATTTAATTATTTATAGGTTTTAAATAATTAAGTTGT
The DNA here is from genome assembly GCF_046630445.1 of Rutidosis leptorrhynchoides. Taxonomy (NCBI): domain Eukaryota; kingdom Viridiplantae; phylum Streptophyta; class Magnoliopsida; order Asterales; family Asteraceae; genus Rutidosis; species Rutidosis leptorrhynchoides. The sequence goes on from NC_092333.1 coordinate 93,263,694, forward strand.
GCTATATTTTATAAAATGGTTTATAAAAGGAAATTAACTTAACAAATAACATGGGTTTTATTACATGTATATAAATAAATAACATGTTTTATATAAAAATTTAAAAACTCTCTTGACCACCTATGGGTGGACGTTTTTTTGTGTCCCAAGACACTAAACCCATGCTTTGTTTTGTTGATTTTGAGATGGCACAAGTCCTTAAGAGAGCATGCTTGTATCTTGAAAAAAGATGAGACTTCTACATGCATTAGAAAGAGAAAGTAATAAGAAAACCTCTTCTCTTTTTCCCTAGCTGCTGCTGGCCTGTTTTTACAAGCAAAAGAGAGAGAGTTTTGAGTTAAATAAAAGCTCATTTCCTTGTGTAATAAAATCCTAACTAAACTTCAAGGTGTTGGTGATAAGTTTGGGGTATTTCTCCTTGAGGTTTCATCATTTTGAGACTTCATTCGTCATCATCTTTTGGGCAGCTGCTGTCCGGGTTTTAGTAGAAGATACAAGTGGGTTTCAAGCTTGGTTTACTAGCTCATTAAGGTTCTAAAGCCTAACTACATTAAGGGTAGTGTTGGTGCATCAAAAGCTTGGGCTTTTACACATTGTTCATCACTTTGTTCTTCATACACACCCTCAATTGACTTGAGGAGGTAAATACATTCTTACTTCCTAGTTATTATTTGCAAGCATATTTTCATGACTTGATGCATTTATGGAATTCAAATAAAATGGTTTTACATATAAACTTGTTTTCTTGTTAATTATGCTTCCGCTAGTTATAACTAAAATGAATTGGTTTCATGATTCTATTAACATCAAGAAACTTGTTATTATGTTGAATTCCATCAATATACCCATAGTAAGTACGTTTTGAAGCTGTGTATAATACGGGTAAGAATACGACTAGAATTCTTGATGAAAGAAAAGAATGGGAAAGTAACTGTAACCATTTTCGTTAAGTATGAGTGTTTTGATATATGTCTTGAAGTCTTCCAAAAGTATTTTAATACATCTAAATACACTACATGTATATACATTTTAACTGAGTCGTTAAGTCATCGTTAGTCGTTACATGTAAGTGTTGTTTTGAAACCTTTAAGTTAACGATCTCAATTAATGTTGTTAACCCATTGTTTATTATATCTAATGAGATGTTAAATTATTATATTATCATGATATTATGATATATTAATATATCTTAATATGATATATATACATTTAAATGTCGTTACAACGATAATCGTTACATATATGTCTCGTTTCGAAATCCTTAAGTTAGTAGTCTTGTTTATATGTATATAACTCATTGTTAATATACTTATGGAGATACTTATCATAATCTCATGTTAACCATATGTATATCCATATATATATCGTCATGTCGTTTTTACAAGTTTTAACGTTCGTGAATCGCCGGTCAACTTGGGTGGTCAATTGTCTATATGAAACATATTTCAATTAATCAAGTCTTAACAAGTTTGATTGCTTAACATGTTGGAAACATTTAATCATGTAAATATCAATCTCAATTAATATATATAAACATGGAAAAGTTTGGTTCACTACACCTACCCGTTAAGTTCATACTTAGTAGCTAATATACAATTCAACTACTACAATTCTATATGAAAAACTGATTATTGTAATACTTCGCGTTCAAACTTTTACACAATATTTTACAAACTTACAATACCGCTTATTTTACATATAGCATGAAATATAGCACACAATAAATTTGATACAAGATGGTTGTGAAGATAATTCTAGCTAGTACACAAGTCGTTCAGCAAAGGCAATAAAGACACGTAATTCATACGTCCAGAAATAAGTCATGTATTCTGGTTTTACTAGGATTACTTCCCATCCTTGGTCTTGTGGAACATAACCATTATGGCCGTTGATAAGACAGCGTGTTGTAACGTCGTCAATGGGACGAGGGTTATGTAATGTCCAACAGTCCTGTAACAATCTAAAAACCTCATTTCTTATCCCAATTACCGACTCCGTCACTTGTGGGAACGTTTTGTTTAATAGTTGTAGGCCGATGTTCTTGTTCTCACTTTGGTGAGAAGCGAACATTACTAATCCGTAAGCATAACATGCTTCTTTATGTTGCATGTTAGCCGCTTTTTCTAAATCACGAAGTCCAATATTCGGATATATTGAGTCAAAATAATTTCTTAACCCATTTGCGTAAAATAGCATTTGGGTTCCCCGCAATATATGCGTCAAAGTAAACACATCGTAACTTATGGATTTCCCGATGTGATATCCCCCATCTTTCGAACGAAAGCCTTTTATAAACCAAGGCATTCTTGGAACGTTCTTCGAATGTCTTACAAACTGATCTCGCCTTAAATAGTTGTGCCGAAGAATTCTGACCGACTCTAGAAAAGATTTCATCAATCATGTCTCCGGGTAGGTCTCTTAAAATATTGGGTTGTCTATCCATTTTGTGTTTTTATACTGTAAAATAGACAAGAGTTAGATTCATAAAAAAATACTTATTAATACAAGCAATTTTTACATATATCATAAAGCATAAGCACACTATATTACATATATTACACCACACGAATACAACTATCTTATTCCGACTCGCTTGTTTCTTCTTCTTCAGTTTTGGTTCGTTTTGCCAAGTTTCTAGGGATATATGATGTTCCCCTAATACGAGCCGTAGTTTTCCACATTGGTTTAGAAAAACCTGGTGGTTTAGAGGTTCCCGGGTCATTGTTACAACTTAAGGACTTCGGGGGTTGACGATACATATAAAGTTCATAGGGGTTGGAATTAGATTTCTCTATTTTTATGCCCTTTCCCTTATTATTTTCTTTTGCCTTTTTAAATTCAGTTAGGGTAATTTCTATAACATCATCGGAATTCTCGTCGGAATCCGATTCATCGGAGAATTGGTAATCCTCCCAATATTTTGCTTCCTTGACGGAAACACCATTGACCATAATTAACCTTGGTCGGTTGGTTGAGGATTTTCTTTTACTTAACCGTTTTATTATTTCCCCCACTGGTTCTATTTCTTCATCCGGTTCCGATTCTTCTTCCGGTTCCGATTCTTCTTCCGGTTCCGACTCTTCTTCCGATTCCTCTTCGGGAACTTGAGAATCAGTCCACGAATCATTCCAATTTACATTTGACTCTTCATTATTATTAGGTGAGTCAATGGGACTTGTTCTAGAGGTAGACATCTATCACATAATATCAAACGCGTTAAGAGATTAATATATCACATAATATTCACAAGTTAAAAATATATAGTTTCCAACAAAATTTGTTAAGCAATCATTTTTCAAGTAAACACGGTCGAAGTCTAGACTCACTAATGCATCCTAACAAACTCTATAAGAGACACTAATGCAAAATTCTGGTTCTCTAAGACCAACGCTCGGATACCAATTGAAATGTCCCGTTCTTATTGATTAAAAATGTTCCATATTAATTGATTTCGTTGCGAGGTTTTGACCTCTATATGAGACGTTTTTTAAAGACTGCATTCATTTTAAAACAAACCATAACCTTTATTTCATCAATAAAGGTTTAAAAAGCTTTACGTAGATTATCAAATAATGATAATCTAAAATATCCTGTTTACACACGACCATTACATAATGGTTTACAATACAAATATGTTACAACAAAATAAGTTTCTTGAATGCAGTTTTTACACAATATCATACAAGCATGGACTCTAAATCTCATCCTTATTTAAGTATGCGACAGCGGAAGATCTTAATAATCACCTGAGAATAAACATGCTTAAAACGTCAACAAAAATGTTGGTGAGTTATAGGTTTAACCTATATATATCAAATCATAATAATAGACCACAAGATTTCATATTTCAATACACATCCCATACATAGAGATAAAAATCATTCATATGGTGAACACCTGGTAACCGACATTAACAAGAAGCATATATAAGAATATCCCCATCATTCCGGGACACCCTTCGGATATGATATAAATTTCGAAGTACTAAAGCATCCGGTACTTTGGATGGGGTTTGTTAGGCCCAATAGATCTATCTTTAGGATTCGCGTCAATTAGGGTGTCTGTTCCCTAATTCTTAGATTACCAGACTTAATAAAAAGGGGCATATTCGATTTCGATAATTCAACCATAGAATGTAGTTTCACGTACTTGTGCCTATTTTGTAAATCATTTATAAAACCTGCATGTATTCTCATCCCAAAAATATTAGATTTTAAAAGTGGGACTATAACTCACTTTCACAGATTTTTACTTCGTCGGGAAGTAAGACTTGGCCACTGGTTGATTCACGAACCTATAACAATATATACATATATATCAAAGTATGTTCAAAATATATTTACAACACTTTTAATATATTTTGATGTTTTAAGTTTATTAAGTCAGCTGTCCTCGTTAGTAACCTACAACTAGTTGTCCACAGTTAGATGTACAGAAATAAATCGATAAATATTATCTTGAATCAATCCACGACCCAGTGTATACGTATCTCAGTATTGATCACAACTCAAACTATATATATTTTGGAATCAACCTCAACCCTGTATAGCTAACTCCAGCATTCACATATAGAGTGTCTATGGTTGTTCCGAAATATATATAGATGTGTCGACATGATAGGTCGAAACATTGTATACGTGTCTATGGTATCTCAAGATTACATAATATACAATACAAGTTGATTAAGTTATGGTTGGAATAGATTTGTTACCAATTTTCACGTAGCTAAAATGAGAAAAATTATCCAATCTTGTTTTACCCATAACTTCTTCATTTTAAATCCGTTTTGAGTGAATCAAATTGCTATGGTTTCATATTGAACTCTATTTTATGAATCTAAACAGAAAAAGTATATGTTTATAGTCGGAAAAATAAATTACAAGTCATTTTTGTAAAGGTAGTCATTTCAGTCGAAAGAACGACGTCTAGATGACCATTTTAGAAAATATACTTCCACTTTGAGTTTAACCATAATTTTTGGATATAGTTTCATGTTCATAATAAAAATCATTTTCTCAGAATAAAAACTTTTAAATCAAAGTTTATCATAGTTTTTAATTAACTAACCCAAAACAGCCCGCGGTGTTACTACGACGGCGTAAATCCGGTTTTACGATGTTTTCCGTGTTTCCAGGTTTTAAATCATTAAGTTAGCATATCAAATAGATATAGAACATGTGTTTAGTTGATTTTAAAAGTCAAGTTAGAAGGATTAACTTTTGTTTGCGAACAAGTTTAGAATTAACTAAACTATGTTCTAGTGATTACAAGTTTAAACCTTCGAATAAGATAGTTTTATATGTATGAATCGAATGATGTTATGAACATCATTACTACCTTAAGTTCCTTGGATAAACCTACTGGAAAAGAGAAAAATGGATCTAGCTTCAACGGATCCTTGGATGGCTCGAAGTTCTTGAAGCAGAATCATGACACGAAAACAAGTTCAAGTAAGATCATCACTTGAAATAAGATTGTTATAGTTATAGAAATTGAACCAAAGTTTAAATATGATTATTACCTTGTATTAGAATGATAAGCTACTATAAGAAACAAAGATTTCTTGAGGTTGGATGATCACCTTACAAGATTGGAAGTGAGCTAGCAAACTTGAAAGTATTCTTGATTTTATGTAACTAGAACTTGTAGAATTTATGAAGAACACTTAGAACTTGAAGATAGAACTTGAGAGAGATCAATTAGATGAATAAAATTGAAGAATGAAAGTGTTTGTAGGTGTTTTTGGTCGTTGGTATATGGATTAGATATAAAGGATATGTAATTTTGTTTTCATGTAAATAAGTCATGAATGATTACTCATATTTTTGTTATTTTATGAGATATTTCATGCTAGTTGCCAAATGATGGTTCTCACATGTGTTAGGTGACTCACATGGGCTGCTAAGAGCTGATCATTGGAGTGTATATACCAATAGTACATACATCTAAAAGCTGTGTATTGTACGAGTACGAATACGGGTGCATACGAGTAGAATTGTTGATGAAACTGAACGAGGATGTAATTGTAAGCATTTTTGTTAAGTAGAAGTATTTTGATAAGTGTATTGAAGTCTTTCAAAAGTGTATAAATACATATTAAAACACTACATGTATATACATTTTAACTGAGTCGTTAAGTCATCGTTAGTCGTTACATGTAAGTGTTGTTTTGAAACCTTTAGGTTAACGATCTTGTTAAATGTTGTTAACCCAATGTTTATAATATCAAATGAGATTTTAAATTATTATATTATCATGATATTATCATGTATGAATATCTCTTAATATGATATATATACATTAAATGTCTTTACAACGATAATCGTTACATATATGTCTCGTTTAAAAATCATTAAGTTAGTAGTCTTGTTTTTACATATGTAGTTCATTGTTAATATACTTAATGATATGTTTACTTATCATAGTATCATGTTAACTATATATATATATCCATATATATGTCATCATATAGTTTTTACAAGTTTTAACGTTCGTGAATCACCGGTCAACTTGGGTGGTCAATTGTCTATATGAAACATATTTCAATTAATCAAGTCTTAACAAGTTTGATTGCTTAACATGTTGGAAACATTTAATCATGTAAATATCAATCTCAATTAATATATATATACATGGAAAAGTTCGGGTCACTACAATATGTCCATCTGGTTTTGTCCATAATAGTCCATCGGTCATAATTATAAAGCGCGAGAGTCTTCGCCAAATTAACCTTATACCCGAAGTCAAATATTCGAAGTAATTGGGGACTTAAACTGTAACAAGGTCTTAATACTTTATTTAATGAATACACTAGGTTATCGACTGCGTGTAATCCAATGTTTTAATACTTTGTTAGCAATTACACCAATTGCCCTTGAATGTAATCCACCCCTGTTTTAATGAGTCCAGTGACTATTAATCCATCCCCGTGTCCGGTCAAATGAATAATTATTAGTATTTATAGATATTCCGCCCACCGTACCCAATCAAGCGTATGTGGTTATAAATAAATACGTCAAATTATAAATCTCTATATTAAATCAACGAGATATCATTTAATTAATATAAAGCCCATTAATAGCCCATAGTCCAATTTCCACAAGTGACGGTCTTTTGTCCAAACCCCAGTTATGGTCCAAAGCCCAATTACCCAGTCTTTAATATTTAGTCCAACATCACGATTACTTCGGCTTAAATAAGCATAATAATAACTTAGCTACGAGACATTAATTTAAAAAGGTTGAACATAACTTACAATGAGTATTTATCGCGTAGTGTTACAAGGACAGAAATTTGACTTACAAACTTAAAACATTCGCCACTATAACCTTATTATTATTAACTTAATATTAAAATTATATTTATAAAATATAAATATATATATTTGAGAGAGAGTTGTGACGACTCGAAAATTTCCGACCAAATTTAAACCTAACCTTTATATGTTTCTGACACGATAAGCAGAATTTGTAATGTTGAATCTCAAAAAGTTTGAAACTACATTCATGTAATCAATTACCCTTTGACCGTGTTCGACAATTCACGAACAATTATGTGTATATAGATATGTATATATAATATATAATATTAACTGAAAACATTAACAAAGTATTAGATATATGATACTTTACATGAATGTATTTGTTTCGATATATTTATCGACAGAATTAAGAGATAATATCAAATGATTGAATTATCAGATACATTATGATATGATTATGGGCCAATGTTATGAGGTCCACTGTGATTTAAGAAATCTATTCTTTTTGACAATATTCGGAAAATGGTAAAGTGATCTATAAGTAAGAACGTGGAGTGTAAATAACTTAGATGTTGGATATCAACAAGTTAAGTAACTCGAAATTTTTCATTAAGATAATTTTATACGTTTATTAAACCTTTGGAATTTATCTCATGCTTCACCAACAGGCTGTAATTTAAAAACTTGAAACCTATTATGAATATATATAATTCTACTTTTCTAAAATGTTTTAAGATATAACGATTTAAATTAATATTAAATATATTTAAACGCGTATTATACGTACATAGTTTTATACTTTTACTATACTTTAACTTTACCTTTACTTTACTTTTACTTTACTTTTACTTTACTTTAACTTTAATAATTCACTTTGATAATTCATACTTTAATAATTCACTTTAATAATTCATACTTTAATAATTCACTTTAATAATTCAAAAATCTATTATAAATAGAATTCAATAGGTTTCATTATTTCATAGAAACTTGAAAATATATTTCTCTAAACTCTCTCAATTGAATTACACATATATATTTACTTAGTATTATTTCAAGATATTATTAGTATACATAAAATACTACGACAGAGTTATATTCAGACGATTTCAAAATAAGTTTTCAAACGAGATAGAGCTAAGGAAATTATGGGTTATAGCTATGGAGGTTATGGGTATTGTTCGAGGGTATTGCTCGTAAGGTCAACCTAACGTTTATCATTTTCGTTGCGTCTACGTACTTTCCTGCAATATTGAATCACAATATTGATACGTGAGCATTCATATCTTATCTTTTATATATTAATAGTGTATCCCTGACTAGTACTCGAGTATATATGATTATGCATGTTTGTATGCTTAGTTTCGTCGTTAAATAGTTTATGATAAATTACGAATTTGATACATATGCTACTGAGATAAGGTATATGATATGCATGTCGTTGAAAAGCTAAAGAAAAATTAATAACTTTTCATTTAGAAATCGTGTGGATTCGATGAACAGATTAAAAGATATGGTCAACTGAATTATTATTAATTTTAACACTATTATTAAAACGATTATTATAATTGTTATCAGTTGGTGTTATTACTAAAATTATCTTTATTACTAAAAATTAATATTTTTGTTGAAACTATCATTTTATTATTTTTATCATTATTATTATTATCAATATTATTTTATCAAATAAATATGCGTACAAAGATATTTTTACCACACGTAATATAATTACATTAATAATACATACCACTATATTTTTATGATATTAAGTGAATTTTATAAATTTTATTACTTGAGATATATAAAAGTATATTTTTATCATATATGAATTTAAATATAAATTTTTATTTATTAATAAATGACTTGTATAATAAGATATGATAAATATATTTAAATATGTAAAATGACTATATATAAGTTATATAATAAACATGTATAGATTTTGGAAGTCATTTTGGGTCAAGTTGACTTTTGTTGACTTTTGCATGTCGGTCTCGAGCATTAGGATTGTGATACACTACGACTTGACCTAAATTGTTAGACAGATATTGACCAACATATAAATATATATAATTAATATAGGTTCGTGAATCCGAGACAAACCCTGCACTTGTTCAGTGCCGTCATATACATAATTGCTACGAAATACAGTATTGTGAGTTTCATTACTCCCTTTTTATATATATTTTTGGGCTGAGAATACATGCAATGTTTTATAACAGTTTTACGAAATGGACACAAGTACTAAAAACATATTCTACGTTGAGTTGTACCACTTTGCATATTTTCCCCTAATAGCTTGTTAACTACCATTTACATGCGGTATTGTAAACGCGAAATCTGTTGATAGATCTATCGGGCCTGACAACCCCAACCGGACTGGACGGCCAGTATTTAACGGTTGCACAGTACTTCGTTTCAGTGACTACACTTGGTACAGTGTAGTGAGATTTCATAATAAAGGGAATATGCGACGTTGATTAAATGTTAAGTATGGTTACCAAGTGCTCAACCACTTAGAATATTTTTATTAAAACGTTTATGTATATGAAATCTTGTGGTCTATTACTATTACGGAAATGGTTGATTATGATAAACTAATGAACTTACTAACCTTTTGGTTGACACTTTAAAGCATGTTTATTCTCAGGTATTAAAGAAATCTCCCACTGTGCATTAGCTCATTTTAAGGATATTACTTGGAGTCATTCATGACATACTTTGAAAGACGTTGCATTCGAGTCGTTGAGTTCATCAAGATTAATATTAAGTCAATTATAGTTGGATGTAATATGAAATGGTATGCATGCCGTCAATTTTAGATGTAAAGAAAGTTTGTCTTTTAAAAATGAATGCAATGTTTGTAAAACGTATCATATAGAGGTCAAATACCTTGCGATGTAATCAACTATTGTGAATCGTTTATAATGCATATGAACGTGTCCTTTCAGTTGGTATCAGAGCAGTGGTCTTAGAAAACCAGGTCTTGCATTAGTGTATCTAACTGATAGTTGTTAAGATGCATTAGTGAGTCTGGACTTCGACCGTGTTTGCATGTCAAAAAGTTTGCTTATCAATTCTAGTCGGAAATCATCTACTTATCATCCTTAGGAAATTACCTGCTTATCATCTTAAGTCTAGACGCGTTTTCCTGCATTTATTGCATAATAGTGTATAGTCTGATTCTTATCTTAGCACATCTACTACTGTGAACTTTGACTGACATCTTTTCAAAGATTCTCCGTAATTTACGGAATTTTGGTATTATATATACATATGCAAATTATGTGATTGAAGAATACCAAATCTAAATTCTACAATCTATTTCATACCAAAAATTCTTTCCCTGATCCTACGAGATGGATCCCTCAACCAGTTGAATTCCTCAGATTCCGACAGCTATTCTGATATGGATATCTACCTGAGCTCTGAAAGTAGCATCACCGGAATGGATCAACCAATTTCCCATCATCTATTTTGGATGAATTGGGGATGGGTCCATAGTTAACTCAACCATTGGAGACAAGAAGAAGGTGATCCCTTCCATCCACCACATTGCCCTCTTGGCGATGAACCTGAAGCACTTACCGGCGAACCTGTTCGAGACACCATTTTGTCACTCATTGCTAGAGTATCTTGTCATGATTATATACTATCCCATATTGCGAATCTTATTTATCCGCTCGTTCCAACCGCCAATCATCCCGGTGTACTAGCAGAAATTAACAAACTTCGCACCCGAGTAGTGGCTTTGGAACACATGGTGCAAGGATTACAAACACCATCAGCAGCACCAGCAGTATAACCAATACCACCAGTAACATCCACATCGCAAGCCTCAATACCACAAGCTTCAGCAGCATCACCAGCAGTTACCGGCAGTATCATCAGCATCAACAATATCATCAGCACCACCATCACCGTCAGTATTGTCAGCATCACCAGCACTAGCAGCACCTATAACATCACAAGTTCCGTCAGTTCAAGAATCGCCGTAGACATCATCATTGATCAACAACGAGTATTTTATATCAACGAGTTATGAAGTATTAACTCATTCTTCTAAAGAAATTTTATATATATATATATATATATATATATATATATATATATATATATATATATATATATATATATATATATATATATATGAATGCTGAAACTATAAAAATCTTTCGTACTAAGCTATTGAATATGAATTGAAAAAGGGTAGATACTACTCAGTTAAATTCATATTACTAATATGCTATGATGTACATCCTTCGTTAACAACCTAACCATCGTAACTACAATCTTTGATTCAATTAAATGAATTCGGTTTCATAATAAACCAAGTGTATCATTTAATAACATGTTTGATTTTACACTTTCATCTTCAATGTACCCGAAACTTACTGGAAAACAACATTCGTATCTTGTGAAGTTAGCAAGAGTTCTATGAGCATCAGCATAATTCACTAAGGAAATATCTATAAGAATAAATATTGAAGTATTGAGTACATTAGCGAAATACTCCGCGAATATTATGTAATCTCTAATGTTTTAGAGATTATTCTTTACTAATCCAAGCCGAAAATCAAATGAGCTTAATATGATATTAACTCATTAAATCTGTATTACATCTGAAGAAAATATACATACATATATTTTTATAAAGACTGTAATGAAAAATTCTTGTTCAAAATATTATTTGTGACATTTTTTTAACGGGTAGGTAATACTCGAGAGATATATAAATGCACAATTAATATATTACTTTCTTCAATTCTAATTCAGTAAATCATCAACTATACTCCATATTTTCACAACAGTATACCTTCTTTTATAAGAAATCAAAACAACCATACTCATTCAAATTCAATCACCTATTCTGATTTTTGAAATCTCAGAATGCAACTCGAGATATAAGCAAAACCATCACTCTTAGATCCTTACATTTTTTCAAAGCTATACTTTGACTTCAAAACTGTGATAGACCATCACTTTTAATTGTAACACTCAAAAGGATACGAGAATCAATCAAGATTTATGACGAATTTATCCTTTGGATATTGACAATGACAAGCTGCATTTAAAACGCTTCGAAATTTCGGAAGACACTTCAAATAAGGAACAATCGAGATGATGATCCATTCAAACATTACCCGAAGTCTTGTACCTGAAAAACTCTCGAACCCAAAGTCATAGTTTAACACGTACCCGCGTTGAATTCTTTAGCATTTATTAGCAAAAAAAACTATACGATTCTTTTCAAAGTAGCCAGTTTTGTCACAGCTCCAACAAGTCAACTTCGACTTTTCAGTAAAACTAATTTTATTATAACTTCGATAGATACGCTGCCCTTTCATCATCGTTACTGGGGAACCTTTCATATCTCACCACATTAGCAGTAAACTTATCAACAACTTCATTAACCTTCGACTTAAACCTCTCCGAAAAGTCACTATACTTATTCATTGAAACTCCATCTCTTACTCATCCGCATCTTGCAACAAGAATTGCCATACCAATTACTGAAAATCAGCAATCAGTATTTTGAAATCTCGCAGCATTTCTACTTCAATAGTTATATATACATATAACGTCTATCTCCTAAACTTACACACTTCGAATGTGAAGTTTCTGAAAAACATCTCAAACTGTGAATTAATTCTCGAAATGCTAATGAAGCAGCAGAAATTGTAAATAACTTTAACAGTCAAAAGTTTAATGACAAAGAATAATGTGTTGGTAAAGCCCAGAAAAAGAGAAGAGTTGGTACTGAACAATGGATTGAGCAGACCGTGAAGGAAACCAAGGACAAATACAAGGACCAAAGTCTGTATTTAAAGAATCTTGATGATTCTGTTTCTGACGAAGTCATTAACGAATACCTTGCTCCTGACTCTAAACCTTTGCGGACCTTATTCTTCATCATCATCTTATCTTAAATATTATAAGATATCTTCGTATCTCGCATTATACATATTCTCCATATTTCTGGAGATATTTTCACAACTATTCTTATCTGAGATCATTTATCTCTCCATAATATCTGTAACATAAAAGAAACTGTGTTGGTTTCTAAATTCTGAAAAAAATTCAAATATGAATGTTTTGAATTAGTGTTGGGAACTGAAGCATGAGTTAGTATAATATAATGACACTTGATCAACGTGATTATATTACAGTAATTCATGCTGAGTTTCTAATGGAACGTGATGATTCACAGAACATACCGTCATCATGTGCCATTTACACGACTCTTACATTCTACCAAATCTCCAAACTTATTAAGAACATATCTTCTTGATAGTTCTATCTTTCCGGATATTCTGGTAATTTTCCAAATCAAGATCATACTATTACGATTTCCTTCTTAGAACATTAACTATGTTCATCCAAAACTCCATACCTACTAATTCTGGACCATTATTCGCTTGACTTAAAGCCGGGAAGAGACAACAAAAGTATGAAACTCCGAAATGTAAGGGAGAATATAAAGTCCAATAACAACACATAAATTACAAACCGTGTATATCAATGTTTATCGCAACATAAAGACACGGGAGAATTAAAAACATTATAACCCCAAGGGCGAAGTAGAAGAAAATAGATCCCTCCAGTGGAAGTTGGAAAAGGAGAGTGATTGTTGCGATAGTAAGGATAAGGACAAGGATTAGAACTAGATTAAGCATTTTCGCAATCTTTTGAAATTGGAATTGAGTATAGAAGTGGTAAAAACTAATAGAATGGAAAAGGTAAATATATAAGGGAAATATCAGAGGTAGTAATCGGGACAGATCATCGCATTTAATTAAAGAGATCCTAATTTCCTTAAATCTCGAAGAAACAGATCTTATAGATTTTCAAGATTTTTTTTATTTTTTTTTAATCCCTTGAATTCCGGAATTCAACCATGACTACGTCAAAAATTATGACGAAACTTATTTTCCTCATTCCACTATTTTGTGATAGCTTCACTCATAAGCTTCGAGTAATCGGATCATTTTATCCATATTACTCTATGGTAATAAAATCCTATCTATCAACACATATCCGTCATGAAAACATTTTTATGGTTACCATGACGACCTCGATCAAATTTTGGGACGAAATTTCTTTAACGGGTAGGTACTGTGACGACCCGAAAATTTCCAACCAAATTTAAACCTAACCTTTATATGTTTCCGACACGATAAGCAGAATTTGTAATGTTGAATCTCAAAAAGTTTGAAACTACATTCATGTAATCAATTACCCTTTGACCGTGTTCGACGATTCACGAACAATTATGTGTATATAGATATGTATATATAATATATAATATTAACTGAAAACATTAACAAAGTATTAGATATATGATACTTTACATGAACATATTTGTTTCGATATATTTATCGACAGAATTAAGAGATAATATCAAATGATTGAATTATCAGATACATTATGATATGATTACGGGCCAATGTTATGAGGTCCACTGTGATTTAAGAAATCTATTCTTTTTGATAATATTTGGAAAATGGTAAAGTGATCTATAAGTAAGAACGTGGAGTGTAAATAACTTAGATGTTGGATATCAACAAGTTAAGTAACTCGACATTTTTCATTAAGATGATTTAATACGTTTATTAAACCTTAGGACTTTATCTCATGCTTCACCAGCAGGATGTAATTTAAAAACTTGAAACCTATTATGAATATATATAATTCTACTTTTCTAAAATGTTTTATGATATAACGATTTAAATTAATATTAAATATATTTATACGCGTATTATACGTACATAGTTTTATACTTTTACTATACTTTAACTTTACCTTTACTTTACTTTTACTTTACTTTTACTTTACTTTAACTTTAATAATTCACTTTAATAATTCACTTTAATAATTCATACTTTAATAATTTACTTTAATAATTCATACTTTAATAATTCACTTTAATAATTCATACTTTAATAATTCACTTTAATAATTCATACTTTAATAATTTACTTTAATAATTCATACTTTAATAATTCACTTTAATAATTCAAAAATCTATTATAACTAGAATTCAATAGGTTTCATTATTTCATAGAAACTTGAAAATATATTTCTCTAAACTCTCTCAATCGAATTAGATATATATATATTTACTTAGTATTATTTCAAGATATTATTAGTATACATAAAATACTACGACAGAGTTATATTCAGACGATTTCAAAATAAGTTTTCAAACGAGATAGAGCTAAGGAAATTATGGGTTATAGCTATGGAGGTTATGGGTATTGTTCGAGGGTATTGCTCGTAAGGTCAACCTAACGTTTATCATTTTCGTTGCGTCTACGTACTTTCCTGCAATATTGAATTACAATATTGATACGTGAGCATTCATATCTTATCTTTTATATATTAATAGTGTATCCCTGACTAGTACTCGAGTATATATGATTATGCATGTTTGTATGCTTAGTTTCGTCATTAAATAGTTTATGATAAATCACGAATTTGATACATATGCTACTGAGATAAGGTATATGATATGCATGTCGTTGAAAAGCTAAAGAAAAATTAATAACTTTTCATTTAGAAATCATGTGGATTCGATGAACAGATTAAAAGATATGGTCAACTGAATTATTATTAATTTTAATATTATTATTAAAACGATTATTATAATTGTTATCAGTTGATGTTATTACTAAAATTATCTTTATTACTAAAAATTAATATTTTTATTGAAACTATCATTTTATTATTTTTATCATTATTATTATTATCAATATTATTTTATCAAATAAATATGCGTACAAAGATATTTTTACCACACGTAATATAATTACATTAATAATACATACCACTATATTTTTATGATATTAAGTGAATTTTATAAATTTTATTACTTGAGATATATAAAAGTATATTTTTATCATATATGAATTTAAATATAAATTTTTATTTATTAATAAATGACTTGTATAATAAGATCTGATAAATATATTTAAATATATAAAATGACTATATATAAGTTATATAATAAACATGTATAGATTTTGGAAGTCATTTTGGGTCAAGTTGACTTTTGTTGACTTTTGCATGTCGGTCTCGAGCATTAGGATTGTGATACACTACGACTTGACCTAAATTGTTAGACAGATATTGACCAACATATAAATATATATAATTAATATAGATTCGTGAATCCGAGACAAACCCTGCACTTGTTCAGTGCCGTCATATACATAATTGCTACGAAATACAGTATTGTGAGTTTCATTACTCCCTTTTTATATATATTTTTGGGCTGAGAATACATGCACTATTTTATAACTGTTTTACGAAATGGACACAAGTACTAAAAACATATTCTACGTTGAGTTGTACCACTTTGCATATTTTTCCCTAATAGCTTGGTAACTACCATTTACATGCGGTATTGTAAACGCGAATCCTGTTGATAGATCTATCGGTCCTGACAACCCCAACTGGACTGGACGGCCAGTATTTAACGGTTGCACAGTACTTCGTTTCAGTGACTACACTTGGTACAGTGTAGTGAGATTTCATAATAAAGGGAATATGCAACGTTGATTAAATGTTAAGTATGGTTACCAAGTGCTCAACCACTTAGAATATTTTTATTAAAACGTTTATGTATATGAAATCTTGTGGTCTATTACTATTACGGAAATGGTTGATTATGATTACTAATGAACTCACCAACCTTTTGGTTGACACTTTAAAGCATGTTTATTCTCAGGTATTAAAGAAATCTTCCACTGTGCATTAGCTCATTTTAAGGATATTACTTGGAGTCATTCATGACATACTTTGAAAGACGTTGCATTCGAGTCGTTGAGTTCATCAAGATTAATATTAAGTCAATTATAGTTGGATGTAATATGAAATGGTATGCATGCCGTCAATTTTAGATGTAAAGAAAGTTTGTCTTTTAAAAACGAATGCAATGTTTGTAAAACGTATCATAAAGAGGACAAATACCTAGCGATGTAATCAACTATTGTGAATCGTTTATAATGTATATGAACGGGTCCTTTCAAGAGTGAGATGTATGATATATGTGTGTAAAACTCGTCGAAATTCGTTGCAATTTATAGACCTGGCCAGAATTCTGGGCTCATGCGATCGCATGAGAATTACTCATGCTGGCCATGCGATCGCATGGCCACCTTCTCCTGGTCACATTTCATTTAAAACATGGGCTACTGAGTTTTAATAATATATAATATAATATATATAATTTTATATAATTATATATATATTATATTATATTCTTGTGCTCCGTTGACTTATAATTTTAGCTCCGTTGACTCGCGCGTTGATGCGAGGTTTATGTCCCAATTTCGGATTTTCGAACGTCCTTTCGTACGATTTAATATCTTGTACTTTGCATTTTGCGGCTTGTACTCTTGTAATTTTTGGATGTTTCTCAGCAATAATTTGAACCACTTGGATTGTACTTTGTACTTTTTAGCATTTTGGTCGTTTGTGTTTTCAAATCGTTGAATCTATCTTTTGTCTTCACCTTTTATTAGAACAATTGCAACTAAAAGCTTGTCTTTCTTGAAGGATAATGCTATGAAATATATGTTCGTTTTTAGCATTATCAAATATTTCCACACTTGAGCGTTGCTTGTCCTCAAGCAATATAGAACTTGAAATAAAAACATACTTGAATCACTTCTTTATTCTTCACACTTTGTACATCAGTGATTTTGATACGGCGGTATAAACAATGATAGTAACATTGTGGTTTACAGTCCCACATGACTATATCCTTTAGGAAATTGGATCTTTATGAAAATATTTGATCTTTTGAAAATTCATTCTAGCTTTTACCCTAGATAAGTTTTCCGGAATAACCCTTCATCGGTGTTTGAAAAATGTTTTTGTGGGTTTTGTGGGTTTCAGATTTGAAAATTTTAGCTCAAAACTTGCGGTTTTGTGTCACCCACTTGCTAACCTTGTATTGGGAAAGCAACACTTCCAGTATACTTGCTCAGTATATTACCTTTCGGTAAACTACCATTCGGTTGTAAAGGAAAGCGTTGAACAAGCAACTGTTAAGGCAATGTCTAATGACATGCTTTTGATTATGGTCCACAACGTGTCAGATGCAATTACTATCCTTTGTAGGAGCAATAGCAAAGATCACCCTATAATTTTTTAGTCTGGCACAAGGTCCTGTCTTCGACCATGCTATGCAACCACCGTTCTTACGGTTGACACCCAATTTGGTTCAGGTGACCTAATGAATTCCGGTGAATTCTTAGGATTTTACGATCAATGGTAATGACCGCATTGAAAATAGGTTTTCAGAAAACAAATCGGTTTATAATTTTGATCAAAATATTTTCTCGTTCAAGCTCGAGTTTAGATATCATTGAATTCCATGAGTTTGTAATTCTCAATCTTTAAAGTCAATCTCAAGGATTGAGTAATAACAGGCTTAAAAGCAGATTTTTGATCTTTAACTAGATTATTCTTTCTGGGGATCTGATTCATTAGTCTTATAAGCTAATTTGCACGGTGCCCCTCATTGTACGAGACAGATCCTCTCATGGTTAGGATAAGTCTGACCACATGGCGACCCTGTTTGATGCTGAGGTCCGTGGATTTCCAGCTGATTTTTGAGAAAACTTTTCAAGGTTTTTCGTAGACTCTACAACTGGTCTGGATGACAACTTCCTGACCTAAATCAAGAAGCACATGTCTTTTTCTCGGAAGACTTTTCTTCCTTTTAAATTCCATTTATATTACAATAAACTGGGTAAAACTGATTAATATCGTCCAAAACAAAAGTATCTTCAATTATTTGTACAAAAATATGTGATATGTTTTAAATAAATTGGTAAATATTTCCCACACTTGGCTTTTATTTTTCTTTCTTTGCCTTTTTATTCTCTTCTATTCCATTTTAAATGAATTTAAGCATTTTGGGTTGTTTCTCAATTTATGTCGTTTTCGAGGTAACAATAATTTCGGTGTTAACACCTAGTTTTATCGTTCATAAATATGTATAAACATGATTTTGAGTTCATTTAGTTGAAAATTTTTAAAAATTTTACTAGAAGTGGGTAGTCAGTATATAAGACTAGGGATGTTCTTTATTATCAGAGAGCACTAGATTCTAATACAACTACTGCGTTACTAGTAAAGTTTAACGGTGGCTATTAAACCAAGTGTATAAGTCAAAAATTTTAAAACCAAAAGAGTTTAATCCCTTCCCACACTTAAGATCTTGCAATGCCCTCATTTGCAAGAAATCAGTAACAATTTAAATTATTGAGGGTGATTAGCGTAGAAAATTGATTAAATTTTACCAAAGTTTCCAAACATATTGTTGTTTGTTTGAATGATAAATGGTGCACATCATTTGTTCATTCCTGCAATTTATATTTTACATCTTGTTGTCAAAATTAGTTGCTTTTGCTGAACTTAATGCCAGTCTTTGAAAGTTCGTTGTTTTACCCTGTTATGTACATGAAATAAAATACATACAATACAAATATAAATATGCATGGTATTTTGAAATGGGACTTAATATCCCACTTTCAAATTACAAAAATGAAATATTAGTACAAAATAATAAAAATGTTAAACATTACATAAAAGTATCAAAATATTAAATGTTTAACATAAATAGATAAAAATAATAAAAGATAAGAAATCACCAATGGAACACTATTGATTTGGATAGGGATTCCAGTTCATATCATCGCTTGGGTTCCGTGGTTGGTGATAGGTGTCCTGATAGGCTTGATTGGGGTCGTACAGGTTAAAGGGCGGTCACATGTCGGGCTGATGTGGTGGATAAAAAGCAGGACCAGTAGGAATGTAGTTATGTGGTACCTGATATGATAGCTGGCTCATGATTTGGTGCTGATGAACTTACAAGCTATCGTGTTTGCATCGCCTGGAGCACTCATACTCATCCGCGGCTCTCTACTGCTCATACTGATGATGCCAAGGCTGGTTATTCATTTCCACCTCATCTACATGCTGGAAGACATCAGTATAACTATCCCTAATGACATCCCTAATGTCATCTGCTTCCTCCATCTCCTCATCCGAACCTCTCTCTACTTGTAGATGGGTGCCCTGATATGGTATTGGCATATTGTGCCTCCGTTTTAGTACCTTTGCACCTTGATAAACCTGCAAACCTATAGTATCGGTTTGTTCCTCAACCACCATTATTGGACCCCCGTGTTCCCTATCTACACCTAAATACTCTCCAATGAGAGTAACAAAAATGCCTCCTCCTATTATTCCCCCGTCTTGTATTCCTTCCACAACTTTGGACAAATAAAACCCAACACAGTAAGGGATATTAACAATGCCTCTTGTGTCTCGAATGCACTTAAGGTAGAATAAATCGTTTAGGACCACTTTCTCCTTGTTTCTACCTCTTTGTGTAATCGAGTTTGCTAAAAATCTATGAATTATGCGAAGCACTGCTTTATTAATATCTAAATAGGAGTGTCTTCCTCCCCGTGTAAATACATTAAAATTTGACATACGCCTCCATATGGCGTTAGCGTCAAAATCTCTATCGACCCTCTCACCTTGATAAATTAAAGCTGTACAATCAGGTGATAATAATTCAGCGGGGGTGTAAATCTGTAAAGCCCTAGCCATGTCTATCATGGACATCCTCTACATCCTACCTTCAAGTAAAAAATCTAAGAAAAGACTTATCGTCTAACCTATCTACATCCTTATTTAAGGCTATAGTACTCATTAGCTCAACACACCACTCCTTATATACAGGCCTACGAGTGGTAAATAAACGTTCCCAATTAGAAAAAGAAGAGTTTCCATACCTTTGGATTAGTAATAGCCTAACTGAGTTAGCTAGGTTGACCCTTTCCAAAGGCTCCCAATCTATTACCCTTGGTACTTCTACATTTTTGGTGCAAAGCTTAAATTTGTTACGTTGGTACGTTGGGTAATCTCTCTAGCTTCTATCAAATCTTAGATTGGGATGTAACTCCTGTTCATGAATTCTTGAGTGTTCTATTACATGGTGAACGGGAAATATTATGTAAGCAATAAAAAATTATGGTTCTGGTTCATAGTATGGCACGTGTTGATCATAATGTTGTTGCTGTTCAGGTTGTGGTTCCGATTGTGGTTCTTGATCAGGTTCTTGTTCAGGTCATCTAGACGATGATGCACCGTCCGTATCTGTATTTCTCTGAAAAACACATTAAACACAAAATTTGTGCATCCAAATATGCATTAGTGTTAGCAAAATAACAAATTAAAATAATTACAATAACATGTTTAATCCATATTAAACTTATACTCATTTCCATATTTTTATCAATTCTTCAATTTTTCAAATAAGCATATATGAAAAGGTATGCAAAGTTCATATGCATTCAACTCAAATAACATGTTAAAATAACCATTACTAGCAATTAAACAAGTTTCAAATGGCATTTATTTCAAAATAATCAAGTTCATGAATTTTAGACTTAAAAAGTCCACTTTGATGCTCAAAAATCATGTTTATGATCAAGGTTTGGATCATTTAGCAACCTAAACATGTTACACTACTTAATTTAGCAATAATTCATAATAAAAATTGACCATAACCTATTTATATTAAAAAGTCCCAAATTGTTCAAGAACACAAACCCTAGATTTCTAAAAATTTTGAAGTTTAAGGCTTCAAATCATGACAAATAGCATCAATCTAGGTTATACAAGCATAATATACTAATAATTTAACTCTAATTACACTAGAAATCATCAAAATTAAATTAGGTAAAAAATTTCTCAAGAACACTAAAATTCGAATTTAAAGAGTTTTAGGGGTGGAATCGTTACCTTCTTTGAAAAATTTCTGAACAAACGCATAATTAGAGAGGATTATAGCAAGAAATTTGGATGATTTTCTTGAAAAATTGGAGATTTTAGAGAGAAATTGGGGTGTTTGTTCGTGTATATGTGTGTATATTTTGTGAGACAGAGCAGTAGCTCGTCTGCTTTTGATCATGTCCATATTTCTGGTGCCATGCGATCGCATGGTGGTATAAGGTAAATCTCATGCGATCACATGGGGTCCCTGATTTTTTTTTTATAAAAACTTTAACTTATAAAACAAATAATTACTTAATTTAAAATTTTGTTTCTTTTTAGATTGAGGGTGTTTCGGTACGTTTACCTAGTTCGTTCCTCGACAAAATTTTAAAATTTGTCATTTTAAAGCGATTGTTTTAAAAGCAAAGATTTTTGGGTTTTTTTAATGTTTTTGGCATACTTTAGATCAATAAAATTAAAAATAATGATAATAAATTTCTCGTCCCGCCCTCGGGTAAAGTAATTTCAGTTCAACGACCTAGTCTTCAACTCACGACGAATTTTAGAAATCATATTTTTAACTTAATGAAATAAAGTACATTTTTGTTTTTAAATTCACAAAAACTTAAATTTAAAATTCATATTAATAAAATTTCATATTAATAATATTTATATATTTTAGTTTAACAAAACTTACATTTAAAAATAATATAGTTATTAATTTAGAAAACAAGGTAAAAATAAAAATCTTTTTGGTCTTTTATCCCACTTTAATCAATCAAAAATTAACAAAAATATACGTCCCTCTTTTGGGTAAAGTAAATTCGGCTATATTACCTATTTTTACTCCTGACGAATTTTTGAAATATTTTGGGTTGATTGATTAAAGATATTTATACCTTATGAATAAACGGTAAATTTCGCAGTGATGCATTAAATTTTTGTATGATATCAATAATTTCGGTTTCGCATACCTAATTTTATTGCATATCAATTTAATACTTTATAGCGAACGATTCAGCGTTTATTATTAAAAGATTAAAAGCAATAAATAAAAACAAATAAAAACTGTACATACTTACCTGTGAGATAGAATTTTCAGACACCTGCTTTAGTTGACTCGTAAGAGAGTCGTTCGATTTGGTTTTCCATAGCTACATAAGCGTAACCTCGATTCTTCAATAGCTTTTCTTCTAAACATATGAACGGTCCTTCGCTGCATAAAGTAACGAACTCGGTATTAGAATGTGTTTGATTGTTCGAACGTTTACCTTCGTGTGACCATTTTCCGCATTTATGACATCTTTCAAGGTGTCGTGCTCTTCTTTTTGTTGTGGATTTCAATTTTCCTTTACCAAAATGTGTTTTATTATGATTCTTCCTAAGTTCTTTCCTTACTTCGTCCATTTTGCCTCTTATGAATGATACCAGTTCACTCGGGAAGATGTTATTATTACGTTTAGTAATCATAGCGTGTAGTAGTAGACCATGGGTCAGATCAAAGGAATTCTTCATCTCGTAAAACCTAAAAGAAATAAAAATTCAAAATGGAGGGAGAAGACTAGTTCTTTAGGGTCTGCTAGGGAAAGACCATTCAGATTCCATTTTCGAGAACTACACGAAAATAGAAAATCTAACTCTAGATAGCATTATATTATCCTTTAAAACATTTGAATCTCCCCACACTTAGTTAGCTGTGGTATCGAAATTATGATTAACTTCATTATTAAATTCAATTGGAACATCAATAACTTGCATATCTCTAACTTTCGCTTTAAGCCATTTGTTGATTTCCTCTGTAACATTCACAAATTCAATTAACATCGCCTTTTATTTAGGCGATAAATTGGATACTAATCGGTTACATAACTTAAAGTTCCCCTTAATCCTAGCATCTTGAATCCGTTTATAAAGTTTCTTCGTTGAACTGTTAAAAACGGGTTCATCTAATTTTGTATCAACAACGGGGTTCTTTGCTATCGGGTCATCATTAGGTGTTTCTTCATCTTCCCCACACTTAGGCATTTTTATTGGTTCAACAGTTTTGGTTGGTGGAGATCTAAACTTTTGGTTCACAAAGGTGACCGATTTGTCACCATCCCTAAGTGTCATTCTACATTCTCTTACATCAAAGAGCGCCTCGGTGGTTGCTAAAAATGGGTGACCTAAAATTAGAGGAATATCAAGGTCTTCCTCCATATTAATAACTATGAAGTTTGCAGCAAAGGTCAAACTTCCCACTTTAATAAGTAAATTGTTGGCTATTCCAACCAGGTGTTTAATGGTTTGATCAAATAATTGAACACCTATTCTGGTTGGTCTTAATTTACCTACACCTAATCTTTTGTATAAGGAAAGAGGCATAACGTTTGCACTTGTTGGTTGCTAAATCTGCGAGCCCATTATACATAGCACCATCATTAAGCAAGCAAGAAATGATAAATTCACCTTGGTCTCCTACTTTAGTAAGTAGAGTTGGTTTGTTAACCTTTTCCGGGTGATCTTTTCTTGGTTCTTTCACTTCTACTTGAACTTCTTGTTCATATTTTTCTTCGTTTCTTGGAATGGGAGGTTTATATAGAAATTCTTCTTCATCACTCCAATTTGAAATCTCTCCATCTTCCACTTTTGGTTTTTCATATGTTGTTGACAACATATTTATGTTTTCATTCTGAGGGTTTTCTTGGGTGGTGAAATTATGATTAACTTCATTATCAACTTTCATCGGACCATGTATATAATGTTTAACTCTGTGACCATTAACTTTAAATTCAATCCCATTTGAATTTATTAACTCTATTGTTCCGTATGGGAAAACTCTTTTGACTATGAATTGTCCAGACCATCTTGATTTCAATTTTCCAGGAAATAGCTTGAATCATGAATTAAAAGAAGAACTCGGTCTCCTTCCTTAAATTCTTTTGAACTTCTGATTCTTTTATCATGCCATTTCTTCGTTCTTTCCTTATAGATTAATGAATTCTCATATGCATCATGTCTTAATTCTTCTAATTCGTTGTTGACTTAACCGTAGACGTCCAGCTTCATGTAAATCAAGATTACATGTCTTCAAAGCCCAAAATGCTTTGTGCTCAATTTCTACTGGAAGGTGACATGCTTTTCCGTAAACAAGTTTAAAAGGTGTGGTGCCAATTGGAGTTTTGTAGGGTATTCTAAAAGCCCAGAGTGTATCCTCCAATTTCATGGACCATTCCTTCGGATTTGATCCTACAGTTTTTCTCTAGAATACGTTTTAAAGCTCGGTTGGTGTTTTCAACTTGTCCACTTGTTTGAGGATGATAAGCGGTTGAGATTTTATGAGTTACTCCATATCTTTTGAGAACTTTCTCAAGTTGATTATTACAAAAAAGAGTACCCCGATTACTTCAAAAATGTGTACCCCGATTACTTATTAAAGCTTTTGGTGTTCCAAACCTAGCAAAAAGACGTTTTAAGAAGTTGACTACAACTCGTGCATCGTTAGTTGGGAGAGCTTGTGCTTCCGCCCATTTAGATACATAATCAATGGCAATGAGAATGTAGAGATTATTATGAGATTTTGGAAATAGACCCATAAAGTCAATACCCCAAACGTCAAACACTTCACATACTTG
Source organism: Rutidosis leptorrhynchoides (assembly GCF_046630445.1). Taxonomy (NCBI): domain Eukaryota; kingdom Viridiplantae; phylum Streptophyta; class Magnoliopsida; order Asterales; family Asteraceae; genus Rutidosis; species Rutidosis leptorrhynchoides. The sequence continues at coordinate 93,289,371 of NC_092333.1, forward strand.
AATGACATTTTGTGGCATTTCATCATGTTGACTTATTTTTTCGGCCCTTTGACATGCATCACAGGATTTACAAAGATGGTGTGCTTCTTTGAAAATTGTAGGCCAATAGAATCCAGCGTCATAGACTTTCCTTGCTGTGAGTTGAGGCCCATAATGCCCTCCTATTGGTCCTGTGTGACAATGGTTTAAAATTTGACTAGTTTCATCTCCAAATACACATCAGCGTATTATTCTATCGGGACAACTTTTAAACAAATGTGGATCTTCCCAGAAATAGTGTTTTATATCACTAAAGAATTTCTTTCATTTTTGGTACGACAACCCTTTTTCAAGGAATCCACATACTAAGTAGTTTGCATAGTCTGCAAACCATGAAATTTCATTATAATCGATTTTCAATAGATATTCATCAGGAAAGTTATCTTGTATGGCTGATTCATTTAGAACTTCTAATTCATGATTTTTAAGACGAGAAAGATGATCAGCTGCGAGATTTTCTGCTCCCTTTTTGTCTCGGATTTCAATATCGAACTCTTGTAAGAGTAAGATCCAATGAATTAATCTTGGTTTGGCATCTTGTTTTGAAAATAGGTATCTAAGAGCAGAAAGGTCGGTATAGACCACCGTTTTAGCTAGAACGAGATATGAAGGAAATTTGTCAAAAGCAAAGACAATAGCAAGGAGTTCTTTTTCAGTAGTTGTGTAATTCGTTTGTGCTCCTTGTAACTTCTTACTAGCGTAATAAATAGGTTGAAATCGTTTTTCAATCCTTTGACCTAAAACGGCTCCGATTGCAAAATCACTTGCATCGCACATAGGGATGTAACCCATTATAATTGGGCCGGGTCTGACCCAAGTCCGTCGGGTCATTGGTCGGGTATGGGGATAGTTACAAAAAAATTTCCGGGTTCGAGTTCGGGTATGGTTTTGGATACAAACCCGTTTACCTGACCCGTATACCCGACCCGCATACCCTTATACCCGGCCCGAGGAATTTTAATAATAATTTTTATGTAAAATTTTAATATTAGTATTATATTGTTAATGTATGAAAGATTTCTCTTATTTGTTTTGACAACGAGTATAATTTTATTCAATATAATTTTATACAACAAGTTTTTGAGATGTGATATTTTATATACTTTGTGTATTTGAGTATTTTAGAAACTTTTAAATCAAATTTTTGTTTGTGATATTTTATAATACTTTAAGCACGAAGTAGTTAAGTTATTTTTCTTTATTTTAATTTGGTAACTCATTGAAAAGTAGATACATAATGACTAATCGGGTTTACCCGTTTACCAGTGGGTAAACCCGAAACTCGATAGTATGTTAGTAAATGGGGACCCGATGGGTTTCAGGCAGGGTTTGGGGCGGAGTTTCTTAATCGGGTCCGGGTCCGGGATTACCTAAACCCGACCCAAACCCGACCCGATGCCATCCCTGATCGTACATAAGTTCAAATGGTAAATTCCAATTTGGAGTTATCATGATCGGCGCATTAGTGAGTTTTTCTTTGAGAATATTAAAAAATTTGATGCATTCATCCGAAAAGATGAATGGAGCATCCTTTTCTAGGAGTTTATTCCTAGGAGTGGCAATTTTAGAAAAATATTTTATGAAACGTCGGTAAAAATCGGCATGCCCAAGAAAACTCCTAACTCCTCTAACATTGGTGGGATGTGAAAGTTTAGCAATTACATCTACCTTAGCTCTATCCACTTCAATTCCTTCCTTTGAAATTTTATGACCAAGAACGATGCCTTCTCTAAACATAAAATGACATTTCTCCCAATTAAGTACTAGATTTGATTTCTCGCATCTAATAAGCATTCGTTCAAGATTAACTAGACATGTTTCAAAAGTATCACCGAAGACTGAAAAGTCATCCATGAAAACTTCCATGCATTCTTCTATCATGTCATGAAAAATCACCATCATGCACCTTTGAAAGGTTGCAGGGGCGTTGCAAAGTCCAAATGGCATGCGTTTGTAAGCAAAAGTACCATAAGGGCACGTGAAGGTGGTTTTCTCTTGGTCCTCGGGTGCGATTGAAATTTGAAAGTATCCAGAGAAACCGTCAAGAAAACAATAGTAACTATTCCCAGCTAACCTTTCCAACATTTGATCAATGAAAGGTAAGGGAAAGTGATCTTTTCTGGTGGCGTCATTTAATTTTCTATAATCAATATAAACACTCCATCCTGTTACAGTCCTAGTAGGAATAAGCTCATCTTTTTCATTTGTGATGACAGTCATGCCACCCTTCTTAGGTACACATTGAACTGGGCTTACCCATGGACTATCAGAGATTGGATAAATTAAACCTGCATCAAGCAATTTAATAATTTCTTTCTTAACAACATCTTGCATATTAGGATTTAGTCTTCGTTGGCGTTGCAAATATGTTTTATGTGTAGTGACCTGAACTTTTCCATGTTTATATATATTAATTGAGATTGATATTTACATGATTAAATGTTTTCAACATGTTAAGTAATCAAACTTGTTAAGACTTGATTAATTGAAATATGTTTCATATAGACAATTGACCACCCAAGTTGACCGGCGATTCACGAACGTTAAAACTTGTAAAAATGACATGACGATATATATATGGGTATACATATGGTTAACATGAGATTATGATAAGTAAGTATCTCCATAAGTATATTAACAATGAGTTATATACATATAAACAAGACTACTAACTTAAGGATTTCGAAACGAGACATATATGTAACGATTATCGTTGTAACGACATTTAAATGTATATATATATCATATTAAGATATATTAATATATCATAATATCATGATAATATAATAATTTAACATCTCATTAGATATAATAAACAATGGGTTAACAACATTAATTGAGATCGTTAACTTAAAGGTTTCAAAACAACACTTACATGTAACGACTAACGATGACTTAACGACTCAGTTAAAATGTATATACATGTAATGTATTTAGATGTATTAAAATACTTTTGGAAGACTTCAAGACATATATCAAAACACTCATACTTAACGAAAATGGTTACAGTTACTTTTCCATTCTTTTCTTTCATCAAGAATTCTAGTCGTATTCTTACCCGTATTATACACAGCTTCAAAATGTACTTACTATGAGTATATACCAATAGGAACTAGCATGGGATTCCACTCTTGATTATGTCATGTATGACTAATCAATTTTAACTTCTACCATGAGCTAGTCAACTAACTAGAACTCCTTTTAACCCCACTCACCAATTACCACTCATCATTCACTCCATTTCACTTCCAATTCTCTTTCTAATTCTCTCTCAACACACACACACACTATTATGAACGTATTTTTCCAGTAGTTAATCATCATCTTCATCAAAAATCACTTCAAGAATCAAGCTATAATCATCATAGGAAGAACACTTCAAGAACACTTCAAAAATCCCTTCAAGTTTACTAATTTACTTCCAAGCTTTCTAATCCATTCCAAGTAATCATCTAAGATCAAGAAACCTTTGTTATATACAGTAGGTTATCTTTCTTATTCAAGGTAATATTCATATTCAAACTTTGATTCAATTTCTATAACTATAAACTATCTTAATTCGAGTAAAAATCTTACTTGAACTTGTTTTTGTGTCATGATCCTACTTCAAGAACTTTCAAGCCATCCAAGATCCTTTGAAGCTAGATCATTTCTTGTCACTTCCAGTAGGTTTACCTACTAAACTTGAGGTAGTAATGATGTTCATAACATCATTCGATTCATATATATAAAACTATCTTATTCGAAGGTTTAAACTCGTAATCACTAGAACATAGTTTAGTTAATTCTAAACTTGTTCGCAAACAAAAGTTAATCCTTCTAACTTGACTTTTAAAATTAACTACACACATGTTCTATATCTATATGATATGCTAACTTAATGATTTAAAACCTGGAAACACGAAAAACACCGTAAAACCGGATTTACGCCGTCGTAGTAACACCGCGGGCTGTTTTGGGTTAGTTAATTAAAAACTATGATAAACTTTGATTTAAAAGTTGTTATTCTGAGAAAATGATTTTTATTATGAACATGAAACTATATCCAAAAATTATGGTTAAACTCATAGTGGAAGTATGTTTTCTAAAATGGTCATCTAGACGTCGTTCTTTCGACTGAAATGACTACCTTTACAAAAATGACTTGTAACTTATTTTTCCGACTATAAACCTATACTTTTTCTGTTTAGATTCATAAAATAGAGTTCAATATGAAACCATAGCAATTTGATTCACTCAAAACGGATTTAAAATGAAGAAGTTATGGGTAAAACAAGATTGGATAATTTTTCTCATTTTAGCTACGTGAAAATTGATAACAAATCTATTCCAACCATAACTTAATCAACTTGTATTGTATATTATGTAATCTTGAGATACCATAGACACGTATACAATGTTTCGACCTATCATGTGGACACATCTATATATATTTCGGAACAACCATAGACACTCTATATGTGAATGTTGGAGTTAGCTATACAGGGTTGAGGTTGATTCCAAAATATATATAGTTTGAGTTGTGATCAATACTGAGATACGTATACACTGGGTCGTGGATTGATTCAAGATAATATTTATCGATTTATTTCTGTACATCTAACTGTGGACAACTAGTTGTAGGTTACTAACGAGGACAGCTGACTTAATAAACTTAAAACATCAAAATATATTAAAAGTGTTGTAAATATATTTTAAACATACTTTGATATATATGTATATATTGTTATAGGTTCGTGAATCAACCAGTGGCCAAGTCTTACTTCCCGACGAAGTAAAAATCTGTGAAAGTGAGTTATAGTCCCACTTTTAAAATCTAATATTTTTGGGATGAGAATACATGCAGGTTTTATAAATGATTTACAAAATAGACACAAGTACGTGAAACTACATTCTATGGTTGAATTATCGAAATCGAATATGCCCCTTTTTATTAAGTCTGGTAATCTAAGAATTAGGGAACAGGCACCCTAATTGACGCGAATCCTAAAGATAGATCAATTGGGCCTAACAAACCCCATCTAAAGTACCGGATGCTTTAGTACTTCGAAATTTATATCATATCCGAAGGGTGTCCCGGAATGATGGGGATATTCTTAAATATGCATCTTGTTAATGTCGGTTACCAGGTGTTCACCATATGAATGATTTTTATCTCTATGTATGGGATGTGTATTGAAATATGAAATCTTGTGATCTATTATTACGATTTGATATATATAGGTTAAACCTATAACTCACCAACATTTTTGTTGACGTTTTAAGCATGTTTATTCTCAGGTGATTATTAAGAGATTCCGCTGTCGCATACTTAAATAAGGACGAGATTTGGAGTCCATGCTTGTATGATATTGTGTAAAAACTGCATTCAAGAAACTTATTTTGTTGTAACACATTTGTATTGTAAACCATTATGTAATGGTCGTGTGTAAACAGGATATTTTAGATTATCATTATTTGATAATCTACGTAAAGCTTTTTAAACCTTTATTGATGAAATAAAGGTTATGGTTTGTTTTAAAATGAATGCAGTCTTTGAAAAACGTCTCATATAGAGGTCAAAACCTCGCAACGAAATCAATTAATATGGAACGTTTTTTAATCAATAAGAACGGGACATTTCAGTTGGTATCCGAGCGTTGGTCTTAGAGAACCAGAATTTTGCATTAGTGTGTCTTATCGAGTTTGTTAGGATGCATTAGTGAGTCTGGACTTCGACCGTGTTTACTTGAAAAATGATTGCTTAACAAATTTTGTTGGAAACTATATATTTTTAACATGTGAATATTATGTGATATATTAATCTCTTAACGCGTTTGATATTATGTGATAGATGTCTACCTCTAGAACAAGTCCCATTGACTCACCTAATAATAATGAAGAGTCAAATGTAAATTGGAATGATTCGTGGACTGATTCACAAGTTCCCGAAGAGGAACCGGAAGAAGAGTCGGAACCGGAACCGGAAGAAGAATCGGAATCGGATGAAGAAATAGAACCGGTGGGGGAAATAATAAAACGGTTAAGTAAAAGAGAATCCTCAACCAACCGACCAAGGTTAATTATGGTCAATGGTGTTTCCGCCAAGGAAGCAAAATATTGGAAGGATTACCAATTCTCCGATGAATCAGATTCCGACGAGAATTCCGATGATGTTATAGAAATTACCCCAACTGAATTTAAAAAGGCAAAAGAAAATAATAAGGGAAAGGGCATAAAAATAGAGAAATCTAATTCCAACCCCGATGAACTTTATATGTATCGTCAACCCCCGAAGTCCTTAAGTTGTAACAATGACCCGGGAACCTCTAAACCACCAGGTTTTTCTAAACCAATGTGGACAACGACGGCTCGTATTAGGGGAACATCATATATCCCTAGAAACTTGGCAAAACGAACCAAAACCGAACAAGAAGAAACGAGCGAGTCGGAATAAGATAGTTGTATTCGTGTGGTGTAATATATGTAATATAGTGTGCTTATGCTTTATGATATATGTAAAAATTGCTTGTATTAATAAGTATTTTTTTTTTCATGAATCTAACTCTTGTCTATTTTATAGTATAAAAACACAAAATGGATAGACAACCCAATATTTTAAGAGACCTACCCGGAGACATGATTGATGAAATCTTGTCTAGAGTCGGTCAGAATTCCTCGGCACAACTATTTAAGGCGAGATCAGTTTGTAAGACATTCGAAGAACGTTCCAAGAATGCCTTGGTTTATAAAAGGCTTTCGTTTGAAAGATGGGGGATATCACATTGGGAAATCCATAAGTTACGATGTGTTTACTTTGACGCATATATTGCGGGGAACCCAAATGCTATTTTACGCAAGTGGTTAAGAAATTATTTTGACTCAGTATATCCGAATATAGGACTTCGTGATTTAGAAAAAGCGGCTAACATGCAACATAAAGAAGCATGTTATGCTTACGGGTTAGTAATGTTCGCTTCTCACCAAAGTGAGAACAAGAACATCGGACTACAACTATTAAACAAAACGTTCCCACAAGTGACGGAGTCGGTAATTGGGGTAACAAATGAGGTTTTTAGGTTATTACGAGACTGTTTGTCATTACGTAACCCTCGTCCCTTTGACGATGTTACAACACGCTATCTTATCAACGGCCATAACGGTTATGTTCCACAAGACCAAGGATGGGAAGTAGTCCTAGTAAAACCAGAATGCATGACTTGTTTCTGGACGTATGAATTACGTGTCTTTATTGCCTTTGCTGAACGACTTGTGTACTAGCTAGAATTATCTTCACAACTATCTTGTATCAAAGTTATTGTGTGCTATATTTCATGCTTTATGTAAAATAAGCGGTATTGTAAGTTTGTAAAATATTGTATAAAAGTTTGAACGCGAAATATTATTACAATCAGTTTTATATATAGAATTGTAGTAGTTGAATTGTATATTAGCTACTAAGTATGAACTTAACGGATAGGTACTACCCGAATTTAAACTTATAAAATGCTAATATGAAGAAAAAGCTTTTATAAATGAGTTCATATTATGCTACGAAATACTATTAACTACTCTTAATATTCTGTATGATTAACTTGTTCCATTTGACTATTTTGAAGGAAATGGCACCGACTACTCGACACACCGTGAATATGAATGAAGAGGAATTCCGTACTTTTCTAGCTTCAAACATAGCCGCAGTACAGGCTGCGCTACATACCAACAATAACCTTGGATCTGGCAGTAGAGGAAATCGTGTAGGATGCACCTACAAAGAATTCACTGCCTGCAAACCTTTGGAATTTGATGGAACCGAAGGACCGATCGGATTGAAACGGTGGACCAAGAAGGTCGAATCGGTGTTTGCCATAAGTAAGTGTACTGAAGAGGACAAAGTGAAGTACGCTATGCAAACCTTCACAGGTTCTGCGTTAACATGGTGGAATACCTATCTAGAGCAAGTGGGACAAGATGATGCGTACGCACTACCGTGGTCAGCATTCAAGCACTTGATGAACGAGAAGTACCGTCCCAGAACCGAGGTCAATAAGCTCAAGACAGAACTTAGAGGGTTACGAACCCAAGGATTTGATATTACCACGTACGAAAGACGATTCACAGAATTGTGCCTATTGTGTCCGGGAGCATTCGAAGATGAGGAAGAGAAGATCGACGCGTTTGTGAAAGGATTACCGGAAAGAATCCAAGAAGATATAAGTTCACACGAGCCCGCCTCCATACAACAGGCATGTAGAATGGCTCACAAACTAGTGAACCATATTGAAGAAAGAATTAAAGAACAGACTGCTGAAGAGGCCAATGTGAAGCAAGTCAAAAGAAAGTGGGAGGAAAACGGTGATAAGAATCACCAATACAACAACAACAGCAATTACAACAATAATCGCAACAATTATCCCAACAATCGCAACATCAATCGCAACTACAACAAACGGCCCAACAACAACAACAACAACAACAACAACAGCAACTACAACAATCATCCCAACAACAATAATAACCGCAACAACAACAACAATCAGAAGCAGCTATGCCAAAGGTGTGAAAAGTATCACTCGGGGTTATGCACCAGATTTTGCAACAAGTGTAAAAGAAATGGTCATAGCACTGCGAAGTGTGAGGTCTACGGACCAAGGGTTGATAGAACGAAAGGAACAAATGGTGTCGGAACGAGTAATGGCGGAGCAAGTAGTGTCGGAGCAAGTTATGCCAATGTAGTTTGTTATAAATGTGGAAAACTGGGCCACATTATTAGAAATTGCTCAAACCAGGAGAACACGAATGGACAAGGCCGCGGAAGAGTTTTCAATATTAATGCGACAGAGGCACAGGAAGACCCGGAGCTTGTTACGGGTACGTTTCTTATTGACAATAAATCTGCTTACGTTTTATTTGATTCGGGTGCGGATAGAAGCTATATGAGTAGAGATTTTTGTGCTAAATTAAGTTGTCCATTGACGCCTTTAGATAGTAAATTTTTACTCGAATTAGCAAATGGTAAATTAATTTCAGCAGATAATATATGTCGGAATCGAGAAATTAAACTGGTTAGCGAAACATTTAAGATTGATTTGATAGAAGTAGAGTTGGGAGTTTTGATGTGATAATCGGTATGGACTGGTTGAAAGAAGTGAAAGCAGAGATCGTTTGTTACAAAAATGCAATTCGCATTATACGAGAAAAAGGAAAACCCTTAATGGTGTACGGAGAAAAGGGCAACACGAAGCTACATATTATTAGTAATTTGAAGGCACAAAAACTAATAATAAAAGGTTGCTATGCTGTTCTAGCACACGTCGAGAAAGTACAAACTGAAGAAAAGAGCATCAATGATTTTCCCATTGCAAAAGAATTTCCCGATGTATTTCTGAAAGAATTACCGGGATTACCCCCACAGCGATCCGTTGAATTTCAAATAGATCTTGTACCAGGAGCTGCACCAATAGCTTGTGCTCCTTACAGACTCGCACCCAGCGAGATGAAAGAAATGCAAAGCCAATTACAAGAACTTTTAGAGCGTGGTTTCATTCGACCAAGCACATCACCGTGGGGAGCTCCTGTTTTGTTTGTCAAGAATAAAGATGGTACATTCAGGTTGTGTATCGACTACCGAGAGTTGAACAAACTTACCATCAAGAACCGCTACCCACTACCGAGAATCGACGACTTATTTGATCAACTACAAGGCTCGTCTGTTTATTCAAAGATTGACTTACGTTCCGGGTATCATCAAATGCGGGTGAAAGAAGATGATATTCCAAAGACTGCTTTCAGAACACGTTACGGTCATTACGAGTTTATGGTCATGCCGTTTGGTTTAACTAATGCACCAGCTGTGTTCATGGACCTTATGAACCGAGTGTGTGGACCATACCTTGACAAGTTTGTCATTGTTTTCATTGATGACATACTTATTTACTCAAAGAATGACCAAGAACACGGTGAACATTTGAGAAAGGTGTTAGAAGTATTGAGGAAGGAAGAATTGTACGCTAAGTTTTCAAAGTGTGCATTTTGGTTGGAAGAAGTTCAATTCCTCGGTCACATAGTGAACAAAGAAGGTATTAAGGTGGATCCGGTAAAGATAGAAACTGTTGAAAAGTGGGAAACCCCGAAAACTCCGAAACACATACGCCAGTTTTTAGGACTAGCTGGTTACTACAGAAGGTTCATCCAAGACTTTTCCAGAATAGCAAAACCCTTGACTGCATTAACGCATAAAGGGAAGAAATTTGAATGGAATGATGAACAAGAGAAAGCGTTTCAGTTATTGAAGAAAAAGCTAACTACGGCACCTATATTGTCATTGCCTGAAGGGAATGATGATTTTGTGATTTATTGTGACGCATCAAAGCAAGGTCTCGGTTGTGTATTAATGCAACGAATGAAGGTTATTGCTTATGCGTCTAGACAATTGAAGATTCACGAATAAAATTATACGACGCATGATTTGGAATTAGGCGCGGTTGTTTTTGCATTAAAGACTTAGAGGCACTACTTATATGGGGTCCAAAGTATTATATATACTGACCACAAGAGTCTTCAACACATATTTAATCAGAAACAACTGAATATGAGGCAGCGTAGGTGGATTGAATTATTGAATGATTATGACTTTGAGATTCGTTACCACCCGGGGAAGGCAAATGTGGTAGCCGATGCCTTGAGCAGGAAGGACAGAGAACCCATTCGAGTAAAATCTATGAATATAATGATTCATAATAACCTTACTACTCAAATAAAGGAGGCGCAATAAGGAGTTTTAAAAAAGGGAAATTTAAAAGATGAAATACCCAAAGGATCGGAGAAGCATTTTAATATTCGGGAAGACGGAACCCGGTATAGGGCTGAAAGGATTTGGGTACCAAAATTTGGAGATATGAGAGAAATGGTACTTAGAGAAGCTCATAAAATCAGATACTCAATACATCCTGGAACAGGGAAGATGTACAAGGATCTCAAGAAACATTTTTGGTGGCCGGGTATGAAAGCCGATGTTGCTAAATACGTAGGAGAATGTTTGACGTGTTCTAAGGTCAAAGCTGAGCATCAGAAACCATCAGGTCTACTTCAACAACCCGAAATCCCAGAATGGAAATAGGAAAACATTACCATGGATTTCATTACTAAATTGCCATGGACTGCAAGTGGTTTTGATACTATTTGGGTAATAGTTGATCGTCTCACCAAATCAGCACACTTCCTGCCAATAAGAGAAGATGACAAGATGGAGAAGTTAGCAGGACTGTATTTGAAGGAAGTCATCTCCAGACATGGAATATAAATCTCTATTATCTCTGATAGGGATGGCAGATTTATTTCAAGATTCTGGCAGACATTACAGCAAGCATTAGGAACTCATCTAGACATGAGTACTGCCTATCATCCACAAACTGATGGGCAGAGTGAAAGGACGATACAAACGCTTGAAGACATGCTACAAGCATGTGTTATTGATTTCGGAAACAGTTGGGATCGACATCTACCGTTAGCAGAATTTTCCTACAACAACAGCTACCATTCAAGCATTGAGATGGCGCCGTTTGAAGCACTTTATGGTAGAAAGTGCAGGTCTCCGATTTGTTGGAGTGAAGTGGGGGATAGACAGATTACGGGTCCGGAGATTATACAAGAAACTACCGAGAAGATCATCCAAATTCAACAACGGTTGAAAACCGCCGAAAGTCGACAAAAGAGCTACGCTGACATTAAAAGAAAAGATATAGAATTTGAAATTGGAGAGATGGTCATGCTTAAAGTTGCACCTTGGAAAGGCGTTGTTCGATTTGGTAAACGAGAGAAATTAAATCCAAGGTATATTGGACCATTCAAGATTATTGATCGTGTCGGACCAGTAGCTTACCGACTTGAGTTACCTCAACAACTCGCGGCTGTACATAACACTTTCCACGTCTCGAATTTGAAGAAATGTTTTGCTAAAGAAGATCTCACTATTCCGTTAGATGAAATCCAAATCAACGAAAAACTTCAATTCATCGAAGAACCCGTCGAAATAATGGATCGTGAGGTTAAAAGACTTAAGCAAAACAAGATACCAATTGTTAAGGTTTGATGGAATGCTCGTAGAGGACTCGAGTTCACATGGGAGCGTGAAGATCAAATGAAAAAGAAATACCCACATCTATTTCCAGAAGATTCGTCAACACCTTCAACAGCTTAAAATTTCGGGACGAAATTTATTTAACGGGTAGGTACTGTAGTGACCCAAACTTTTCCATGTTTATATATATTAATTGAGATTGATATTTACATGATTAAATGTTTCCAACATGTTAAGTGATATTTCTCTAAACATACATATTATTCGACGCAATATCAGTCATATTTCATCAGCTTTTATCATTTAAAAAGACATTCAACGTATAATATTCAAGAAAAACGACAAAAGTGGACAAGAGCTTGAAGTTTGAAGAAACGATGATAAAACGATAGTTTTAACCAAATTTATATCAAGAAACGTTTATCCGAATGAAAGTACAAGATAGATGAAGAAAAGAGTTCAAATGGAAAGTGCCAAGTTAGTACACGTCAATACGGGATCAACAAAGAACAAACGAAAAAGAAAAATAAGGGAAACTGTCATTAACACATACGCGAATCGTGTAGGTCTACACGAAACGCGTAGTAATTTGTTCTTACGCGAATCGTGTAGCCATACACGAAACGCGTAGTATTAGGCAGAACATAATCATTGATTCAGATAAGGGCGGCTGGCTTTTGAGTTTTAAAACAATTCTTTTGTTGAATTGTGATACAGCAAGGAACCAATTAAGCTCAACTACTCCCTTCTATTCATGTTAAATACGGAGTATGTACAGAGGGGGAGAACACACAGGACACATATCAATTACTATACAAAAATTGTTACTTTAGTTACTTTATATTTTTCAAGTACTCCGTATAATTTAGTTCCGTATTATAGTTGAAGAATTAAGATAGTTTCAAATATTAAGGGTGTATTGTTCGTGATTACGGGTGTTATTATTGTAATTTTCTACCGTTTGAAGTTAATGAAAGTGAAGAATTTTTAGTAAGTTTACTCTGTTAAAATTATCGTTGTTATTATGGTTGCATATTTATATTTTTATGTTTACCCTAGTGTAATGAATAGCTAAATTTCCTTAGTGTTTGCTTAGATGTAGAGCCCCTAGTGAAATGGATTGTTATCAATTGTAAAAGTTAAAATGTAACTTTAGTATTTTTAATATTGAGCCTAGTTAAAAGAACCATTATTGTGTAATTAGGTATTTAACCCTTGCCACTTAATTTATTAAATTTAAATAACGAAAGTTGTTTTTATTTACATAAATTAAGCTTCAACATTAAAATGATCTAGACGAATTTATGGATAAATTATTAACACCAATTTAGAAATAAACTTCGGTGGTTTGGGTAATATCAATAATTATATGATAGTGAAATTGTAAAAAGGGAAACCGTTACGATTTGGGTATTGGCGAAAGTCAAAACTAGGCTAGGTCTCAATTTAAATACTTAGGGAATAGTAGCTATCTAAATAGAATCCGATGAAAATTAGATTTATTTTAGTTAGTCGTAACCTTATATTTATTCGAAAGAAAAATATAAAGTTTATTACTAAAACATTTTAAATAGGGCGTAAACTTAAAACAATCCATGGACCTAGGGGTAACACATTTAAGTAAACACTCCCATTTATCCCATTTATATTTATTATAAAAGTATTATTATTATTATTTACGAATTATTATTATAAAATATAAAAGATTACACAAAAATACTTAAAATTCGTACCAGACTGTTTGTCACATCGTATAAGTCATACGCGAAACGTGTATGATTACACGAAACGCGTACGCCTGTTTATCAAACTGTACGATCAGATCTACACAATTCGTGTAAGGTTTAAGATATACGCGATACGCGTATAAATACGCAAAACGCGTAGACAGTAATCCGGCTACAGTACCAGTAGGGTTAAAATTAGCGTTTTAATTATTTAATTAGTTTAAAATTAGGGTTTTAGCCTTTTTACTATTATATTTAGGTTATTACTATATAATTTATATTAGTTCTTATAAAATACTTTAATACATGTTAAATCCTAATAATTAGTGTTAATTATAATACTTTATAATTAGAAATTAGTTTACAATTAGTTAATCATTTTAATTCCTTTTAGTTTGTATTAATCTTTTTAAACATGTCATTTAGTTAATTTAAATAAGTTTATATTATAATTGCTCAAAACAAAATTTTAAACATATAGTTTTATTAAAAGTTACTATTTTACTAATTACCATTTAGTAATATAATTAATACATCATAATTAGTATAATTTCATTTAGTTCCTTTTTAAGTTAATTATTGTAATCTTGTAATTTTATTTAGTAAATTAGTTTAAGTTATTTTCTTTTACTATTATTTTATAAATTCCTAATCCAAAACCCCCTTTAATTAAGTTTGACATCAAAGACTATTAAAAACCATTAAACACTCCATCTCACTGTGGAACGAATCGGATTTACCGACAAACTAAACTACACGGATAGGACTAGTTGCCTATATATGTGTGAAATCAACCTGAATTCAATAAAATACCACATATACAATAAATCAATTCGTGTAACAAAACAACTCAAATCCGTTCATAAATAAAGGTTACGTTTCGCAACATCAACTTTTTGGCGCCGCTGCCGGGGAGTTGGCAGTTAAATAAATAGATAATTTTTCTGATTCGTAGTAGTAGTTGGATTTGTACGTGGACCGGGTTGTTGGATCACCAATTTTATTGGTCAATAGAAGGATCCTGCCCCTCTGCTGCATCTTTTGGCTATTCGAAACGTGGGCAAAATCAGAAGGAAAATCTGTTTGTTTAAGGTTTTTTATCATTGTTTTTATGTTATTCGATCCTTTCGAGGAAATTCATTTCCAAGAAAGTTCAAAGTTTATGAATAAATCCTTTAGTTCTTTGTACAATTTCCCAATTGTATGATCCGTTCAGAAAATACTAAACTCGTTAAACTTAATCCGGAACCTCAAAGAATTAATAAAGGACAAAAACAACAAAAAGAAATAGGAAGTACTAGTGATTTTAAAACACCGAAAAACACAAAAAAAGAGAAACAAATAGGTAACCCTAGATAAACCTTCAGTGTTGTGATTGCATAATAGAAATTAATGCATGAACTTACGTTCCTCCAACGCTGAATTAACTCCTTCACATCCTGAACCCGAAAGAAAATTCCACGAACGCTTAAGAGCTCAAGAAGTAGAATCTCTTGCTAAAAATTTAGAGTCACTTTCCTTAGAATCCGACTCTGAACCAATAATTCAACCAATCATAGAGCCGTTTATTAAAGAAGAAGAAGAAATGGCTGATACAAATCAAACGATGGAAGCATTAATGAAGGCCACAAGAAAAGGTCAAGGCCACGCAATCATCCAACCCACAATGAGTGATGGCTTTGAAATAAAAGGTCAATTTTTACACATGGTAACTAATACATGTCAATTCGGTGGAGCCCCAAATGAGGATGCTAAAGAGCATCTTCGTAAGTTTGTAAGCATTTGCAAGCTTTTCAAAATCAAAGATGTCACCGATGAAGTTGCATGTTTAAAAATCTTTCCATGGTCCTTAAAAGATGATGCAAGAGATTGGCTAGACTCATTACCAGAAGGTTATATTGAAAACTGGAATGATATGATGGATAAGTTTTTGTCAGAATTCTTTCCTGCTTCAAAAGCAGCAAAATTGCAAAGTGATATAAATCACTTTATGCAAAAGCCTAATGAAACTCTTTATGAAGCTTGGACCCGATTCAACAAAATGCTTAGGGTATGTCCTCAACACGGGTTGAATACATTCCAAAAGGTCCAAATATTCTATAAAGGAGTCAATGTGGCAACTAGAAAAGATATAGATGTTGCAGCCGGAGGTTCGATCATGAAGAAAACACCTGAAGACGCTCACACAATCATTGCTGATTTAGCTTCCCATTCCCATAATTGGCATCAAGAAATAGAATTCTCTAGATCATCAAATGTTGCTAGTATTGAAAGCAATGATGAATTGCTTCTTTAAAAGTTCAAATAGCAAATCAAGCAAGGCAAATCGAGAAAGTAACCAAGGAAATGTATGCTATCAGAGTAGGATGTGAACTATGCCAAGGTCCCCATCTTACTAGAGATTGTGATCAAAGTACAATGGAAGAGCAAGCAAATTTCTTAGGTTACTTACGAAAAGGTGAAATGAACTTCAGTGATTTTCCAGCTATAGAAGCAAACAACCGAAAATATCCTCCTATAAACAGCTATCAAGTAGGAGGACCTTCAGGATCAAATAATAATAACTATCAAAATAATAATAACTATCAAGGAGGAAATCCAGGTTACCAAAATAACCGGATTTTCCCAAATCAAAATCAAAGAAATCCGCCACCAGGTTATAATAACCGAAATCAACCTCAACGAAATTATCAAAATAATTTCCAACACAATCAAACACAACCACTAGCACTTATGCAACCACAACCATTAGCAATTATGCAACCTCAACCTGAGAGGAAATCTGGTTTAGAAGATCTCTTAAGAGATTTTATGGTTAAGCACGAGCAAAATGCAGAGCTCCAAACTCAGCAAATCCGAAATCAACAAGCCACAATACAAAACTTAGAAAGGGATGTTGGAAGGATATCACAGTTACTATCAGAGAGACCACCAGGTACTCTCCCCTCAAATACTCAAGTGAATCCCAACAACCCCCAAACAAGGAACGAGCATGTAAATGCTATAACTACTAGAAGTGGTTTAACTACTAAACCGGAGACTCTTAAGTCTCCGGAAGTTCCTTTATGTCCTTCTGTTTTACAAATTCCGGTTGATGAAAATGAGCAAGTTGACAAAGAACAAGAGAAAGATGATCCACCTGAGGTCATACCAAAGAAAAGTGAAGAACCAACAGTAAAGGTGCATAAGGAACCCATTCCATACCCAAAACCATTAAAGAAAGACAGACTCGCAAGGCGGTATGAGAAATTTGCGGACATGATTAAGCAAATTAGCATTAACATGCCACTCGCGGAGGTTCTTAGGGATATGCCCAATTACGGGAAGTTTTTAAAGGATCTCATATCCTCGAAGGGTAAATACCACGACGTTTCTGCCACATTCCTCCATGAGGAATGTTCGGCCATCTTAAAGAAACAAAATGTACCTCCAAAATTAGGAGACTCTGGTAGTTTTATCATACCATGTATGATGGGTGATTCGGTAGTGTACGATGCACTAGCCGACCTAGGTGCAAGTGTTAACTTAATGCCTTACTCGTTATATTTAAAACTTGACTTAGGAGACTTAAAACCAACCCGAATGGGTATTCGATTAGCAAACCAATCATTTGATACTCCCATAGGTATAGCCGAGGATATACTTGTAAAAGTTGGCTCACTTATCTTTCCCGTCGACTTCGTTATTCTAGAAATGCAAGAGGACACAAAAGTTCCTATCATTTTAGGACGTCCTTTCCTAAACACTGCAGATGCTATCATTAATGTCCAAAAAGAACAATTGAGTCTAGGTGTGGGAAACGAGAGAATAATTTGTCACATTGACAAAGCCATGAAAAGACCCACTTCTACCAATGACTCTTGTTTTCAAATTGATGTTATAGATCTTTGTGTCGAGAATGAATTGAAGGAGCTACTTGAAATTGATATCCCGGGGTTAGCCCCGGTAAGTGAGAATGAATACTTCAATATTGATAAAGATTTTGATGAGTTGATGAAGGTGGTCACGGATGACGAGATCATAATAGAAGAAATTCCCAAGGAAGAGGAATCGTTTGAGGAAATCAAAAATGAAGATAGATTTCGTATAAAAAATTCCTTAGAAGAACCACCCGTACTAGAGCTTAAAGAGCTACCCAAACACTTGGAGTATGCTTATCTCGAAGGTACATCTCAATTACCAGTAATTATTGCTTCACATCTTTCAGATAATGAGAAGGATAAGCTAATTTCTGTATTAAAAACCCATAAAAAGGCTATAGCCTGGAAAACAACCGACATTCCGGGAATAAACCCGTCTTATTGTACACATAAAATTCTCCTTGAGAATGACTACAAACCCGTAGTACAAAGACAACGCAGGCTAAATCCCAACATGAAAGAGGTTGTTAAAAAGGAGGTCGTCAAGCTTCTTGATGCCGGGTTAATCTACCCCATCTCCGATAGTCCATGGGTTAGTCCAGTACAAGTAGTACCTAAAAAGGGGGGTACAACCGTTATATTAAATGAAAAGGACGAACTCGTCCTAACTAGAACAGTTACCGGCTGGAGAATCTGTATTGATTACAGACGTCTAAATGATGCCACTAGAAAGGATCATTTCCCGTTACCTTTTATTGATCAAATGCTTGAATGATTAGCGGGAAAAGAATATTATTGCTTTTTAGACGGTTTCTCCGGTTACTTCCAAATTCCAATTGATCCCAACGACCAAGAAAAGACCACATTCACTTGTCCTTTCGGTACCTTTGCCTATCGCCGCATGCCGTTTGGTTTATGCAATGCAACCCGGAACCTTTCAAAGGTGCATGATGGCAATCTTTGATGATATGGTAGAGGATTGTATGGAAGTCTTCATGGATGACTTTTCCGTATTTGGAGACTCCTTTGAATCGTGTCTTTTCAACCTTGAACGTATGCTTATCCGATGTGAGAAAGCAAACTTGGTCCTAAATTGGGAAAAATGCCACTTCATGGTGAAAGAGGGCATTGTACTTGGTCACAAAATATCTCGTGCGGGAATAGAGGTAGATAAAGCTAAAATTGAAGTTATCTCTAAGCTACCTAAACCATAAAATGTTAAAGCAATTAGAAGCTTTCTTGGTCACGCAGGATTCTATAGGCGATTTATCAAAGATTTTTCTAAAATCGCCCGCCCATTGACCAAACTTCTTGAAAAGGATGCTCCATTTGACTTCGATTCTAATTGCGAGAATGCATTCTCGATTCTAAAGTCAAAACTCACACAAGCTCTAATTATGGTATCTCCGGATTGGAGTATGCCATTTGAGCTAATGTGTGACGCAAGCGACTATGCTTTAGGTGCTGTTTTAGGACAACGTCCCGATAATCATTTTCTTCCGATTTATTATGCAAGTAAAACTCTAACGGGAGCCCAAATTAATTATACCACCACGGAAAAAGAACTCCTAGCGGTTGTTTATGCATTTGATAAATTTCGGTCATATTTGGTGTTGTCCAAGACCATTGTTTACACGGACCATTCGGCACTTAGGTATTTATTCTCGAAACTAGATGCAAAACATCGTCTCATACGTTGGGTTCTTTTACTTCAAGAATTTGACATTGAGATACGTGATAAGAAAGGAGCCGAGAATCTAGCTGCCGATCATTTATCCCGACTTGAAAACCCCGAATTAGATAAACTTGATGATACAATCATCAAAGATACATTTCCTGACGAATCTCTAATGGGGGTTGAAAAAGAATCTGAAACCCCATGGTTTGCCCATTTTGCAAACTATCTTGCTTCAGACATTCTACAAAAAGGACTTACTTATCAGCAAAAGAAGAAATTCTTTGCAGATTTGAAGTCATATTTCTGGGAATACCCAGACCTATTTCGTGTTGGTGCGGATCAAATAATTCGCCGTTGTGTGTACGGACAAGAAGCTCAACAAATTCTTGAGCATTGCCATCAAGGGCCAACCGGCGGTCATTTCGGACCAAACCACACTGCAAGAAAAATCCTTGAATCGGGCTTTTATTGGCCCACGATCTTTAAAGATGCCCATGATTTCGTTCGGACTTGTAATGCATGCCAACGAACGGGCAACATCACGAAAAAGGATGAGATGACTCAAACCGGCATCCAAGTTTATGAAATCTTTGACATTTGGGGAATAGATTTCATGGGACCATTTCCAAGTTCACATAAGTGCAAGTACATACTAGTAGCCGTTGATTATGTATCCAAGTGGGCTGAAGCAAAAGCTTTGCCTACAAATGATGCTAGGGTGGTGGTAAACTTCTTGAAAAATCTCTTCTCACGCTTTGGAATCCCAAAAGCACTCATATCCGACCGAGGAACACATTTTACCAACAACCTTCTTGAAAAGGTGTTGAAGAAGTATGGCGTAACTCATCGTTTCTCTACTCCGTACCACCCGCAAACAAGTGGTCAAGTGGAGAACACGAATCGTGCCTTAAAACGCATACTTGAGAAGACGGTTAATAACAACCCTAAAATCTGGCAACGCAAGTTAGATGACGCGTTGTGGGCTTTTAGGACTGCGTATAAAACACCAATAGGTACCACACCATTTAGACTTGTATACGGTAAAGCGTGTCATCTACCTGTTGAAGTTGAACACAAGGCATACTGGGCTATGAGAGAATGTAATACTGACCTTGTACAAGCCGGAGAAAATAGGTTATTACAACTTAACGAACTAGATGAATTAAGATTACAAGCCTACGAAAATTCTAAAACATATAAAGAAAAAACTAAAGTATGGCACGATGCACGATTAAAAAAGAAAGAATTTGAACAAGGGGATAAAGTATTGGTATTCCAATCACGTTTCAAGTTTTCACCTGGTAAACTTAGATCCCGATGGACTGGGCCATATATAATAAAACAGGTTTTTCCATCTGTATATGCAGAGTTGTATGGTAAAGATGGTGGAACTTTCAAAGTGAACGGACACAGACTCAAGTTATACTTTGAAGAAATCAATACTACGGAAAGAGACGAAATCACCTTCTACCCTAAGGACAAATAAATTCAGGGTAACTCTAAGGTTTTAAACTCCATTCTCGATTTTAATTCTTATCTTTAAGAGTGGGGTTAGATTGGTCTTTTCCTAGCAGACCCTAAAGAACTAGTCTTCTCCCTCCATTCTACCTTTTTAATTTCTTTTTGTTTTTATTGTGTAATTTCAAGATGCGCAGTCAGTATATCTACAACCATTTCATTTTAAAGTGCGATAAGATTTTACCGAGGGATGTGGTGTTAGATATTAAGAAAAGATGCGATAAGGCGAGGAAAGAAGAAAGACAGAAACTAAATGAGACAAACTATGCAAGAGGAAAATCTAAATCAGCTAAAAGGCGTCGAGCACGTCATTTGGGTAAATGTGTGAAATGTGGAAAACCGACTCACTCCGGAGATTGCCCAAAGAACCAAACGGACTCTAATTACGAGTACGTAACCTTATGCCGAGAAGGGCCTTTAAAATGTGCAGAAGAAAACCTCTTAAACCAGCGAGGTTACGCCTACGAAGCAATGGGGAGCGAAATAATGCGACTCCACTACGAGGCGAGCCAACGAGGCTTCACTCTTTAAATCTTTTTCTCGCCAATTGTGTGTTTGTGCATTTTTGTGTGTAATGTTTTGGTGTGTTTGGTGTGTTTTTATTTGTTGTATGTTCTATTAAAACAGTCTACCATTTAAAAGTGATGAACCTTGAGTTCAATATGTTTTCATTGAAAACGATAAATGTTAAGTGTTACAACTGAATTATCGTTTTTCAAATTGCACGAAATTTCTTGTTGGATTCATAAGATATCTGTTAAATAGTAAACCACGAAAACAAAATAAAAAATAAAATCCTTTCTACTAAATTAAAGGTGAAACGCCTTGAGTTTAACTTGTTTCTTTGAAAATGAAAATGTTAGGTGTCACAACTGAATTTTCATTCTTCAAAATTGCACAGAATTATTTTTTGTTAAATTCTAAAAGTCTATAGTAGATTAAAAAAATATACCTTTTTATCAATAACCGTAAAAATATATAACTTGTAAATCTTTGTCGTGGATAATGATAGGTTTGACGATCGAATTTATCTCTACCTAATCGATAGGAAACAAAGTTTTAAGTTTGAAAATTAGTTGATTTAGGGGTATACAAAAAAAATAGAGTGTATTTTAATTTGTGTAATTTTTATTTTTCATGTACTTGTTTTAAAATTAAAAATGTTAATAATTTTGACACAAAAATAGAGTGTTTTTATTTTATTTTATTTTAAATTTGTTTTCGAAAAACTTTAAAAACTTTAACTTTTAATGGATTGAATTTTATAAATTGAAATTAAAAATTTATAAACGGATTAAGATCAGGTCTAACAACCGAATTTCCGTTACAAATATAAATTTATAAAAGATATTTTTAAATTCAATTGATTTTAAGTTATATATAAAAAAAAAAAAATTACAGACAAAGCATACGCGTAACGTGTGGGGGTACACGAAACGCGTGGAATTCAAAGCATACGCGAAACGCGTAGACCTATGCGAAACGCGTAGACCTATGCGAAACGCGTAGGGTCAAAAATCTAGAAATATAACTGATCGATCAGGAGCCTGTTCTTCACACTCTCTTCTCAATTTTTTTTCTGTGGACGAGAGAAAAAACCAAAAACCCCAAAAATCACACCAAAAACTTAAATTAACACTTCCAATCTTCTCCAATTCTTCAATCTTTCAACATGCCTAGATTGGTAAGGGTCCTAAACCCATTTTACCTAGTGTTCTTCCAATTTTTCATTATATTTCTTTATAGCTTTAATCCGAAGTATATACATGTTCTTGTTGATTTTTGCTTGATTATTGCTATATTATTGTTGTTAGTATGATATTAAACCCGATTAGCATGAAAAATTGATGTTTAATTGGTTATTAAAAAATTAGGGTTTATACAAATTGGGGATAATTGTGAAATTGCTACTGAGGTGTGTTATTTTGGTTGTAATTAAATGTTTTTAAGTGTTTTGTCAGTAGTTATAACTCTTGAACATGATTTTGTTTGTTTGATTTTGTAATTTTTAATTTTAGTATGATTTTGATAGTTTTTGTCATTTTAATGAATCAAGTATGAACTTTAATGCTATTAAGGATTGTTTGGAAGCTGAAATACACGCAATGTGATTGAATTGAATTAGATACACTTAGATAAATTGCGTGTTTTCACTTGTGAATTAAACTTTGCATATGAAACTTGATTTTTGATTTATGATTTTTGGTTTGTTTCTGTTTTGTTTTGAATCATAGAACTAAAACTCCCAAAGTTGTTGAAATAAATTGATTCATGTGGTGTTGAAAACAAGTTTGTAGGTTGAATTTAGACTCTTTGCTAACATTAACACATCCTATTGGGATGATTTTCTTGTTTTAAAATGTTATGCAGGGACCATTTAGAATGAGGGCATTTAACCAACAACAAGCACAAGATCAAGTTACCCCCGAAATGGAACAACAACTCTTGAACCTACACCCGATCCTGCAATTTCCTAACGAATTACATCAAAGGGTGCAAAAAGTTAAGGATTTACTCATTCTGGTAAATCGAACCATCTCTCCAGTTTACGTTGTTGATTGGGATCCCCTAGGAGACCCAGTCAACTTAGATACACCGATAAGGGAAATTTTAACCCAAAGTTTCACGGATGAATTTGGGGTAATTACGTATTATAATGACTTTGAGAGATTGTTTAGGTTGAATTCTCCTGTATATAGAGAATTGTGTTTGGAATTCTATTCTACCGTCAGGATGAATATACACCCTGAAAATATCGAAGATACTAGATTTCTACAATTTCTACTAGGTGGGGTAGATAGAGAAATGTCCCTAGGTGACATGACTTTGGCTTTAGGAATTTACGACGGTAATCAGATAAATGCTCCCGGTTTTTGGGAATATATTTTTACAGGAGCTAAGTATACAGGAGATTATGATTCTTTGAGCGTCTGGCGTTCTTTTTCCCAAAAGAATACATATGTAGCAGGCCAAGAATCATACCTTAAGATCACTGATGTTCGCTATCGAATAATTCATAAATTTATAGCGAACACAATTAACCAAAGGGCATTCCTTAATACAGATAAGATTAATTATGTTGACCTTTGGTATTTGGATGCAATCAGAGATAGGGATACATTTATTAGTATACCCTATGGAGTGGCCTAATTTTTGGCCCATATAGGTAAGGGTGCTCGAGGATCCAGTGACATGTCGGGAGGACACTATGTCACGTGTTTGGTAGCCTGGTTCGGTCTCAACCCGAACGAATTAGATCCTCCAATCCAGCCGATAGATCAACGGGTTCGTACTTTAGGATTGGAGGTGTATAAGATAGCTAAGGCTATACGTGTGAGGGGTGGGGTACGTAGTTTAAGGCAACAGGAAGTTGCTGCTCACGCACCTATGGAGGAGGATGATGAACCCACGAGGGAAGCTAGGAGGAGACGCAGAGAGACAGATCAGGCTAGCTCGTCTCATACAGGTACTTCTGATTTCGATATGCTCCAAAATTCTTTTAACGCATTGAGTTTAGATGTACGTAACTCATATCAAAACTGGGGAGTGAGATCAGAAGACCAGTATACTGCTTTGTCTCAGCAATTGGGGGATATTAGGCATACCCAACTAGATCAGTATAATATTCTGTCTAACATCCGATACGATCAGAGGGGTCAGGGATCACAATTAGAGTGGGCGCATCATCAGGCATATTTATACGCGTCTAACCCGCAGAATTACGCACCCTCAGCCTATCCTTCATACCCCCAATGGCAGACACCCAATGACCCTCTACCTCCACCATATGACTATAACGCCGCCATAGCCGCGAGTCAGGATGCATATAGGCGTTTCTACGAGGAACAACGCCTAAACGAACAACGGCAGCGACAGCAACAGGAAGAGGGCGAACATGGAGGCCCATTTTGGAATCCATTTAACTAGTTCTATTCTTTAAAACATTTTTATTTTTATGGTTTGTAATAACATAATAGTATGGTGTGTATTGATACTTTTAATGTTTCTTATGTTTTATTATATATTAGCAAGAAAGTAGTGTGGGGTAAAATTGTTTTGTACGATTGAAGTACAACCCCATGTTTTGTATGTTTTTAACATGGTTTTGACAGGTACAGAAGAAAACGCAATTAGATGAAACGAAACATCGAATTACATTGTGATACAAACGTTGGATATAATCATAGGAAAAACAATTTGAAAATCCAAATCGGTTAACAAAGGAAGTTCCAAATACTTCACACTTTTTGTCCTATCAAATTTATACATTATTATCTGATTTTATGTAATGAGGGCATTACATAATCTCAAGTGTGGGGTGGGAATATATAAATTCTCGAGAACTTATAATTTGGTGATTTTTATCAAAGATTTATAAAAATTTTAAACAAATATATCAAATGAATTTTTAAGGTAACTACGAGCAATTAAAGCATAGGTGTCAAAAACCGAAATTATCGTCTCAATACAGTAAAAACGCATAAGTTTATTTGTTTAAAACCTATAAAAGAAAACCAATTATAACAAGAATTTATAAAACCTTATGTTGAGAACCATATATCACATGTTTCTATGAAGTTATTGCAGATATCATTACTTTGGAACGTATAAACCTGAATATTCCATTATTACGAGTAGTAGAGGATGAATCAAGTCCATCCCGTAAGGAAGTAAAGTCTTCCAAATTGACACACTTGCTAACTTATGTTAGAAGATGTAGTCCAGAACAGCTGTAGGTTGACGAAAAATCTTGAAAAGTCATCCCTATCATCGGCTGGAAATCCACCTAACCTCAGCATCAAATAGGGTTTTTGGTGGTCAGACTTATCCTACCCATGAGATGGATCTGTCTCGTACAATGGGGGGGCACAATGCAAATTAGCTTTTAAGACTAATGAATCTAATCCCCAGATGGATGATCTCCGTAAAGATTAACCGCATCTATGTTTGACCGCGGTCAACATACATATGCCATAACAAATTGAGGTGTGCAAACTCATGGTTCACCGATGATATTTGGACACGATATAATTTTGTTCTAAAACCTATGCTATTTTATGAATTATATTGTGTAAAACTATTTTTTGGACATTCGGCTTCAAGTTCCATGATACTACAATCATGGGGGCGAATAGCTTGCTAATCGCTGACTGAGACTTCGGTTTTCAGTTACCCTCAACCGGAATTTGAGGTTAAAACCGGAAAACGTGTCTAGTGTAAAAACTAGCATGACATTTTATAAAATCATAAAACATTTTCACAAGGTCCAATTTTCCCTAAGGATCCAAATTTTTAAACCCTAATCACGAGTTTCATGTTTGTTTCTGTTGTCAGAATTTCGTTTCGTGTGGTGTGCGTGTGATTCAATAAAAATTGTGTAGTGTTTCAAACTATTCCATATAGCGTGTGTTTCATTTCGTGTAGTGTGTGTTGTGTGATCTAATGTTCAATAAGGAAAAATATGTAATGTTCCGATTCTGTTAAAAGATGTAATTGCTTGAGGACAAGCAACGTTCAAGTGTGGGGTATTTTGATATTGCTCTAAACATACATATTATTCGACGCAATATCAGTCATATTTCATCAGCTTTTATCATTTAAAAAGACATTCAACGTATAATATTCAAGAAAAACGACAAAAGTGGACAAGAGCTTGAAGTTTGAAGAAACGATGATAAAACGATAGTTTTAACCAAATTTATATCAAGAAACGTTTATCCGAATGAAAGTACAAGATAGATGAAGAAAAGAGTTCAAATGGAAAGTGCCAAGTCAGTACACATCAATACGGGATCAACAAAGAACAAACGAAAAAGAAAAATAAGGGAAACTGTCATTAACACATACGCGAATCGTGTAGGTCTACACGAAACGCGTAGTAATTTGTTCTTACGCGAATTGTGTAGCCATACACGAAACGCGTAGTATTAGGCAGAACATAATCATTGATTCAGATAAGGGCGGCTGGCTTTTGAGTTTTAAAACAATTCTTTTGTTGAATTGTGATACAGCAAGGAACAAATTAAGCTCAACTACTCCCTTCTATTCATGTTAAATACGGAGTATGTACAGAGGGGGAGAACACACAGGACACATATCAATTACTATACAAAAATTGTTACTTTAGTTACTTTATATTTTTCAAGTACTCCGTATAATTTAGTTCCGTATTATAGTTGAAGAATTAAGATAGTTTCAAATATTAAGGGTGTATTGTTCGTGATTACGGGTGTTATTATTGTAATTTTCTACCGTTTGAAGTTAATGAAAGTGAAGAATTTTTAGTAAGTTTACTCTGTTAAAATTATCGTTGTTATTATGGTTGCATATTTATATTTTTATGTTTACCCTAGTGTAATGAATAGCTAAATTTCCTTAGTGTTTGCTTAGATGTAGAGCCCCTAGTGAAATGGATTGTTATCAATTGTAAAAGTTAAAATGTAACTTTAGTATTTTTAATATTGAGCCTAGTTAAAAGAACCATTATTGTGTAATTAGGTATTTAACCCTTGCCACTTAATTTATTAAATTTAAATAACGAAAGTTGTTTTTATTTACATAAATTAAGCTTCAACATTAAAATGATCTAGACGAATTTATGGATAAATTATTAACACCAATTTAGAAATAAACTTTGGTGGTTTGGGTAATATCAATAATTATATGATAGTGAAATTGTAAAAAGGGAAACCGTTACGATTTGGGTATTGGCGAAAGTCAAAACTAGGCTAGGTCTCAATTTAAATACTTAGGGAATAGTAGCTATCTAAATAGAATCCGATGAAAATTAGATTTATTTTAGTTAGTCGTAACCTTATATTTATTCGAAAGAAAAATATAAAGTTTATTACTAAAACATTTTAAATAGGGCGTAAACTTAAAACAATCCATGGACCTAGGGGTAACACATTTAAGTAAACACTCCCATTTATCCCATTTATATTTATTATAAAAGTATTATTATTATTATTTACGAATTATTATTATAAAATATAAAAGATTACACAAAAATACTTAAAATTCGTACCAGACTGTTTGTCACATCGTATAAGTCATACGTGAAACGTGTATGATTACACGAAACGCGTACGCCTGTTTATCAAACTGTACGATCAGATCTACACAATTCGTGTAAGGTTTAAGATATACGCGATACGCGTATAAATACGCGAAACGCGTAGACAGTAATCCGGCTACAGTACCAGTAGGGTTAAAATTAGGGTTTTAATTATTTAATTAGTTTAAAATTAGGGTTTTAGCCTTTTTACTATTATATTTAGGTTATTACTATATAATTTATATTAGTTCTTATAAAATACTTTAATACATGTTAAATCCTAATAATTAGTGTTAATTATAATACTTTATAATTAGAAATTAGTTTACAATTAGTTAATCATTTTAATTCCTTTTAATTTGTATTAATCTTTTTAAACATGTCATTTAGTTAATTTAAATAAGTTTATATTATAATTGCTCAAAACAAAATTTTAAACATATAGTTTTATTAAAAGTTACTATTTTACTAATTACCATTTAGTAATATAATTAATACATCATAATTAGTATAATTTCATTTAGTTCCTTTTTAAGTTAATTATTGTAATCTTGTAATTTTATTTAGTAAATTAGTTTAAGTTATTTTATTTTACTATTATTTTATAAATTCCTAATCCAAAACCCCCTTTAATTAAGTTTGACATCAAAGACTATTAAAAACCATTAAACACTCCATCTCACTGTGGAACGAATCAGATTTACCGACAAACTAAACTACACGGATAGGACTAGTTGCCTATATATGTGTGAAATCAACCTGAATTCAATACAATACCACATATACAATAAATCAATTCGTGTAACAAAACAACTCAAATCCGTTCATAAATAAAGGTTACGTTTCGCAACATCATTAAGCAATCAAACTTGTTAAGACTTGATTAATTGAAATATGTTTCATATAGACAATTGACCACCCAAGTTGACCGGCGATTCACGAACGTTAAAACTTGTAAAAACGACATGACGATATATATATGGGTATACATATGGTTAACATGAGATTATGATAAGTAAGTATCTCCATAAGTATATTAACAATGAGTTATATACATATAAACAAGACTACTAACTTAAGGATTTCGAAACGAGACATATATGTAACGATTATCGTTGTAACGACATTTAAATGTATATATATCATATTAAGATATATTAATATATCATAATATCATGATAATATAATAATTTAACATCTCATTAGATATAATAAACAATGGGTTAACAACATTAATTGAGATCGTTAACTTAAAGGTTTCAAAACAACACTTACATGTAACGACTAACGATGACTTAACGACTCAGTTAAAATGTATATACATGTAGTGTATTTAGATGTATTAAAATACTTTTGGAAGACTTCAAGACATATATCAAAACACTCATACTTAACGAAAATGGTTACAGTTACTTTTCCATTCTTTTCTTTCATCAAGAATTCTAGTCGTATTCTTACCCGTATTATACACAGCTTCAAAATGTACTTACTATGAGTATATACCAATAGGAACTAGCATGGGATTCCACTCTTGATTATGTCATGTATGACTAATCAATTTTAACTTCTACCATGAGCTAGTCAACTAACTAGAACTCCTTTTTACCCCACTCACCACTCACCAATTACCACTCATCATTCACTCCATTTCACTTCCAATTCTCTTTCTAATTCTCTCTCAACACACACACACTATTATGAACATATTTTTCCAGTAGTTAATCATCATCTTCATCAAAAATCACTTCAAGAATCAAGCTATAATCATCATAGGAAGAACACTTCAAGAACACTTCAAAAATCCCTTCAAGTTTACTAATTTACTTCCAAGCTTTCTAATCCATTCCAAGTAATCATCTAAGATCAAGAAACCTTTGTTATATACAGTAGGTTATCTTTCTTATTCAAGGTAATATTCATATTCAAACTTTGATTCAATTTCTATAACTATAAACTATCTTAATTCGAGTAAAAATCTTACTTGAACTTGTTTTTGTGTCATGATCCTACTTCAAGAACTTTCAAGCCATCCAAGATCCTTTGAAGCTAGATCATTTCTTGTCACTTCCAGTAGGTTTACCTACTAAACTTGAGGTAGTAATGATGTTCATAACATCATTCGATTCATATATATAAAACTATCTTATTCGAAGGTTTAAACTCGTAATCACTAGAACATAGTTTAGTTAATTCTAAACTTGTTCGCAAACAAAAGTTAATCCTTCTAACTTGACTTTTAAAATTAACTACACACATGTTCTATATCTATATGATATGCTAACTTAATGATTTAAAACCTGGAAACACGAAAAACACCGTAAAACCGGATTTACGCCGTCGTAGTAACACCGCGGGCTGTTTTGGGTTAGTTAATTAAAAACTATGATAAACTTTGATTTAAAAGTTGTTATTCTGAGAAAATGATTTTTATTATGAACATGAAACTATATCCAAAAATTATGGTTAAACTCATAGTGGAAGTATGTTTTCTAAAATGGTCATCTAGACGTCGTTCTTTCGACTGAAATGACTACCTTTACAAAAATGACTTGTAACTTATTTTTCCGACTATAAACCTATACTTTTTCTGTTTAGATTCATAAAATAGAGTTCAATATGAAACCATAGCAATTTGATTCACTCAAAACGGATTTAAAATGAAGAAGTTATGGGTAAAACAAGATTGGATAATTTTTCTCATTTTAGCTACGTGAAAATTGGTAACAAATCTATTCCAACCATAACTTAATCAACTTGTATTGTATATTATGTAATCTTGAGATACCATAGACACGTATACAATGTTTCGACCTATCATGTCGACACATCTATATATATTTCGGAACAACCATAGACACTCTATATGTGAATGTTGGAGTTAGCTATACAGGGTTGAGGTTGATTCCAAAATATATATAGTTTGAGTTGTGATCAATACTGAGATACGTATACACTGGGTCGTGGATTGATTCAAGATAATATTTATCGATTTATTTCTGTACATCTAACTGTGGACAACTAGTTGTAGGTTACTAACGAGGACAGCTGACTTAATAAACTTAAAACATCAAAATATATTAAAAGTGTTGTAAATATATTTTAAACATACTTTGATATACATGTATATATTGTTATAGGTTCGTGAATCAACCAGTGGCCAAGTCTTACTTCCCGACGAAGTAAAAATCTGTGAAAGTGAGTTATAGTCCCACTTTTAAAATCTAATATTTTTGGGATGAGAATACATGCAGGTTTTATAAATGATTTACAAAATAGACACAAGTACGTGAAACTACATTCTATGGTTGAATTATCGAAATCGAATATGCCCCTTTTTATTAAGTCTGGTAATCTAAGAATTAGGGAACAGACACCCTAATTGACGCGAATCCTAAAGATAGATCTATTGGCCCTAACAAACCCCATCCAAAGTACCGGATGCTTTAGTACTTCGAAATTTATATCATATCCGAAGGGTATCCCGGAATGATGGGGATATTCTTAAATATGCATCTTGTTAATGTCAGTTACCAGGTGTTCACCATATCAATGATTTTTATCTCTATGTATGGGATGTGTATTGAAATATGAAATCTTGTGGTCTATTATTATGATTTGATATATATAGGTTAAACCTATAACTCACCAACATTTTTGTTGACGTTTTAAGCATGTTTATTCTCAGGTGATTATTAAGAGCTTCCGCTGTCGCATACTTAAATAAGGACGAGATTTGGAGTCCATGCTTGTATGATATTGTGTAAAAACAGCATTCAAGAAACTTATTTTGTTGTAACATATTTGTATTGTAAACCATTATGTAATGGTCGTGTGTAAACAGGATATTTTAGATTATCATTATTTGATAATCTACGTAAAGCTTTTTAAAACCTTTATCTATGAAATAAAGGTTATGGTTTGTTTTAAAAATGAATGCAGTCTTTGAAAAACGTCTCATATAGAGGTCAAAACCTCGCAACGAAATCAATTAATATGGAACGTTTTTAATCAATAAGAACGGGACATTTCATTATGACCTTCTCCCATAAGGATTTTATGTGTACAATACGAAGGATTTATACCTTTAATATCATGAATTTTCCATGCAATGGCTGGTTTATGAGCTTTTAGCACAAAAATGAGTTGAGATTTTTCATTTTCCGTAAGAGAAGATGATATTATTACAGGTAATTGAGATTCACCATGTAAATAAGCGTATTTCAAATGGTTTGGAAGTGGCTTTAACTCTAATATCGGTGGTTCTTCTATCGATGATTTGTATCGATATCTGTCTTCCTCTTTTAGCATTTGAAGTTCTTCTATTGTTGGTTCGTATTCATTAGCCATGAGTGCGGCTAATATTTCAGCTTCATCAATTGGTTCAATTCCTTCTCCTAAAGAACATTCTCATGTTCCTTGTAATTCTGGAAATTCTTGTAACAATTCTGTATGTGAATCTATAGTTTGAATATAATAACATGTATCATCTGCAGATTGCGGTTGTTGCATGGCTCTATCCACGGAAAAAGGTAACACTCTTGTCCTCTATACTTAGGGTCAGTTTCTTACCGAACACGTCTATTATTGCTTTAGCCGTGTTTAAGAATGGTCTTCCTAATATGAGAGGAACTCGAGAATCTTCTTCCATGTCCAGAATAACAAAGTCTACTGAAAAAATACTAAAGTACCAACTTTAACTAGCATGTTATCCATTATCCCTCTAGGATATTTTACTGATCGATTGGCTAGTTGTATGCTTATTCGTGTTGGTTTTAATTCTCCAAGGTCTAGTTTAGCGTATAATGAATACGACATTAAATTTATACTAGCACCTAAGTCTGCCAATGCTTCTATTGAACTAAGACTACACAGAAAACATGGAATTGTGAAACTTCCTGGATCTGATAATTTTTCTGGTATCTTATTCAACAGCACTGCAGAACAATTAGCATTCATTATAACAGCCGAGAGTTCTTTCATTTTCTTTCTATTCGTGATTAGATCTTTTAGGAATTTAGCATATCTTGGCATTCCTGAA
The DNA here is from genome assembly GCF_046630445.1 of Rutidosis leptorrhynchoides. Classification (NCBI taxonomy): domain Eukaryota; kingdom Viridiplantae; phylum Streptophyta; class Magnoliopsida; order Asterales; family Asteraceae; genus Rutidosis; species Rutidosis leptorrhynchoides. Next base: position 93,322,346 of record NC_092333.1, read on the forward strand.
ATCACATCAATGAAAGGAAGGTTGATATTTATTTGTTTAAACATATCCAAGAATTTGGATTGCTCGGCTTCAAGTCTTTGTTTTCTCATTTTACTCGAGTAAGGAAGTGGTGGTTGGTATGGTTTAACATAAGGTTTCACCTTAACTGTGTTATCTTCATTAACCTTTTCAACTACCGGTTCTGTTTCCTTCTCTTGCTCAGGCTGTGGTGCTTGTGGAGTAGGAATAAAGTCATCAGAAATTACAGGTATTTCAGGTGGTTTAAGTGTAATACCACTTCTTGTGGTAATGGCTTTAGCTGTTTCATTCAGGGGGTTAGCATTGGTATCATTCAGGGGGTTAGCATTTATCAACTCATATTCGTCAGGAAAACATTCTTATGGTTAACCATGACGATCTCACTCAAATTTCGGGACGAAATTTCTTTAACGGGTAGGTACTGTGACGACCCGGGAATTTTCGACCAAATTTAAACTTAATCTTTATATGATTTCGATACGATAAGCAAAGTCTGTTAGGTTGAGTCTCAAAAATTTTGAACTGTTTCATATATTCGATTGACCATTGACCGTTCCCGACGATTCACGAACAACTATTTGTAAATAGATATGTACATATTTAATATATATTAATTTGAAATGTTATATGATTCAATTATTAGAATTAACTATGTAAAATAAAATAAAATATGATATTATAATAATAATTATTATTTAAAACATAACTAAATATAAATAAAGTATATTGAATATATATTTTGTGATTTCGAATCTTTTTAGTAAACGACAGTAACATTCAAATTTGATTCGATCAATATTAAGCAAGTTAGATTCGAACCTATGTGATTTTAAAATAAACGGTGATACAAAAATGAGTTATATAAATTTTAGGCTTATTAAAAATGTATTTATGAGCTAATTTTTAAATTTGAACACTTTTCATATGTTACCTAGAATCGTGCACGGACAGTGATGTAATTTTTTATTTAGTAGTTAATAATCAAATTTTATACCATAATGACTAAAATAAATAAGTATACTTAAGGTAAAAATCTAGGATTTTTCTGTATACTTGTATCCGCTACTGATTAACAACGGAGTATGAAATACAGTCCGTAAAGGACGACGACTATTATATTCTCACGTTTTTATTTTTTTAAAATTATTATTATTTATTATTAATAGTATTAATATAATATAATTATTAGTTATCAAGTAAAGTGACAGATAACAAATTCAGGTACATGTATATTACTTTCCTACATATCTGTTTGCCCGTGATTCTATGTCAACCGCCCCACCATCTGTTCTTTCCAATTCTCATTCTGTTTCATATCTTGATTACTATACTACTACTTTAACACATATCAACTATCTCCATATATTTACATGTACATTACAAACAAATGCATCACAACATATACATACAAACAACACCATAAAAAAACTCTATGTCTTCTTCAATCCCCAATCCGCCATTTATTTAACTCTTTTGTTTCTTCTCTTTCTGACTAACGGGCAAACAACTTACAAACACCGCCACCCTTGCCAACCTACACCTATTATAAATATACCATCACCACCAAAATACAAACTCGCTACTACTTCCGTTTTTCTATTCCAAATGGATCAACCTTACCTCTGCTTGTACTTGTAACGTAACCACCAATACCTACTACTATTACACGAGCTGCAACTGTTTCAGATTCGAACACTATTAACTACCATGAACCCGTTACCACCATTCACCACCATGTACAACCACCTTCATAATCCTAAACCGCCACTAAACCCACCATCCATCTATCAATCTATTACACTTTCGTTTCCTTTCTGAATCAAACCAAGAACAAACCCATTAACTGATCACTATTTCTCTCTTAATTCTCAACCCAAATTATCACTGCCATACTACTATTATGATCTTATTTTTGATGATTAAATGAACCTCTTGAAAACCACCACCAAACACCCATATGTGTTTATCGAAATCTACTCAACAAACCATCATTGTTTCTTGCTGTTCGAAGACTATGGTTGCTCCAAGATGATAATTAGTTTGTTGTTACAATTATTCAATCGGATACCATCTCCTTTTCATAGGAAGACAACACACCATAACCATCTTATCAAACGGCTACCCTTCACCATCCTAACTTTCCACTATAAACCCACGATCACAACCACCATCAATTAACCCTCATGAATTATCACCATTTCAATCTCTTAGTTGTTTCCTGTCTCATCATGCTTGACTTCTAGAAACCATCAATCATCACCACTTATTTTAACACATGATCACCACCATCGTTCTTTTAGTTACTACTGTTTACTGTGTTATAATCGATCAAACCCAAACCAAACCCATCACCTTCAAGTTTCTGCTGTAGCTTATTATGATCTATTCCGATCGGATAAACCATCAAAAACCACATAAAGCTGCTACTATAGCTGCTGTGTTGTGACCAGCATGCTACCATTGTCGTTTATTCTATCTCTAGTACCATTACCATATTTGAACCGCTATTGTTGCCTAATGAAGAACGATGAAGATAATTATGTCAGATTGATGATGAATAAGGTGGTGTTACTTCTGCTACTTCGCAATTTATGTATCTATATCTATATTCTATAAAAGATGGTGAAGATTTGATTAGATAAAAAGTGATTTCTTGGTCCCTTTTCTTTCTCCTTGTGGCCGGCCATATACCAAGCTGGTAGCCCCACTTGTTGATTATTAATTAGAAAGGAAATCTAGCTGTTACAAAAGTATATAAGCCGTGATATTTTTTTAGTAATTGACTCCACGAACACATCAGGTTTCTGTTAAAACGAGCTGGGTTGATTTTCCTTAATGGGATTATTTCGTTTATTAGGTTGGACTATAAGGATTAGGCTCATAACTTCAAACATTTGATCCACTTTAGATCTAGGATAATTCGGTTTACATAACGGGATATAAGGAAGAAAAGGTTAAGCATAATGGAAGTAACAATTCATGATGATATCAAAATAATAACGTTTAAGATGAATGATAGATAAGATGATAACATGATTATGATAATTGATAACGATTATGGTGATGAATTAGATGATGCATGCGGTGAATAACGAGTGATGATGATGGATGATTATAGCATGGCGATAATTATGATAATGAGTTTATGATTTTATGAAGACAATAGAGGATGACTATAGTTTAAGATTATGATCATGTAAAAATGATCATGATTATGATTAAAATTTTGAATATGATTATAGACGTTGATGATGATATGATAAAAGTTGATCACGATTAAGTTTGTAGAGAAGAAGAAAAACTGAAATGGATCAATGGTTAGGGTGCGTGTCGGGTTGGCGAGAGGTCTTGGGTTCGAGCCCGGGCTCGGGCATTATTTTTTTAGAAAAGAAGAAGAAGGATGCAGAAGTAAAAGTTAAAAACAATTTAAGTTGGGTGTTACTTCAGAATTGAAACACATAGCGTAATGGTTAAGGATGTTATCGGATTAGCGGGACTTCGCGGGTTCAAACCCAGACTTGGGCATTTTTTTAGGACTACTTCTTTGAGGTAGTTATTTATTTATTTACTTATCATTATTATTATTCTTATTATTAATATCATTATAGTTATTAAAATAAATGTTAGTAATAATATTATTAGTAAAAATCATTATTTTTATAGTTATTATTATTAGTAGTATTATTATCATTATTATTATCATTATCATTAATATTATTATTATTATTATTATTATTATTATTATTATTATTATTATTATTATTATTATTATTATTATTATTATTGTTGTTGTTGTTGTTGTTGTTGTTATGATTACTACTTTTATATTAACAATATTATTATTATTATAACAAATAAATAATTTCTATATAAGAGTATATATATTCGAACCACCATAATATTACATATAATTATAAATATTAAGATTATTTATATAAATATTTACATATAACAAATTATTGATTTTAAATATAATATTAAACTATATAAATATTAACTATTTTAAATATATACAAATTAAATATAGAAGATGTATAATTTAAGATATAATATATGAATTTAATTGATTACAATTATATGTGTTAATATATATAAATGATATAGGTTCGCGAATCTGAGGCCAACCCTGCACTTGTTCAATGACGTCATATGTATTTTTACTATGAAATACAGTATTGTGAGTTTCATTACTCCTTTTTTAAATGTTTTTGCAATATATATTTTTGGGACTGAGAATACATGCGCTGCTTTTATAAATGTTTTACGAAATAGACACAAGTAATCGAAACTATATTATATGGTTGAATGATCGAAGCCGAATATGCCCCTTTTACTTGGTAACCTAAGAATTAGTAAACCAGTCTACTAATTGACGCGAATCCTAATGATAGATCTATTGGGCCTAACGAACCCCATCCGTTGTAGCGGATGCTTTAGTACTTCGATGTTGTTTTATATCATGTCCGATGGATGTCCCGGAATGATAGGGGATATTCTTATATGCATCTAGTTAATGTCGGTTACCAGGTGTTCAATCCATATGAATGATTTTTGTCTCTATGCATGGGACGTATATTTATGAAAAATGAAATTCTTGTGGTCTATTATACTATCTGAAATGATTATTTATGATAAACTAATGAACTCACCAACCTTTTGATTGACACTTTAAAGTATGTTTATTCTCAGGTATTAAAGAAATCTTTCGCTGTGCATTTGCTCATATTAGAGATATTACTTGGAGTCATTCATGACATATTTGAAAAGACGTTGCATTCGAGTCGTTGAGTTCATCAAGATTATTATTAAGTAAATTATAGTTGGATATATTATGAAATGGTATGCATGCCGTCAACTGTCGATGTAATGAAAGTTTGTCTTTTAAAAATGAATGCAATGTTTGTAAAATGTATCATATAGAGGTCAAGTACCTCGCGATGTAACCAAATGTAATGTATTCGTCCAGATGGATTAGGATGGGTTATTTCAGGTGGTATCAGAGCGGTGGTCTTAGCGAACCAGGTCTGCATTAGTGTGTCTAACTGATAAGTCATGATGATGCATTAGTGAGTCTGGACTTCGACCGTATCTGCATGTCAAAAGTTTTGCCTATCATTTCGTGTCGAAAATTTCTTGCTTATCATCCTTAAAGTCTAGACACGTCTTACTGCCTCTATTGCATAGACTCTGTATAGATAAATTCATATATTAGCGTATCTGTTATTGTTACCTTTGCCTGACAGCTTCCGTAGATTCCTCCGTAACTTATGGGATTTTAGTATTATATATGCATATGTAAATTATGTATTGCAGGGTACTAATCTACATCCTATAATCTATTTCTTATCGAAAATCCTTCATCTGATCGTACGAGATGAATCCCTCAACCAGTTCGAATTCCTCGGATTCCAACAGCTATTCCGATATGGAGTTTCACCAAAGCTCCGAAAGCAGTGTCACCAGAATGAATCAACCAATCATCCATCCTAAATTCATCTGATGGGTTCGTAGTCAACTTAATCAATGGAGACGCGAAGAAGGCGATCCCTTTCACCAACCGAATTCACCTCTCGGCGAAGAATCTGAAGCACTTACCGGCGAACCTGTTCAAAACACCATTTTCTCTCTCATTTCCAGAGTATCTCGACACGATTATATTCTATCCACAATTCTAAACCTTATTCATTCGCTCGTTCCGACCGAAAAATCATTCCGGAATAATAGAAGAAGTCAACGAACTTCGCGCTCGAGTAATCAATTTGGAGAATATGGTGCAAAATTTACCAGCTCCAGCAACATCACCGGCACCAACGGTACCATCAACAACAGCACCAGTACCATCAACAATCCATGCCTCAACATCTCATTCTGTACCTCGAGTATGATCATCGTTCTACATGACGTTCTACATCATTTATCTTCGTTCGACATGGCGATTATGTAATCTCTAATGTTTTAGAGATTATATATTCTTGTTCCAACGGTAAAGCAAATGAGATTAATATCATATTAACTCATTAAATCCATGATTACATCTGAAGAAAATATATATGTATATATGTTTTCATAAAGATTGTAATTAGAAATTCTTTTGTACAAACTGTTAATGATGAAAATATTCTAACGGGTAGGTAATACCCAAGGAATATTTAGATTTCACATTAATAAATTACACTATACATTCTTCGAATCTGATTCAACAAGCCATTTACTATCCTACTTACATCCACAGATATATGTATCCGTTCACCGCAGAATAACCCTTTTCATTCAATTTCATATTTGGATTTTGACCTATCAGAATTCGACAAGTGGCATAATGAAGAAAACATTGGACAAAATAAAATTTGTTAGAAACAAACAAATTAACTATGAGAAATTTTGTTAAGAATCCACACTAACAAAATCCTAGCTAACTGTTCCTAGCTAACTGTTAATTCCTTATTACATTTTATTATCGCAATTTATTTATCGCAGTTTATTTATCGCAATTTATATTCTCGCAATTTTATTTATTGTCATTTACATTCTGTTATTTATTTTACGCACTTTATTTATCGTCATTTAAATACTGTTATTTACGCATTTAAATATCGGGACACGTATACAAGGTTTTGACATATCATATCGACGCATCTATATATATTATTTGGAATCACTATAGACACTCTATATGCAGTACTGATCGAGTTAGCTATACAGGGTTGAGGTTGATTCTATAATAATATATATACTTTGAGTTGTGATCAAGTCTGAGACATGTACACGGGTCACAATACGTATTAATTAATTCGAATATTATATATTAAACTATATATGAATTATTGGACTGTTAACTGTGGACTATCGACTGTGGACTAATGACATTGGACAATTAAAATGAATTAAAATATTGATTATAATATATGAAACTAAACATCTCTTCAAGTTTTCCACTTGATTTCATCTTAAACCTCATTTGTATCTTGACAATTACAATATGCGTCCAAACCTTTCATGATTCATGAAAACACCTCAATCGAGAGGATGATTCAACCACACGTTATCTACAGAAGAAAAGATCGATGCATCTAGTTATACACCTGAAAACTCTCGAAAACTGAGTAAACGTTTAACGCGTAGCTGTGCTAATTCCTTTAGCGTTATTATTACCGAAAATAACTTTGCAATCTCTTTCCAAATTAGCCAATTTTGTCACAGCTTCAACAAGTCAACTTCAATTTTTCGTTCGAAACAACCTTATTATAACCTTGATATATATGTGCGCTCTTTTATTGTTACCGGGAAACTTTTTATATTCCATCATATTACCAGCAGACGTACCAGCAACCTCATTGCTCCTTGGCTTAAATCTCTTCGACAAAACACTATATTTATCTATTGAAGTCTTATCATGAACTCATCCACATCTTGTAACAAGAATTGCCATACCAATTACCGAAAATCAGCAAATCTGTATTGTGAGTCTCGCAACATTTCCACATCAACAGTTTTATGTATCCATATAACATTTATCTCTTAGAACTATGATCTTCCATTCTGAAATTCTGAAAAAGCACCCAGTCTGTGAATTAATGCTCTGAATTTTAAAAAGTTGAATGCAGCAACAAAAACTGTAAACGACCTCAACAGCCAAAAGTTGATGATAAAGAATTATATGTTGGCAAAGCTCAGAAAAAGTTTGAAACTGAAAAACTGATTGAGCAAACTACGAAGGAGTCTCTGAACAAATCACAAGGACTAAACTTGTACATTAAGAATCCTGATGATTCTATTTTTGATGAAATCTTTAGCGAATACCTTGCTTCTGACTCCAAACTCTTGAGGACAAATTTTCTTCACCATCCTTCGATATTAGAAATTCCAAGATATCATCGTATCTTTCATTATAAATATCCTCCATATTTCTGAAGATATTTTCATAACTATTCTTATCTGAAATCATTAATCTCTTCATGCTATCAGTGTTACATCATATAGAAACTGTTAGTTTCTATATTCTGTAAACTTTCGAGCTTAAAATATGAGTGTTATTGAAGCAATGTTGGGAACTGATGCATGAGTTAGTATAATATAATGACACTTGATCAACGTGATTATATTACAGTAAGTCATGTTGAGTTTCTAAATAGAACATGATGATTCACAGATTATAATGTCATCATGTGTCATGTTACATAACTCTTTCATTCTGATTACCTTCTGAACATATCAAGAAAATATATTGTTGATAGTTCTATTCTCAGTGATTCTGGTAATTTGATAAATCAAATCGTGCTATTACGTTCTTTCTCATTTAGAACATTAAGTTCATTCGAAACTCCATACTTACGAATTTTGGACCATTATTCGCTTTACTAGAGGTCGGGAAGAGAATAAAAAGGAAAAAAGAGCTCTAAAATATAAGAGAAAATATAAAGCCCAATAACAACACGGAGATTACAAACCGTGGATATTGATACGAATAGCAATATAAAGACACGGTATAATTAAGAATAGTATTATCCCAAGGTAATAGTAGAAGTAAACAGATTCTTCTGGTGGAAGATTGAAAAGAAGGATGACAGGAATGATAATTAAGAAAATATCAAGGATTAGAACGGGATTAAGCATTTTCACAATCTTTTGGATGTATGAACTAAGAAAGAAAGTATAAGAATTGTGAGAATAATGGAACGAAAGAATTTAATTTATAATGGAAATATCAGACAGAGTAATCGAAGCAGATTACCGTATTTAATTATAGAAATCTTAATTTCCTTATTCGCCGAAGAATCAAATCTTTTAGATTTCGAAGATTTTCTTTAAATCCCTTGAATTCCGAAATTCAACCAAGATAATATCAAAAGTTAAGACGAAACTTTATTTCTCCAATTCACTCTTTTGTGATAACTTCACTCATACGCTTCGAATAATCGAATTGTTTTATCTGTATTACTCAATAATGATAAAACTCTATTTATCAACTCATATTCGTCAGGAAAACATTCTTATGGTTAACCATGACGATCTCACTCAAATTTCGGGATGAAATTTCTTTAACGGGTAGGTACTGTGACGACCCGGGAATTTTCGACCAAATTTAAACTTAATCTTTATATGATTTCGATACGATAAGCAAAGTCTGTTAGGTTGAGTCTCAAAAATTTTGAACTGTTTCATATATTCGATTGACCATTGACCGTTCTCGATGATTCACGAACAACTATTTGTAAATAGATATGTACATATTTAATATATATATTAATTTGAAATGTTATATGATTCAATTATTAGAATTAACTATGTAAAATAAAATAAAATATGATATTATAATAATTATTATTATTTAAAACATAACTAAATATAAATAAAGTATATTGAATATATATTTTGTGATTTCGAATCTTTTTAGTAAACGACAGTAACACTCAAATTTCATTCGATCGATATTAAGCAAGTTAGATTCGAACCTCTGTGATTTTAAAATAAACGGTGATACAAAAATGAGTTATATAAATTTTAGGCTTATTAAAAATGTATTTATGAGCTAATTGTTAAATTTGAACACTTTTCATATGTTACCTGGAATCGTGCACGGACAGTGATGTAATTTTTTATTTAGTAGTTAATAATCAAATTTTATACCATAATGACTAAAATAAATAAGCATACTTAAGGTAAAAATCTAGGATTTTTCTGTATACTTGTATCCGCTACTAATTAACAACGGAGTATGAAATACAGTCCGTAAAGGACGACGACTATTATATTCTCACGTTTTTATTTTTTTAAATTATTATTATTTATTATTAATAGTATTAATATAATATAATTATTAGTTATCAAGTAAAATGACAGATAACAAATTCATGTACATGTATATTACTTTCCTACATATCTGTTTGCCCGTGATTCTATGGCAACCGCCCCACCATCTGTTCTTTCCAATTCTCATTCTGTTTCATATCTTGATTACTATACTACTACTTTAACACATATCAACTATCTCCATTTATTTACATGAACATTACAAACAAATGCATCACAACATATACATACAAACAACACCACAAAAAAACTCTATGTCTTCTTCAATCCCCAATCCGCCATTTATTTAACTCTTTCGTTTCTTCTCTTTCTGACTAACTGGCAAACAACTTACAAACACCGCCACCCTTGCCAACCTACACCTATTATGAATATACCATCACCACCAAATTACAAACTCGCTACTACTTCCGTTTTTCTATTCCAAATGGATCAACCTTACCTCTGCTTGTACTTGTAACGCAGCCACCAATACCTACTACTATTACATGAGCTGCAACTATTTCAGATTCGAACACTATTAACCACCATGAACCCGTTACCACCTTTCACCACCATGTACAACCACCTTCATAATCCTAAACCGCAACTAAACCCACCATCCATCTATCAATCTATTACACTTTCGTTTCCTTTCTGAATCAAACCAAGAACAAACCCATTAACTGATCACTGTTTCTCTCTTAATTCTCAACCCAAATTACCACTGCCATACTACTATTATGATCTTATTTTTTATGATTAAATGAACCTCTTGAAAACCACCACCAAACACCCATATGTGTTTATCGAAATCTACTCAACAAACCATCATTGTTTCTTGCTGTTCGAAGACTATGGTTACTCCAAGATGATAATTAGTTTGTTGTTTCAACTATTCAATCGGATACCATCTCCTTTTCATAGGACGACAACCCACCATAACCATCTTATCAAACGGCCACTGATAGTTAAAGCTAAGGGGTATAAAATACTATTAAATTTTACAAGGAAATACTATTAAATACGATACAATTTTACACAAGATAATTATTTTTTTTATAGAATGGATATACTTAAACCTTGCTACAACATTTATAGGCAGTGTACCTAATCGTACAGTAGTGTAGTTTTTAGTAAGTCCGGTTCGTTCCACAGGGAATCTTTTAAACAAAGCTTAACGCTATATTAGTTTTAATTTATAAAAATACAAATATATATATAAGTAATATTATTATTATAAAGGGGGGTTTTTACCGTTTAATGACCGGTTTGTCGATTTTTAAAACTTTAGTCGCAGTTAAAACCTAATGTAAAATATTAAAAATAAATAAAAGACTAAATTTAAAGCGTAAAGTAAATAACGATAATGAAATTGCGATAAATAAAAGTGCGATAAAATAAAATTGCGATAATTAAAAAGTACGATAATTAAAAGTGCAATTAAATACAATAACAATAAATAAAAGTATGATAATTAGAAGTGCAATTAAATATAAAAATAAAGGAATTATGCTTATTTAAACTTCCGTAATCATGATGTTTGAGGTGTTGATTTTAGTTTATTCCCATGGGTTAATTGTTCTTTGTCCTGGATTATTTAATATGTCCATACGAATTTGTTCATAATAGTCCATCAGTCATAAATATAAAGAGCGAAAGCCTTCGTCAAATTATTCTTATTCCCGAAGTCAAATATTCCAACTAATTGGGGATTCGAATTGTAACAAGGTTTTAATACTTTGTTTAATGAATACACCAGGTTATCGACTGCGTGTAAACCAAGGTTTTACTACTTTGTTAACAATTACACCAATTACCCTTGAATGTAATTCACCCCTGTTTCAACAAGTCTATTAACTATTAATCCAGTTCCGTATCCGGTAAAATGAATAATTATTGGTATTTATAGATATCCCGCCCACCGTACCTAGTCAAGCGTATGTGGTTATATATAAATACGTCAAATTATAAGTTTGTATATTAAATTAACAAGGTATTGTTTAGTTAATATAAAACCCATTAATAGCCCATAGTCTAATTTCCACAAGTGTCGTTCTTTTATCCAAACCCCAATTATGGTACAAAGCCCAATTACCCAATTTTAATATTTTTAGCCCAACATCATGATTACTTCGGTATTAAATAAGCATAATAATAACTTAGCTACGAGACATTAAATTAAAAAGGTTGAACATAACTTAAAATGATTAAAAATAGTGTAGTGTTACACGGACAGAATTTCGACTTACACCCTTACAACATTCTCTAACATACCCTTATTATTAGGATTTAAAATTAAAATTAAAATTAAAATATAAATATAAATATTTACGTATACATATTTAGAGAGAGATTGATTTTATGGATATTTTTTTACGATCAGAATGCGCGAGCTTTATAGGCAGTTTCAGAATTTGGGGCTCCGCGACTCGCGGCATTTTTCCCCTTCAAACTTCGCGAGTCGCGGAGTTTGTTTTTACAGCTCACCCAGCCTTGGCTCCTAGCTTGCCGACGGCTTATAATATATTATATAATATATAAATAATTATAAGAATTATTTAAATATTATATTATATTTATTTGCATAGTTGACTTGTAATTTTTAGTCCGTTGCGTCGAGCGTTGAGAGTTGGCTCAGGTCCCGGTTCCGGATTTTCGAACGTCCTTGCGTACAATTTAATATCTTGTACTTTGCGTTTTGAATCTTGTACTCTTGTAATTTTGAGACGTTTCTTATCAATAATTGGAACCTCTTTGATTGTATTTTGTACTTTTGAGCTTTTTGGTCGTTTGCATCTTCAATTCGTCGAATCTGTCTTTTGTCTTCACCTTTCATTTTTTAAACGAATATCACTTGTAAATAGGACAATTGCAACTAAAAGCTTGTCTTTCTTGAGGAATAATGCTATGAAATATATGTTCGTTTTTAACATTATCAAATATTCCCACACTTGAGCGTTGCTTGTCCTCAAGCAATATAGTCTTGAAATACTAGAATCACTTCTTTATTCTTCACACTTTATACATCAGGGATTTCTATACGGCGGTATGAACAATGGTAGTAACGATGTGTTTTATAGTCTCACATGACTTATGAAAATTTAGATCCATTAAGGAAATTGGATCTTTATGAAAACATTTGATCTTTTGAAAATTAAATTCTAGCTTTTACCCTAGATAAGTTTTCCGGAATAACCCTTTACCGGTGTTTACAAATTGTTTTTGTGGGTTTGGTGGTTTTCAGATTTGAAAATTTTAGCTCAAAACTTGCGGTTTTGTGTCACCCACTTGCTAACCTTGTATTAGGAAAGAAACACGTCCAGTATACTTGCTCCGTATATTACCTTTCGGTAAACTACTGTCCGGTTGTAAAGGAAAGCGTTGAACAAGCAACTGTTAAGGCAATGTCCCCTGACATGCTTTTAATTATGGTCTATAACGTGTCGAACACAATTACTATCCTTTGTAGGAGCAATAGTAAAGCTCACCCTTATAATTTTTCTGTCTGGCACAAGGTCCTGTCTTTGACCATGCTATGCAACCACCGTTCTTACGGTTGACACCCGATTTAGTTCAGGTGACCTAATGAATTCCAGGTGAATTCCTAGGATTTTATGTTCAAAGGTAATGAACGCATTGAAAATGGGTTTTCAGAAAACAAATCGGTTTGGAATTTTGATCAAAATATTTTCTCGTTCAAGCTCGAGTTTAGATATCATTGAATTCCATGAGTTTGTAATTCTCAATCTTTAAGGTCAATCTTTAGGATTAAGTAATATCAGTCTTAAAAGCTGATTTTTGATATTTAAGGAGATTATCTTTTCTGGGGATCTGATTCATTAGTCTTATCAAGCTAATTTGCACGGCGTCCTCCCCATTTTACAAGACAGATCCTCTCATGGTTAGGATAAGTCTGACCACTTGGCGACCCTGTTTGATGCTGAGGTCCGTGGATTTCCTGCTGATTTTAGTGATGACTTTTCTAGGTTTTTCGTCAACCTACAGCTGGTCTGGACGACAACTTCATGACCTAAATCAAGAAGCGCGTTTCTTTTTCGGAAGACTTTACTTCCTTTTAATGATGGAATTGATTCATCGTGTAGATCCATCTCTTCTTTTCTTTCATTGGGTAAAACAGTTAATTATCGTCCAAAACAAAAGTATTTTCAATTATTTGTACAAAAAAATGTGATATATGTTTTGAATAACTTGGTAAAAATTTCCCACACTTGGCTTTTATTTTTCCTTTTTGTTCTCCTCTATTCCATTTTAAATGAATTCTAACATTTTGGTTTGTTTCTCAATTTATGTTCTTTCCTAGGTAACAATAATTTCGGTGTTAACACCTAGTTTTATCGTTCATAAATATGTATAAACATTATTTTGAGTTCATTTAATTGAAAATTTTGAAAATTTTTACTAGAATTGGGTAGTCAATATATAAGACTAGGGTTGTTCTTTATTATAAGAGAGCACTAGATTCTAATACAACTACTGCTTTACTAGTATTTCTAATGGTAACCAAGTGTATAAAGTAAAAATTTTAAAATCCGAAAGAATTTAACCCCTTCCCACACTTAAGATCTTGCAATGCCCTCATTTGCAAAAAATCAGTAACAATTTAAATTATTGAGGGTGATTAGCGTAGAAAAATGATTAAATTTTACCAAAGTTTCCAAACATATTGGCGTTTGTTTGCTGAATGATAAATGGTGCACATCATTTGTTCATTCCATCTTGTTGTTACATCACATTTATTTTTCATCTTGTCGTTAAAATTAGTAGTTTTTGCTGAACTTAATGCCAGTCTTTGAAAATGCGTTGTTTTACCCTGTTGTGTACATAAGATAAACTGCAAACATATATACATATTTTTGAAGTTTGGTATATTACCCCACATTCAAAAATTATTAAAATCTAATAATAAAAGTTAGAAAATTATAAAAAACTATTACAATATCAACATAAGTGTATAATGTAGTAACATTACAAAAATAAAATAAATAAAACTAAATAAACTAGGGTTGTTACTGATACCAGTAGGGGTTCTATGCATAACTGTATGTGTTATAAAATGCTTCAGCTGGGTTATAAGTAGGATACGGTGGTTGCATCTCTATAGACCAGGGAGGAAATACGGGCGTTGGAGTAGGAATATAGTTTCTACCTATATGTTGGCAATGAGCTATGATTTGGTTTTGATGAACTTGCCAATCTTCAAATGCTCGATGTCTAGAATTTTCATACTCTTGTGACGCTATAAACCTTTGCATTTCTGTCATTTCATTTCCCCCTCCCACATTACCTGGCTGTTGATTTCTCTCAACCTATGGATGTCTTCCATTATATCTTACTGCGGCGTTATTTTGCCTCTTCAAAACCTTAGCACCATGATATACATTTAAACCAATTGTATCGTGGGGTTCTGGTTCTTCGATTAATAATCCCCCCCGACTTATATCCACATTGAGATACTCAGCAATTAATGTAATAAATATACCACCTCCTATTATACTGTGCGGTCTCATCCCCCTAACCATAGCTGATAAATAATAACCCACACAATAAGGTATACTAACAGCGCTTTGTGGGTCTCGAATACACATGTGGTAAAACAAATCCTGTTCATTTACCTTTTCCTTATTTTTACCTCGCTGTGTAATCGAGTTCGCTAGAAACCTATGAATTACTCTTAACTCAGCTTTATCTATATCCAAATAAGAGTAATTTCCCCCTTTAAATTGGTGATGGCTAGTCATTTGACTCCATACACCATGCGTATCAAAATTTTCATCAATCTTCCTACCATTTAATATCAACCCTCGACAATCGGCAGATGCTAGCTCCTCAGGCGTATATATACGTAAGGCCTGAGCCATGTCTAGTAGAGACATGTGTCGCATCGAACCTCCTAACAAAAATCTAATAAAACTTCGATCGGTTAAACTAGCTATCCGATCATTTATTTCTATATTACACAATAATTCTTCACACCATACTTTATATACAGGTCTACGTATGTTGAATATTCGTACCCAATCGTTAAAAGTAGAATTACCATACCTCTGTGTAAGCAATTCTACAGCTTCTAACGGTTCCCATTCTATTACCCTAGGTATTTCAACAGCTTTAGAATGAAGAGTATGCAAGCTCCTTTGGTATTTTGGATAATCTATCCAACATCTGTCTAATCTCAAGTTCGGGTGCAAATTTTCCACGTGCATATCTGAAAATGTCATAACTGGATGAGGTATATCTTGTTTGTAATGGTTATCAACATCTTGTTGTTCCGCATTCTCAGGAGGAGCAATGCGAGCTTGGGATGAAGATTCACCCCTTTCAGTCTGCAAAACACATCAAACACAATTTTTGTGCATCCAAATATGCATTAGTGTCAGCAAAATCATCAATCCAAATAATTACAATTACATGTTCAATTTATATCAAACTTATGCTCATTTTCATATTTTTATCAAATCTACACTTTTTCAAATAAGCATATACGAAAATGTTTGCCAAGTTCATAAGCATTCAACTTAAATAACATGTCAAAATAATCATTATTAGCAATTAAACAAGTTTCAAATGGCATTATCTCTCAAAAATCAAGTTCATGAATTTTAGACTTGAAAAAGTCCACTTTAATTTTCAAAAATCATGTTTAGGCTCAAAGTTTGGATCATTTAACTACCTAAACATGTTACACTACTTAATTTAGCAATAATTCATGACAAAAATCGGCCATAACCTGTTTATATCAAAAAGTCCCAAATTGCTCAAGAACACAAACCCTAGATGTAACGACCCGGAAATTTCCGACCAAATTTAAACCCTAATCTCTATATGTTTCCGACACGATAAGCAAAATCTGTAATGTTGAGTCTAGAAAGTTTGAAATCTATATTCGGATAGTCTGTTACCCTTTGACCATGCCTAACGATTCACGAACAATTATTGTAATTAGATTTGTAAATGTGTGTATATATACAAATATAATGAATTTAGGTATAAATGATTTTCTAAATATGACTACAATTACATGTATATTCTAATATATTAAGATATATAAATATTTAACATTAAATGTGTGTTGATATTAAATATTACGTAATTAATGAATTATAATAATATTAATAAATATTATATTACTATTAGTAATCTTATTATTGTTACTAATGTTAATAATAATATATGTGTTATTACTTTACTATTAGTATGTATAATATAAATATATAGATATGATATTTGATATATTTAACTTGTTATATCTGAATTATTATTTGTAGAATTAACAAATATTATTATTACTTTTATCATTAAAAATTATTATTATTATTTACATTAACAATATTATTATTTTATTTTCATACTTTTCATGATTTATTTAATATTTGTATCAATATTATTAATGTAACAATAATTAATATTAATATTATAAATACTATTGTCATCATATCTAATTACTAATATTAGACTTATTTTGATTAATAACCTTATTATTATTATAATTATAATTATCAGTATTTTTATAATATAAATATATTTATATTCAGTAATTATATTAATTATAAATAATAAAAAGAAAAATATATGTACAGCGTATGATTCAGTTTTATATTTTGTCTCTGAGTTGTGGTACGATTTAATTACATCAGATATGATCCAAAGGTTGTTAAATGTCACGATCCCTTTTATTTTTATTTGTTTTATTTCTTTGTTTTTCCTGCTGAAAGATTCTTGCTGTCGATGATATATCTATAAAACTCGGTTATATACAGCGTTAAATAATACCCTTAACCTTCCACTAATTCGTTATATACACACTTGCTGCAACTCGAGTCTGATGAGTGAAAATACAGAAGAAAAAAAAATATAATAAGTACACCCTCTGTTCTTCATTTGGGTTGGTCAAAGCTCGAATTTGTGATTAATTCCAAAATCCATTTATGAGGTCTTGTTAGGAATTCCATTTGAAAACTATCTGCAAAGTTTGGATTTCCAATTCTTTATATTGAATTCGAATTCAAAGAATCAAGGTTTTTGAATTAAAACTCAACCGATTGTTCCTCTTTGAAATTCGAATTCATTTGAATGTTTTCAGTGAAATTAACGACCCATAAAGTTTATACGATCGATTTGCAACATATTTTATGTTATAACTTTTAGTTGAAACAATCTAGAATTTCAAAATCATACACCTTGTTCTTCATTACAACAGCGACGCTGTTTTTTTTAATATATACATATTTTTTTTTAAATAAATCTATTTAAACTTATCAACACAATTGCTATCTATTTTTTTTGTAATTCTTAAACCCAAATTGGAGTTTAATCGCTGTATAAAGAGTCTGGTCGAAAATGATATGGGGTGAAGAAGAAGGTGTACTACACAACAGGTTATATTTAATAAAATGGGAATTAGAACGAATAAGTAACAAGCAGAACAATGGTCAAGGGTGTTAACGGGTATTCGATAGGTCGGGGGTTCGAGTCCCTCCAGGGGCAGCTTGTTTCTTATTAGGCCAAATTACTTGAAGGTAGTTTCTTTTTATTATTATTATTATTATTTTTGATATTATTATTGTTATTATTATTATGATTATAATTATAATTATTATAATTAGTATTATAAGTGATGTTAAGGTTAATATTAGTGTAGTTTTATCAATTAAGTATTATTATCATTTTTAATAATGTTAACAAATCATTAAAAGTATTATTATTAATATTATCATAAATATCGTTATTAAATAATTATTAAAATTATTACCACAAACATCTTTAGTAGTAAAATTGATATTTTTTTTTTTTAGTTATTATTATTGAAATCATTATAATTATCACTAAAAGAATTTTTTTAACATTATTATTTTATTAGTAATATTAAGTGTATCAATATTATTATTATACCATTCAAATATTATATTATCTATTAGTACAACTATTAGTTTTAACGAACAAACGATATATATATTTAATACATTAAACATAACAAAATTAATATTTTTCACATACAAAAGAAATACATGAAACATATATATAAAAATGATAGAACTAATAAGTTTATATATATATATATATATATATATATATATATATATATATATATATATATATATATATATATATATATATATATATATATATATATATATATATATATATATATATATTGTTCGATTATGATTATGTGTATTAATAAATAAACAAATGATATAGGTTCGTGAATCCGAGGCCAACCCTGTACTTGTTCAATGATGTTACATGTATTTTTACTACAAAATACATTAGGTGAGTATATAGTCCCTTTTAAACTTTAAATATTTTTGGGCTGAGAATACATGCGCTATTTTTATAAAAGATTTACGTTATGGACACAAGTGACTAAAATTACGTTCTACATGGGTTTGAATCAAAAATCCCTTAGCTTGGTAACTTTAACTATTGGTTTATGAACTGGTAGGCGCGAATCCTAAAGATAGATCTATCGGGTTTAACACCCCCATCCAGTAGGCTGCACTAGACATAAGAACTAGTGGGCGGATGTTTAGTACTTCGAGGATTATTTATACACTTGCGAGTGTACATATCCATCTTTGCGAAGATGACTTATTATATTATTGTTAAGGTTGGTTACTGAGGCCTCAACATAAGCAGAATGATTTTATACACTTGCGAGTGTATTATATTTTTTTTTATATATGAAATCTTGTGTTCCATAGTTATAACGCTGCTAGCATCAAACCTATATATCTCACCAACTTTATGTTGACATTTTAAAGCATGTTATTCTCAGGTACGAATTAAGTCTTCCGCTGTGCATTAGCTCATATTAAGGACATTACTTGGAGTCGATCATCGCAATGGGACCAACTGATGAAGACTTCGTCCGGGAGGATTAGGACCGGTCATTTCAGTTGGTATCAGAGCGTTGGTCTTAGCGAACCAGGCCTTGCATTAGTGTGTCTAACTGGTAGTTGTTAGGATACATTAGTGAGTCTGGACTTTGACCGTGTCTACCTGTCAAAAGGTTTTGCTTATCATTTCTAGTCGGAAACCATCTGCTTATCATCCTTAGGGAATTGCCTGCTTATCATTCTTTAGTCTAGACACGTCTTACTGCATTCAGTGCATCGATAGTGTATAGACAAAAATTCATATCTTAGCGCATCTGTAGACTTGCTTGTCATATGCCGTAAGTTCCTCTGTAGGTTACGAAATCTTTAGTATTATAGATATACTATGAAGTTAGAATATCATTCTATATTCGAAAATCATTTCACATCAAAGATCCTTCTCAAATTACCCTTTTGGCGATGAACCTGAAAGCACTTACCGGCGAACCTGTTCGAGAAACCATTTACCCTCTCATTTCTAGAGTATCTCGTCACGATTATATATTATCCTATATTTGAATCTTACTCACCCGCTCGTTTCAATCATCAATTATCTCGACATAATATAAGAAGTTAACGAACTACGTGCTCGAGTAATGGCTTTGGAAAATCTGGTGCGGAGGTTACAAACACCAGCAGCAGCACCAGCAGCATAAACCGTACCACCATCATCACCGCCGACAATACTCTTATCACCCCAAAATCTCAATATCACGATCTGTACCTCGGATATCAACATCACACGCCTCAATATCATCATTTGTACTTCAAGTATAATCCTCGTTCTATATATCGTTTTACATCGATTACCTTCGCTTTACGTAACGTTTTACCTCATTTACCTTCGTTCGACATGGCAATTATGTAATCTCTAATGTTTTAGAGATCATGTAATCAAGTGCTAGTGATAAATCAAATGAGTTTAATATCTTATTGACTCATTAAATCCATGATTACATCCGAAGAAAATATATATGCAAGTATATTTTCATAAGGATTGTAATTAAAATTCTTTCGTACAAACTGTTAATGATGAAAATATTTTAACGGGTGGGTAGTACCCAAGGAATATTTAAAATTCACATTAACAAGTTACACTGTACATTCTTCGAATCTGATTCAACGATCATTTATTATCCTACTTACAACCACCGATATTCATATCCGCTCACCCCGGAATAACCATTTTCATTCAAATTTCATATTCGGATTTTGACCTATCGAAATCCAATAAGTGGCATAAAGAAGAAAACATTGGACAAAATAAAATTTGTTAGAAACAGACGAATTAATTAAATTGAAATATTGTTAGGAATCCACGCTAACTGTTCCTAGCTAACTGTTCCAGGCTAACATTTAATTTATCGCAATTTACATTCTCGCAATTTTAATTTCTGCACTGTACATACTGTCGGGACACATGTACAACAATACGTCGGATTAATTCTGAGACAACACGTTGTATAATGGGTCATGATATATATTTATTTATTTTACGCATTTTAAATAACGGGACACGTATACAAGGTTTCGACTTATCATATCGACCCATCTATATATATATTTCGGAACAACCGTAGACACTCTATATGTGAAGGTGGGAGTTGGCTATACAGGGTCGGAGTTGATTCCAAAATATATATATACTTTGAATTGTGATCGACACTGAGACCGGTACACGGGTCAAGATACGTATTAATTATGTATATTAAATTATATACGAATATATTGAACTGTTGAATTATTGGACCATTAGACAATCGGACTAATAGACTGCTAACTATGGACAAGTAAAATGAATTAAAATATTGATTATAACATATGAAACTAAACTGATCTTCAAGTTTGCCACTTTATTTTATCTTAAACCTCATTCATATCTTAACAATTACAATTCGCATTCACAACTTTTTATGATTCTTGAAAACACCTAGATCGGAAAGATGAACCAACCGCACTTCATCTACGGAAGGAAAGATTTATGCACCTGAAAAACTCTCGAATCCAAATTCATAGTTTAACACATATCGTGTTGAATCCTTTGCCATTTATTAGCAAAAACAACCCTACAATTTCTTTTCAGGAAGCTAATTTTGTCACAGCTCCACTTCGACTTCTCAGTGAGACTACTCCTATTATAATCTCGATATTTATACCTTGTCCTTTCGCCGTCGTTATTGGAGAACCTTTTATATTTCACAACATTATCAGCAGACGTACCAGCAACTCGTTATCTCTTTGGCGAAATCCGCAATCGGTATTTTGAAAATCTCGTAAAAATTCTCCCAGTTATACCGAAAACGTCTATCCATAAGAATTACATATTTCGAATGTGAAGTATCTGAAAAACATCCTGGACTATGAAGTAGTTCTTGAGATGCTGATGAAGCAGCAAAAACTGTAAACTACTTTAACAGTCAAAAGTTTGACGATAAAGTACAGTAAAAAAAAAAAGGTTGGAAAACGAATTGAGTAAAGTTTGAAGGAGGTTGCGGACAAATCACAAAGAATAAGTTTGACTTCAAAGAATTCAAACGATTCAGTGCCTGCTGAAACCGTTAGTAAGAACTCTACTCCTTATTCTAAACCTTTCCCGGATGATATTCTTCATCATCATCTTATCTTAGATATTAAAAGATATCTTCATATCTTCCGTTATACATATTCTCCATATTTTTGGAGATATTTTCACAACTACCTTTATCTGAAAACATTTACCACTCCGTAACATCTGCGTAACAACATAAAAGAAACTGTGTTAGTTTCTAAGTTCTAAAATCTTCGAGTTTAAATATGAATGTTTTGAAGTAGTGTTGGGAACTGATGCATGAATTAGTATAATATAATGAAACTTGATCAACTTCATTATATTACAGTAAGTCATGTTAAGTTTCTAATGGAATATGATGATTCACAGTACCGCCGTCATGTGCCATGTTACACGGCTCTTACATTCTATCCAATCCCTAAATGTATTAGGAACATATCGTCTTGATAATTCTATCTTTTCTAGGGTATTCTGGTAATTTAACAAATTAAAATCGTGCCAATACCCTTTCTTTCTTAGAACATTAGCTATGTTCATTCCAAATCTCATACCTACGAATTCCGGACCATTACAAGAGACACTTAAACACAAGAATAGGAAACGAAAGAATGAAGTTTCGAAATAGAAATTGGGGTATAGATCACAGCAATTAGGAAAAAGCATTAACTGTGAATGACAATGATTATAGAAGACAGAAGTAGGAACATCGAAATATAAGGGAAGATATAAAACCCAACAACCACCCAGAAACTACAAACCGTGTATATCAATACGTATTGCAACGAAAAGACACGGGAGAATTAGAAACATTATAATTCCAAAGAAAGCATAAAAGTAAATAGATTCTTCTGACGGCAGATGAAAGAGGAGAATGAAAGATATGAAAGTTAGAGTATAATAAGAATCAGGATTGGATGGAGCATATTAAGAATGAATAGAGAAAGAAAGAATAAAAGGTGTGGAGAATAAGAAAACGAAGGGGGTGGATTTATAACAATATATCCGACAGAGAAATCAGAACAGATTATTGCATTAATCAAAGAAGATTTTGATTTTTTTAAATCGCCGCAGAACTAGATCCTATTATGAAGATTTTCTTTCCGTAAATTCCAGAAATCAATCATAACTACGTCATCGATTAAAACAATTTCATATTTACCCATTTCACTCTTTTGTGATAGCTTCACTCGTACGCTTCACATGATTGAATCATTTTATCCATATCTTCCAATAATGATAAAACTCTATTATTACCTCATATTCGTCATGAAAACATTCTTATTATTATTTATGACAACCTCTACCAAATTTCGGGGACGAAATTTCTTTAACGGGTGGGTACTGTAACGACCCGGAAATTTCCGACCAAATTTAAACCCTAATCTCTATATGTTTCCGACACGATAAGCAAAATCTGTAATGTTGAGTCTAGAAAGTTTGAAATCTATATTCGGATAGTCTGTTACCCTTTGACCATGCCTAACGATTCACGAACAATTATTGTAATTAGATTTGTAAATGTGTGTATATATACAAATATAATGAATTTAGGTATAAATGATTTTCTAAATATGACTACAATTACATGTATATTCTAATATATTAAGATATATAAATATTTAACATTAAATGTGTGTTGATATTAAATATTACATAATTAATGAATTATAATAATATTAATAAATATTATATTACTATTAGTAATCTTATTATTGTTACTAATGTTAATAATAATATATGTGTTATTACTTTACTATTAGTATGTATAATATAAATATATAGATATGATATTTGATATATTTAACTTGTTATATCTGAATTATTATTTGTAGAATTAACAAATATTATTATTACTTTTATCATTAAAAATTATTATTATTATTTACATTAACAATATTATTATTTTATTTTCATACTTTTCATGATTTATTTAATATTTGTATCAATATTATTAATGTAACAATAATTAATATTAATATTATAAATACTATTGTCATCATATCTAATTACTAATATTAGACTTATTTTGATTAATAACCTTATTATTATTATAATTATAATTATCAGTATTTTTATAATATAAATATATTTATATTCAGTAATTATATTAATTATAAATAATAAAAAGAAAAATATATGTACAGCGTATGATTCAGTTTTATATTTTGTCTCTGAGTTGTGGTACGATTTAATTACATCAGATATGATCCAAAGGTTGTTAAATGTCACGATCCCTTTTATTTTTATTTGTTTTATTTCTTTGTTTTTCCTGCTGAAAGATTCTTGATGTCGATGATATATCTATAAAACTCGGTTATATACAGCGTTAAATAATACCCTTAACCTTCCACTAATTCGTTATATACACACTTGCTGCAACTCGAGTCTGATGAGTGAAAATACAGAAGAAAAAAAATATAATAAGTACACCCTCTGTTCTTCATTTGGGTTGGTCAAAGCTCGAATTTGTGATTAATTCCAAAATCCATTTATGAGGTCTTGTTAGGAATTCCATTTGAAAACTATCTGCAAAGTTTGGATTTCCAATTCTTTATATTGAATTCGAATTCAAAGAATCAAGGTTTTTGAATTAAAACTCAACCGATTGTTCCTCTTTGAAATTCGAATTCATTTGAATGTTTTCAGTGAAATTAACGACCCATAAAGTTTATACGATCGATTTGCAACATATTTTATGTTATAACTTTTAGTTGAAACAATCTAGAATTTCAAAATCATACACCTTGTTCTTCATTACAACAGCGACGCTGTTTTTTTTTAATATATACATATTTTTTTTTAAATAAATCTATTTAAACTTATCAACACAATTGCTATCTGTTTTTTTTTGTAATTCTTAAACCCAAATTGGAGTTTAATCGCTGTATAAAGAGTCTGGTCGAAAATGATATGGGGTGAAGAAGAAGGTGTACTACACAACAGGTTATATTTAATAAAATGGGAATTAGAACGAATAAGTAACAAGCAGAACAATGGTCAAGGGTGTTAACGGGTATTCGATAGGTCGGGGGTTCGAGTCCCTCCAGGGGCAGCTTGTTTCTTATTAGGCCAAATTACTTGAAGGTAGTTTCTTTTTATTATTATTATTATTATTTTTGATATTATTATTGTTATTATTATTATGATTATAATTATAATTATTATAATTAGTATTATAAGTGATGTTAAGGTTAATATTAGTGTAGTTTTATCAATTAAGTATTATTATCATTTTTAATAATGTTAACAAATCATTAAAAGTATTATTATTAATATTATCATAAATATCGTTATTAAATAATTATTAAAATTATTACCACAAACATCTTTAGTAGTAAAATTGATATTTTTTTTTTTAGTTATTATTATTGAAATCATTATAATTATCACTAAAAGAATTTTTTTTAACATTATTATTTTATTAGTAATATTAAGTGTATCAATATTATTATTATACCATTCAAATATTATTTTATCTATTAGTACAACTATTAGTTTTAACGAACAAACGATATATATATTTAATACATTAAACATAACAAAATTAATATTTTTCACATACAAAAGAAATACATGAAACATATATATAAAAATGATAGAACTAATAAGTTTATATATATATATATATATATATATATATATATATATATATATATATATATATATATATATATATATATATATATATATATATATATATATATATATATATATATATATATATTGTTCGATTATGATTATGTGTATTAATAAATAAACAAATGATATAGGTTCGTGAATCCGAGGCCAACCCTGTACTTGTTCAATGATGTTACATGTATTTTTACTACAAAATACATTAGGTGAGTATATAGTCCCTTTTAAACTTTAAATATTTTTGGGCTGAGAATACATGCGCTATTTTTATAAAAGATTTACGTTATGGACACAAGTGACTAAAATTACGTTCTACATGGGTTTGAATCAAAAATCCCCTAGCTTGGTAACTTTAACTATTGGTTTATGAACTGGTAGGCGCGAATCCTAAAGATAGATCTATCGGGTTTAACACCCCCATCCAGTAGGCTGCACTAGACATAAGAACTAGTGGGCGGATGTTTAGTACTTCGAGGATTATTTATACACTTGCGAGTGTACATATCCATCTTTGCGAAGATGACTTATTATATTATTGTTAAGGTTGGTTACTGAGGCCTCAACATAAGCAGAATGATTTTATACACTTGCGAGTGTATTATATTTTTTTTTATATATGAAATCTTGTGTTCCATAGTTATAACGCTGCTAGCATCAAACCTATATATCTCACCAACTTTATGTTGACATTTTAAAGCATGTTATTCTCAGGTACGAATTAAGTCTTCCGCTGTGCATTAGCTCATATTAAGGACATTACTTGGAGTCGATCATCGCAATGGGACCAACTGATGAAGACTTCGTCCGGGAGGATTAGGATCGGTCATTTCACTAGATTACTCAAAATTTTGAAGTTTAAGGCTTCTAATCATGTTAAATAGCATCACTCTAGGTTATACAAGCATAATACATAAACAATTTAAGTATAATTACACTAAAAAGCATCAAAATTGAATTGGGTATAAATTTGCTCAAGAACACTAATTTTCGGATTAAATGGTGTTTAGGTGTAGAAATTTACCGTTTTTCTTGAGTAATTCCTTGATAGCATCCTTCTCAACATGATTTTGTGAAAGATTTGATGAAAAATGGTGAAAAATTGCGAATTTGTAATGTGTTTGTGTGTGTATTTTCGCAGTATTTTGGGTTTGGTGTGGGGAGTGAGGATACTGATCTGTTCGATCAGTATATATTTTTTCTGGATTTTTCATCCTCCGCGAGTCGCGGTGGATTTCCCTTTCAAACTCCGCGAGTCGCGGTGACCTTTTTTTTTTTTTTTTAATAAAAACCTTAACTTATAAAACAATTAATTAATTAATTTTAAAATTTTGTTTCCCTTGTTATTTAGGACGAGGTCATTTTGGAACGATGTCCTAGTCCGTCCCTCGACAAAATTTTAAAATTTGTCTTTTTGAAGCGCGGTTTTAAAAGCAAAGATTTTTGGGTTTTTTAATGTTTTTGGCATACTTTAATTCAATAAGATTAAAAATAATGATAATAAAAGTTCTCGTCCATCCCTCGAGTAAAGCAATTTCGGTTCAAAGACCTAGTCTTCAACTCACGACGAATTTTAAAAATCATATTTTTAACTTAGCGAAATAAAGTAAATTTTTGTTTTTAAATTCACACCAAACTTAAATTTAAAATGCATAAAATTAAAAATTCATATCAAACTTAAATTATATTTTTGTTTTTATACATACAAACTTATATTAAAAATATTAATTTTTCAAATATTTACAATTTTAAATATATTGATTTAATTTTAACAAGTTTACAATATTATTTTAATATTAATTTTAAAAACAAAGTAAAAATAAAATTAAAAATCTTTTTGGCTTTTATCCCACTTAAATCAATCAAATATTATCAAAAATATACGCCCCTCTTTTCGGTAAAGTAATTTCGGTTCCATGACCTAATTTAACTCATGACGAATTTTTGAAATATTTTGGTTTGATTGATTAAAGATATTTATACCTTAAGAATAAACGTTAAATTTCGCAGTGATGTAATAAATTTTTGTATGATATCAATAATTTCGGTCGCAAGACCTAATTTTATTGAATACCAATTTAATACTTTATAGCGAACAAATTAGCGTTTATTATCAAAAAGTTAAAAATAAAAATAAAAATAAAAATGAAAACTGTACAAACTTACCTGTGAAATAAAATTCTTAATGATATGCTCTAGCCCACTCATAAGATAGTTGGACTAATTGATTTTCCATGGCTACATAGGCGTAACCTCGAGCATTTAATGTTTTTCTTCTAAACATATGAACGGTCCATCTCTGCATAAAGTAACAAATTCGGTGTTTGAATAGGTTTGATTATTTGAACATTTACCTTCGTGTGACCATTTTCCGCATTTATGACATTTTTCAAGGTGTCGTGCTCTCCTTTTCACTGCGGATTTTGATTTTCCTTTACCAAATTGTAACTTATTATCTTCGCATCTGGATTCTTTTCTTACTCCGTCCAATTTACCTCTGATTAATGATACTATTTCACTTGGAAGTGTGTCATTATTACGTTTAGTGATCAAAGCGTGTAGCATTAGACCATGGTTTAGTTCACAGGAAGTCTTCATTTTGTAAAAACCTAAAAAAATAAAAATTCAGAATGGGGGGAGAAGACTAGTTCTTTAGGGTCTGCTAGGGAAAGACCATTCGGGTTCCAATTTCGAGAACTACACGAAAACAGAAAATCTAAATCTAACAGAAATACATAAACCTCCCTACACTTAGTTGAAATTGTGATTAACATTATTTTCAATTGAATCATCAACAACTTGTATATCTTTGACTTTTACTTCAATCCATTTGTTGATTTCCTCCGTAACTTTCACAAATTCAACTAACATCGCCTTTTCTTTTGGCGATAAATTGGATACTAATCGGTTACATAACTTAAAGTTTCCCTTAATCTTAGCATCGTGAATCCGTTTATAAAGTTTCTTCGTTGAACTGATAAAAATGGGTTCATCTAATTTCGTATCATCAACGGCATTCTTTGTAATTGGATCATCAGTAAGTGTTTCTTCATCTTCCCCACACTTATGCATTTTTATTGGTCTAACAGTTTTGGTTGGTGGAGATCTAAACTTTCTGTTCACAAAGGTGATCGATGTATCACCATCCCTAAGTGTCATTCTACCTTCTCTTACATCAATGAATGCCTCGGTGGTTGCTAAAAATGGGCGACCTAGAATTAGAGGAATATCAAGGTTTTCCTCCATATTAATCACTATGAAGTTTACAACAAAGGTCAAACTTCCCACGTTAACAAGTAAATTATTTGCTATTCCAACCGGGTGTTTAATGGTTTGGTCAAATGATTGAACACCTATTTTGGTTGGTTTTAATTTACCCATGCCTAATCTTTTGTATAAGGAAAGAGGCATAATATTTGCACTTGCTCCTAAATCTGCGAGTCCATTATATACAGCACCATCATTAAGCAAGCAAGAAATGATAAATTCACCCGGGTCTCCTGCTTTAGTAAGTCGAGTTGGTTTGTAAACCTTTTTCGGGTGTTCTTTTCTTGGTTCTTTCACTTCTATTTGAACTTCTTGTTCACATTTTTCTTCGTTTCTTGGAATGAGAGGTTTGTATAAGAATTCTTCTTCATCACTCAAATTTGACTCCTCCCTATATTCCAATTTTGATTTTTCATATGTTGTTGAAAACATATTTATGTTTTCATTTTGAAGGTTTTCTTGGGTGGTGAAATTATGATTAACTTCATTGTCAACTTCCATCGGACCATGTATGTAATGTTTAACTCTGTGACCATTAACTTTAAATTCAATCCCATTTGAATTTATTAATTTTACTGTTCCGTATGGGAAAACTCTTTTGACTATGAATGGTCCAGACCATCTTGATTTCAATTTTCCAGGAAATAGCTTGAATCGTGAATTGAAAAGAAGAACTCTGTCTCCTTCTTTGAATTCTTTTGAACTTCTGATTCTTTTATCATGCCATTTCTTCGTTCTTTCCTTATAGATTAAGGAATTTTCATATGCTTCATGTCTTAATTCTTCTAATTCGTTTAATTGACTTAACCGTAGACGTCCGGCTTCATGTAAATCAAGATTACATGTCTTCAAAGCCCAAAATGCTTTGTGTTCAATTTCTACTGGAAGATGACATGCTTTTCCGTAAACGAGTTTAAAAGGTGTGGTTCCAATTGGAGTTTTGTAGGCTGTTCTAAAAGCCCAGAGTGCATCCTCCAATTTTATGGACCATTCCTTCAGATTTGATCCTACGGTTTTCTCTAGAATACGTTTTAATGCTCGGTTGGTATTTTCAACTTGTCCACTTGTTTGTGGATGATATGCGGTGGAGATTTTATGAGTTACTCCATATCTTTTGAGAACTTTCTCAAGTTGATTATTACAGAAATGAGTTCCCCGATCACTTATTAAAGCTTTCGGTGTTCCAAGCCTTGCAAAAAGACGTTTTAAAAAGTTGACTACAACTCGTGCATCGTTAGTTGGGAGAGCTTGTGCTTCCACCCATTTAGATACATAATCAATGGCTACGAGAATATAGAGATTATTATGAGATTTTGGAAATGGACCCATAAAGTCAATACCCCAAATGTCAAATACTTCACATACTTGAATGACATTTTGTGGCATTTCATCACGTTGACTTATTTTTCAGGCCCTTTGACAAGCATCACAGGATTTGCAAAGAAGGTGTGCGTCTTTGTAAATTGTAGGCCAATAGAATCCAGCATCATAAACTTTTCTTGCTGTTAGTTGAGGCCCATAATGCCCTCCTGTTGGTCCTGTATGACAATGGTTTAATATTTTACTAGCTTCATATCTGAATACACATCGGCGTATTATTCCATCTGGACAACTTTTAAACAGATGTGGATCTTCCCAGAAATAGTGTTTTATATCACTAAAGAATTTCTTTCGTTTTTGGTACGACAATCCTTTTTCAAGAAATCCACATACTAAGTAGTTTGCATAGTCTGCAAACCATGGAATTTCATTATAATCTATCTTCAATAGATATTCATCAGGAAAGTTGTCTTGTATGGCCGATTCATTTAGAACTTCTAATTCGAGATTTTCAAGACGAGAAAGATGATCAGCGGCGAGATTTTCTGCTCCTCTTTTATCTCGAATTTCAATATCGAATTCTTGTAAGAGTAAGATCCAACGGATTAATCTTGGTTTGGCATCTTGTTTCGGAAATAGGTATCTAAGAGCATAATGGTCGGTATAGACCACCGTTTTTGCTGGAACGAGATATGAACGAAATTTGTCAAAAGCAAAGACAATAGCAAGGAGTTCTTTTTCAGTAGTTGTGTAATTCTTTTGTGCTCCTTGTAACGTCTTACTAGCATAATATATAGGTTGAAATCGTTTTTCAATCCTTTTTCCTAAAACGGCTCCCATTGCAAAATCACTTGCATCGCACATTAGTTCAAACGGTAGATTCCAATTTGGTGTTATCATGATCGGCGCATTAGTGAGTTTCTCTTTAAGAATATTAAAAGATTTGATGCATTCATCTGAAAAGATGAATGGAGCATCCTTTTCTAGGAGTTTATTCATAGAAGTGGCAATTTTAGAAAAATCTTTTATGAAACGTCGGTAAAAACCGGCATACCCTAGAAAACTCCTAACTCCTCTAACATTGGTGGGATGTGGAAGTTTAGCAATTACATCTACTTTAGCTCTATCCACTTCAATTCCTTCCTTTGAAATTTTATGTCCAAGAACGATGCCTTCTTTAACCATGAAATGGCATTTCTCCCAATTAAGTACTAGATTTGATTGTTCACATCTAATAAGCATTCGTTCAAGATTAACTAAACATGATTCAAATGTATCACCGAAGACTGAAAAGTCATCCATGAAAACTTCCATGCATTCTTCTATCATGTCGTGAAAAATCGCCATCATGCACCTTTGAAAGGTTGCAGGGGCGTTGCAAAGTCCAAATGGCATGCATTTGTAAGCAAAAGTACCATATGAAATGTCCCGTTCTTATTGATTAAAAACGTTCCATATTAATTGATTTCGTTGCGAGGTTTTGACCTCTATATGAGACGTTTTTCAAAGACTGCATTCATTTTTAAAACAAACCATAACCTTTATTTCATAAATAAAGGTTTAAAAAGCTTTACGTAGATTATCAAATAATGATAATCTAAAATATCCTGTTTACACACGACCATTACATAATGGTTTACAATACAAATATGTTACAACAAAATAAGTTTCTTGAATGCAGTTTTTACACAATATCATACAAGCATGGACTCCAAATCTCGTCCTTATTTAAGTATGCGACAGCGGAAGCTCTTAATAATCACCTGAGAATAAACATGCTTAAAACGTCAACAAAAAAATGTTGGTGAGTTATAGGTTTAACCTATATATATCAAATCATAGTAATAGACCACAAGATTTCATATTTCAATACACATCCCATACATAGAGATAAAAATCATTCATATGGTGAACACCTGGTAACCGACAATAACAAGATGCATATATAAGAATATCCCCATCATTCCGGGACACCCTTCGGATATGATATAAATTTCGAAGTACTAAAGCATCCGGTACTTTGGATGGGGTTTGTTAGGCCCAATAGATCTATCTTTAGGATTCGCGTCAATTAGGGTGTCTGTTCCCTAATTCTTAGATTACCAGACTTAATAACAAGGGGCATATTCGATTTCGATAATTCAACCATAGAATGTAGTTTCACGTACTTGTGTCTATTTTGTAAATCATTTATAAAACCTGCATGTATTCTCATCCCAAAAATATTAGATTTTAAAAGTGGGACTATAACTCACTTTCACAGATTTTTACTTCGTCGGGAAGTAAGACTTGGCCACTGGTTGATTCACGAACCTATAACAATATATACATATATATCAAAGTATGTTCAAAATATATTTACAACACTTTTAATATATTTTGATGTTTTAAGTTTATTAAGTCAGCTGTCCTCGTTAGTAACCTACAACTAGTTGTCCACAGTTAGATGTACAGAAATAAATCGATAAATATTATCTTGAATCAATCCACGACCCAGTGTATACGTATCTCAGTATTGATCACAACTCAAACTATATATATTTTGGAATCAACCTCAACCCTGTATAGCTAACTCCAACATTCACATATAGAGTGTCTATGGTTGTTCCGAAATATATATAGATGTGTCGACATGATAGGTCGAAACATTGTATACGTGTCTATGGTATCTCAAGATTACATAATATATAATACAAGTTGATTAAGTTATGGTTGGAATAGATTTTTTACCAATTTTCACGTAGCTAAAATGAGAAAAATTATCCAATCTTGTTTTACCCATAACTTCTTCATTTTAAATCCGTTTTGAGTGAATCAAATTGCTATGGTTTCATATTGAACTCTATTTTATGAATCTAAACAAAAAAAGTATAGGTTTCTAGTCAGAAAAATAAGTTACAAGTCGTTTTTGTAAAGGTAGTCATTTCAGTCGAAAGAACGACGTCTAGATGACCATTTTAGAAAACATACTTCCACTTTGAGTTTAACCATAATTTTTGGATATAGTTTCATGTTCATAATAAAAATCATTTTCTCAGAATAACAACTTTTAAATCAAAGTTTATCATAGTTTTTAATTAACTAACCCAAAACAGCCCGCGGTGTTACTACGACGGCGTAAATCCGGTTTTACGGTGTTTTTCGTGTTTCCAGGTTTTAAATCATTAAGTTAGCATATCATATAGATATAGAACATGTGTTTAGTTGATTTTAAAAGTCAAGTTAGAAGGATTAACTTTTGTTTGCGAACAAGTTTAGAATTAACTAAACTATGTTCTAGTGATTACAAGTTTAAACCTTCGAATAAGATAGCTTTATATGTATGAATCGAATGATGTTATGAACATCATTACTACCTTAAGTTCCTTGGATGAACCTACTGGAAAAGAGAAAAATGGATCTAGCTTCAATGGATCCTTGGATGGCTCAAAGTTCTTGAAGCAAAATCATGACACGAAAACAAGTTCAAGTAAGATCATCACTTGAAATAAGATTGTTATAGTTATAGAAATTGAACCAAAGTTTGAATATGATTATTACCTTGTATTAGAATGATAACCTACTGTAAGAAACAAAGATTTCTTGAGGTTGGATGATCACCTTACAAGATTGGAAGTGAGCTAGCAAACTTGAAAGTATTCTTGATTTTATGAAACTAGAACTTTTGGAATTTATGAAGAACACTTAGAACTTGAAGATAGAACTTGAGAGAGTTCAATTAGATGAATAAAATTGAAGAATGAAAGTGTTTGTAGGTGTTTTTGGTCGTTGGTGTATGGATTAGATATAAAGGATATGTAATTTTGTTTTCATGTAAATAAGTCATGAATGATTACTCATATTTTTGTAATCTTATGAGATATTTCATGCTAGTTGCCAAATGATGGTTCCCACATGTGTTAGGTGACTCACATGGGCTGCTAAGAGCTGATCATTGGAGTGTATATACCAATAGTACATACATCTAAAAGCTGTGTATTGTACGAGTACGAATACGGGTGCATACGAGTAGAATTGTTGATGAAACTGAACGAGAATGTAATTGTAAGCATTTTTGTTAAGTAGAAGTATTTTGATAAGTGTATTGAAGTCTTTCAAAAGTGTATAAATACATATTAAAACACTACATGTATATACATTTTAACTGAGTCGTTAAGTCATCGTTAGTCGTTACATGTAAGTGTTGTTTTGAAACCTTTAGGTTAACGATCTTGTTAAATGTTGTTAACCCAATGTTTATAATAACAAAAGAGATTTTAAATTATTATATTATCATGATATTATGATGTACGAATATCTCTTAATATGATATATATACATTAAATGTCGTTACAACGATAAACGTTACATATATGTCTCGTTTCAAAATCATTAAGTTAGTAGTCTTGTTTTTACATATGTAGTTCATTGTTAATATAATTAATGATATGTTTACTTATCATAATATCATGTTAACTATATATATAACCATATATATGTCATCATATAGTTTTTTTACAAGTTTTAACGTTCGTGAATCACCGGTCAACTTGGGTGGTCAATTGTCTATATGAAACCTATTTCAATTAATCAAGTCTTAACAAGTTTGATTGCTTAACATGTTGGAAACATTTAATCATGTAAACATCAATCTCAATTAATATATATAAACATGGAAAAGTTCGGGTCACTACAGTACCTACCCGTTAAATAAATTTCGTCCCGAAATTTTAAGCTGTTGAAGGTGTTGACGAATCTTCTGGAAATAGATGCGGGTATTTCTTCTTCATCTGATCTTCACGCTCCCAGGTGAACTCGGGTCCTCTACGAGCATTCCATCGAACCTTAACAATTGGTATCTTGTTTTGCTTAAGTCTTTTAACCTCACGATCCATTATTTCGACGGGTTCTTCGATGAATTGGAGTTTTTCGTTGATTTGGATTTCATCTAACGGAATAGTGAGATCTTCTTTAGCAAAACATTTCTTCAAATTCGAGACGTGGAAAGTGTTATGTACAGCCGCGAGTTGTTGAGGTAACTCAAGTCGGTAAGCTACTGGTCCGACACGATCAATAATCTTGAATGGTCCAATATACCTTGGATTTAATTTCCCTCGTTTACCAAATCGAACAACGCCTTTCCAAGGTGAAACTTTAAGCATGACCATCTCTCCAATTTCAAATTCTATATCTTTTCTTTTAATGTCAGCGTAGCTCTTTTGTCGACTTTGGGCGGTTTTCAACCGTTGTTGAATTTGGATGATCTTCTCGGTAGTTTCTTGTATAATCTCCGGACCCGTAATCTGTCTATCCCCCACTTCACTCCAACAAATTGGAGACCTGCACTTTCTACCATAAAGTGCTTCAAACGGCGCCATCTCAATGCTTGAATGGTAGCTGTTGTTGTAGGAAAATTCTGCTAACGGTAGATGTCGATCCCAACTGTTTCCGAAATCAATAACACATGCTCGTAGCATGTCTTCAAGCGTTTGTATTGTCCTTTCGCTCTGCCCATCAGTTTGTGGATGATAGGCAGTACTCATGTCTAGACGAGTTCCTAATGCTTGCTGTAATGTCTGCCAGAATCTTGAAATAAATCTGCCATCCCTATCAGAGATAATAGAGATTGGTATTCCATGTCTGGAGACGACTTCCTTCAAATACAGTCGTGCTAACTTCTCCATCTTGTCATCTTCTCTTATTGGTAGGAAGTGTGCTGATTTGGTGAGACGATCAACTATTACCCAAATAGTATCAAAACCACTTGCAGTCCTTGGCAATTTAGTGATGAAATCCATGGTAATGTTTTCCCATTTCCATTCCGGGATTTCGGGTTGTTGAAGTAGACCTGATGGTTTCTGATGCTCAGCTTTGACCTTAGAACACGTCAAACATTCTCCTACGTATTTAGCAACATCGGCTTTCATACCCGGCCACCAAAAATGTTTCTTGAGATCCTTGTACATCTTCCCCGTTCCAGGATGTATTGAGTATCTGGTTTTATGAGCTTCTCTAAGTACCATTTCTCTCATATCTCCAAATTTTGGTACCCAAATCCTTTCAGCCCTATACCGGGTTCCGTCTTCCCGAATATTAAGATGTTTCTCCGATCCTTTGGGTATTTCATCCTTTAAATTTCCCTCTTTTAAAACTCCTTGTTGCGCCTCCTTTATTTGAGTAGTAATGTTATTATGAATCATTATATTCATAGATTTTACTCGAATAGGTTCTCTATCCTTCCTGCTCAAGGCATCGGCTACCACATTTGCCTTCCCCGGGTGGTAACAAATCTCAAAATCGTAATCATTCAATAATTCAATCCACCTACGCTGCCTCATATTCAATTGTTTCTGATTAAATATGTGTTGAAGACTTTTGTGGTCGGTATATATAATACTTTTGACCCCATATAAGTAGTGCCTCCAAGTCTTTAATGCAAAAACAACCGCGCCTAATTCCAAATCATGCGTCGTATAATTTTGTTCGTGAATCTTCAATTGTCTAGACGCATAAGCAATCACCTTCGTTCGTTGCATTAATACACAACCGAGACCTTGCTTTGATGCGTCACAATAAATCACAAAATCATCATTCCCTTCAGGCAATGACAATATAGGTGCCGTAGTTAGCTTTTTCTTCAATAACTGAAACGCTTTCTCTTGTTCATCATTCCATTCAAATTTCTTCCCTTTATGCGTTAATGCAGTCAAGGGTTTTGCTATTCTGGAAAAGTCTTGGATGAACCTTCTGTAGTAACCAGCTAGTCCTAAAAACTGGCGTATGTGTTTCGGAGTTTTCGGGGTTTCCCACTTTTCAACAGTTTCTATCTTTGCCGGATCCACCTTAATACCTTCTTTGTTCACTATGTGACCGAGGAATTGAACTTCTTCCAACCAAAATGCACACTTTGAAAACTTAGCGTACAATTCTTCCTTCCTCAATACTTCTAACACTTTTCTCAAATGTTCACCGTGTTCTTGGTCATTCTTTGAGTAAATAAGTATGTCATCAATGAAAACAATGACAAACTTGTCAAGGTATGGTCCACACACTCGGTTCATAAGGTCCATGAACACAGCTGGTGCATTAGTTAAACCAAACGGCATGACCATAAACTCGTAATGACCGTAACGTGTTCTGAAAGCAGTCTTTGGAATATCATCTTCTTTCACCCGCATTTGATGATACCCGGAACGTAAGTCAATCTTTGAATAAACAGACGAGCCTTGTAGTTGATCAAATAAGTCGTCGATTCTCGGTAGTGGGTAGCGGTTCTTGATGGTAAGTTTGTTCAACTCTCGGTAGTCGATACACAACCTGAATGTACCATCTTTCTTCTTGACAAACAAAACAGGAGCTCCCCACGGTGATGTGCTTGGTCGAATGAAACCACGCTCTAAAAGTTCTTGTAATTGGCTTTGCAGTTCTTTCATCTCGCTGGGTGCGAGTCTGTAAGGAGCACGAGCTATTGGTGCAGCTCCTGGTACAAGATCTATTTGAAATTCAACGGATCGATGTGGGGGTAATCCCGGTAATTCTTTCGGAAATACATCGGGAAATTCTTTTGCAATGGGAACATCATTGATGCTCTTTTCTTCAGTTTGTACTTTCTCGACGTGTGCTAGAACAGCATAGCAACCTTTTCTTATTAGTTTTTGTGCCTTCAAATTACTAATAAGATGTAGCTTCGTGTTGCCCTTTTCTCCGTACACCACTAAGGGTTTTCCTTTTTCTCGTATAATGTGAATTGCATTTTTGTAACAAACGATCTCCGCTTTCACTTCTTTCAACCAGTCCATACCGATTATCACATCAAAACTCCCTAACTCTACTGGTATCAAATCAATCTTAAATGTTTCGCTAACCAGTTTAATTTCTCGATTCCGACATATATTATCTGCTGAAATTAATTTACCATTTGCTAATTCGAGTAAAAATTTACTATCCAAAGGCGTCAATGGACAACTTAATTTAGCACAAAAATCTCTACTCATATAGCTTCTATCCGCACCCGAATCAAATAAAACGTAAGCAGATTTATTGTCAATAAGAAACGTACCCGTAACAAGCTCCGGGTCTTCCTGTGCCTCTACCGCATTAATATTGAAAACTCTTCCACGGCCTTGTCCATTCGTGTTCTCCTGGTTCGGGCAATTTCTAATAATGTGGCCTGGTTTTCCACATTTATAACAAACTACATTGGCATAACTTGCTCCGACACTACTTGCTCCGCCATTACTCGTTCCGACACCATTTGTTCCTTTCGTTCTATTAACCCCTGGTCCGTAGACCTCACACTTCGCCGCGCTATGACCATTTCTTTTACACTTGTTGCAAAATTTGGTGCAGAACCCCGAGTGATTCTTTTCACACCTTTGGCATAGTTGCTTCTGATTGTTGTTGTTGTTGCGGTTATTATTGTTGTTGGGATGATTGTTGTAGTTGCTGTTGTTGTTGTTGTTGTTGTTGTTGTTGTTGTTGTTGGGCCGTTTGTTGTAGTTGCGATTGATGTTGCGATTGTTGGGATAATTGTTGCGATTATTGTTGTTGTTGTATTGGTGATTCTTATCACCGTTTTCCTCCCACTTTCTTTTGACTTGCTTCACATTGGCCTCTTCAGCAGTCTGTTCTTTAATTCTTTCTTCAATCTGGTTCACTAGTTTGTGAGCCATTCTACATGCCTGTTGTATGGAGGCGGGCTCGTGTGAACTTATATCTTCTTGGATTCTTTCCGGTAATCCTTTCACAAACGCGTCGATCTTCTCTTCCTCATCTTCGAATGCTCCCGGACACAATAGGCACAATTCTGTGAATCGTCTTTCGTACGTGGTAATATCAAATCCTTGGGTTCGTAACCCTCTAAGTTCTGTCTTGAGCTTATTGACCTCGGTTCTGGGACGGTACTTCTCGTTCATCAAGTGCTTGAATGCTGACCACGGTAGTGCGTACGCATCATCTTGTCCCACTTGCTCTAGATAGGTATTCCACCATGTTAACGCAGAACCTGTGAAGGTATGCGTAGCGTACTTTACTTTGTCCTCTTCAGTACACTTACTTATGGCAAACACCGATTCAACCTTCTCGGTCCACCGTTTCAATCCGATCGGTCCTTCGGTTCCATCAAATTCCAAAGGTTTGCAGGCAGTGAATTCTTTGTAGGTGCATCCTACACGATTTCCTGTACTGCTAGATCCAAGGTTATTGTTGGTATGTAGCGCAGCCTGTACTGCGGCTATGTTTGAAGCTAGAAAAGTACGGAATTCCTCTTCATTCATATTCACGGTGTGTCGAGTAGTCGGTGCCATTTCCTTCAAAATAGTTAAATGGAACAAGTTAATCATACAGAATATTAAGAGTAGTTAATAGTATTTCGTAGCATAATATGAACTCATTTATAAAAGCTTTTTCTTCATATTAGCGTTTTATAAGTTTAAATTCGGGTAGTACCTACCCGTTAAGTTCATACTTAGTAGCTAATATACAATTCAACTACTACAATTCTATATGAAAAACTGATTATAATAATATTTCGCGTTCAAACTTTTATACAATATTTTACAAACTTACAATACCGCTTATTTTACATAAAGCATGAAATATAGCACACAATAACTTTGATACAAGATAGTTGTGAAGATAATTCTAGCTAATACACAAGTCGTTCAGCAAAGGCAATAAAGACACGTAATTCATACGTCCAGAAACAAGTCATGCATTCTGGTTTTACTAGGACTACTTCCCATCCTTGGTCTTGTGCAACATAACCGTTATGGCCGTTGATAAGACAGCGTGTTGTAACGTCATCAAAGGGACGAGGGTTACGTAATGTCCAACAGTCCCGTAATAATCTAAAAACCTCATTTCTTACCCCAATTACCGACTCCGTCACTTGTGGAAACGTTTTGTTTAATAGTTGTAGCCCGATGTTCTTGTTCTCACTTTGGTGAGAAGCGAACATTACTAATCCGTAAGCATAACATGCTTCTTTATGTTGCATGTTAGCCGCTTTTTCTAAATCACGAAGTCCAATATTCGGATATATTGAGTCAAAATAATTTCTTAACCCGTTGCGTAAAATAGCATTTGGGTTCCCCGCAATATATGCGTCAAAGTAAACACATCGTAACTTATGG
Organism: Rutidosis leptorrhynchoides; assembly: GCF_046630445.1. Taxonomy (NCBI): domain Eukaryota; kingdom Viridiplantae; phylum Streptophyta; class Magnoliopsida; order Asterales; family Asteraceae; genus Rutidosis; species Rutidosis leptorrhynchoides. The sequence goes on from NC_092333.1 coordinate 93,362,932, forward strand.
GTTTCCCAATGTGATATCCCCCATCTTTCAAACGAAAGTCTCTTATAAACCAAGACATTCTTGGAACGTTCTTCGAATGTCTTACAAACTGATCTCGCCTTAAATAGTTGTGCCGAAGAATTCTGGCCGACTCTAGACAAGATTTCATCAATCATGTCTCCGGGTAGGTCTCTTAAAATATTGGGTTGTCTATCCATTTTGTATTTTTAAACTGTAAAATAGACAAGAGTTAGATTCATAAAAAAAAAAATACTTATTAATACAAGCAATTTTTACATATATCATAAAGCATAAGAACACTATATTCCATATATTACACCACACGAATACAACTATCTTATTCCGACTCGCTCGTTTCTTCTTCTTCGGTTTTGGTTCGTTTTGCCAAGTTTCTAGGGATATATGATGTTCCCCTAATACGAACCGTCGTTGTCCACATTGGTTTAGAAAAACCTGGTGGTTTAGAGGTTCCCGGGTCATTGTTACAACTTAAGGACTTCGGGGGTTGACGATACATATAAAGTTCATCGGGGTTGGAATTAGATTTCTCTATTTTTATGCCCTTTCCCTTATTATTTTCTTTTGCCTTTTTAAATTCAGTTGGGGTAATTTCTATAACATCATCGGAATTCTCGTCGGAATCCGATTCATCGGAGAATTGGTAATCCTCCCAATATTTTGCTTCCTTGGCGGAAACACCATTGACCATAATTAACTTTGGTCGGTTGGTTGAGGATTTTCTTTTACTTAACCGTTTTATTATTTCCCCCACCGGTTCTATTTCTTCATCCGGTTCCGATTCTTCTTCCGGTTCCGATTCTTCTTCCGGTTCCGACTCTTCTTCCGGTTCCTCTTCGGGAACTTGTGAATCAGTCCACAAATTATTCCAATTTACATTTGACTCTTCATTATTATTAGGTGAGTCAATGGGACTTGTTCTAGAGGTAGACATCTATCACATAATATCAAACACGTTAAGAGATTAATATATCACATAATATTCATATGTTAAAAATATATAGTTTCCAACAAAAATGTTAAGCAATCATTTTTAAAGAAAACACGGTCGAAGTCCAGACTCACTAATGCATCCTAACAAACTCGATAAGACACACTAATGCAAATTTTCTGGTTCTCTAAGACCAACGCTCGGATACCAACTGAAATGTCCCGTTCTTATTGATTAAAAACGTTCCATATTAATTGATTTCGTTGCGAGGTTTTGACCTCTATATGAGACGTTTTTCAAAGACTGCATTCATTTTTAAAACAAACCATAACCTTTATTTCATAAATAAAGGTTTAAAAAGCTTTACGTAGATTATCAAATAATGATAATCTAAAATATCCTGTTTACACACGACCATTACATAATGGTTTACAATACAAATATGTTACAACAAAATAAGTTTCTTGAATGCAGTTTTTACACAATATCATACAAGCATGGACTCCAAATCTCGTCCTTATTTAAGTATGCGACAGCGGAAGCTCTTAATAATCACCTGAGAATAAACATGCTTAAAACGTCAACAAAAAAATGTTGGTGAGTTATAGGTTTAACCTATATATATCAAATCATAGTAATAGACCACAAGATTTCATATTTCAATACACATCCCATACATAGAGATAAAAATCATTCATATGGTGAACACCTGGTAACCGACAATAACAAGATGCATATATAAGAATATCCCCATCATTCCGGGACACCCTTCGGATATGATATAAATTTCGAAGTACTAAAGCATCCGGTACTTTGGATGGGGTTTGTTAGGCCCAATAGATCTATCTTTAGGATTCGCGTCAATTAGGGTGTCTGTTCCCTAATTCTTAGATTACCAGACTTAATAATAAGGGGCATATTCGATTTCGATAATTCAACCATAGAATGTAGTTTCACGTACTTGTGTCTATTTTGTAAATCATTTATAAAACCTGCATGTATTCTCATCCCAAAAATATTAGATTTTAAAAGTGGGACTATAACTCACTTTCACAGATTTTTACTTCGTCGGGAAGTAAGACTTGGCCACTGGTTGATTCACGAACCTATAACAATATATACATATATATCAAAGTATGTTCAAAATATATTTACAACACTTTTAATATATTTTGATGTTTTAAGTTTATTAAGTCAGCTGTCCTCGTTAGTAACCTACAACTAGTTGTCCACAGTTAGATGTACAGAAATAAATCGATAAATATTATCTTGAATCAATCCACGACCCAGTGTATACGTATCTCAGTATTGATCACAACTCAAACTATATATATTTTGGAATCAACCTCAACCCTGTATAGCTAACTCCAACATTCACATATAGAGTGTCTATGGTTGTTCCGAAATATATATAGATGTGTCGACATGATAGGTCGAAACATTGTATACGTGTCTATGGTATCTCAAGATTACATAATATATAATACAAGTTGATTAAGTTATGGTTGGAATAGATTTGTTACCAATTTTCACGTAGCTAAAATGAGAAAAATTATCCAATCTTGTTTTACCCATAACTTCTTCATTTTAAATCCGTTTTGAGTGAATCAAATTGCTATGGTTTCATATTGAACTCTATTTTATGAATCTAAACAAAAAAAGTATAGGTTTCTATTCTGAAAAATAAGTTACAAGTCGTTTTTGTAAAGGTAGTCATTTCAGTCGAAAGAACGACGTCTAGATGACCATTTTAGAAAACATACTTCCACTTTGAGTTTAACCATAATTTTTGGATATAGTTTCATGTTCATAATAAAAATCATTTTCTCAGAATAACAACTTTTAAATCAAAGTTTATCATAGTTTTTAATTAACTAACCCAAAACAGCCCGCGGTGTTACTACGACGGCGTAAATCCGGTTTTACGGTGTTTTTCGTGTTTCCAGGTTTTAAATCATTAAGTTAGCATATCATATAGATATAGAACATGTGTTTAGTTGATTTTAAAAGTCAAGTTAGAAGGATTAACTTTTGTTTGCGAACAAGTTTAGAATTAACTAAACTATGTTCTAGTGATTACAAGTTTAAACCTTCGAATAAGATAGCTTTATATGTATGAATCGAATGATGTTATGAACATCATTACTACCTTAAGTTCCTTGGATGAACCTACTGGAAAAGAGAAAAATGGATCTAGCTTCAATGGATCCTTGGATGGCTCAAAGTTCTTGAAGCAAAATCATGACACGAAAACAAGTTCAAGTAAGATCATCACTTGAAATAAGATTGTTATAGTTATAGAAATTGAACCAAAGTTTGAATATGATTATTACCTTGTATTAGAATGATAACCTACTGTAAGAAACAAAGATTTCTTGAGGTTGGATGATCACCTTACAAGATTGGAAGTGAGCTAGCAAACTTGAAAGTATTCTTGATTTTATGAAACTAGAACTTTTGGAATTTATGAAGAACACTTAGAACTTGAAGATAGAACTTGAGAGAGTTCAATTAGATGAAGAAAATTGAAGAATGAAAGTGTTTGTAGGTGTTTTTGGTCGTTGGTGTATGGATTAGATATAAAGGATATGTAATTTTGTTTTCATGTAAATAAGTCATGAATGATTACTCATATTTTTGTAATCTTATGAGATATTTCATGCTAGTTGCCAAATGATGGTTCCCACATGTGTTAGGTGACTCACATGGGCTGCTAAGAGCTGATCATTGGAGTGTATATACCAATAGTACATACATCTAAAAGCTGTGTATTGTACGAGTACGAATACGGGTGCATACGAGTAGAATTGTTGATGAAACTGAACGAGAATGTAATTGTAAGCATTTTTGTTAAGTAGAAGTATTTTGATAAGTGTATTGAAGTCTTTCAAAAGTGTATAAATACATATTAAAACACTACATGTATATACATTTTAACTGAGTCGTTAAGTCATCGTTAGTCGTTACATGTAAGTGTTGTTTTGAAACCTTTAGGTTAACGATCTTGTTAAATGTTGTTAACCCAATGTTTATAATAACAAAAGAGATTTTAAATTATTATATTATCATGATATTATGATGTACGAATATCTCTTAATATGATATATATACATTAAATGTCGTTACAACGATAAACGTTACATATATGTCTCGTTTCAAAATCATTAAGTTAGTAGTCTTGTTTTTACATATGTAGTTCATTGTTAATATAATTAATGATATGTTTACTTATCATAATATCATGTTAACTATATATATAACCATATATATGTCATCATATAGTTTTTTTACAAGTTTTAACGTTCGTGAATCACCGGTCAACTTGGGTGGTCAATTGTCTATATGAAACCTATTTCAATTAATCAAGTCTTAACAAGTTTGATTGCTTAACATGTTGGAAACATTTAATCATGTAAACATCAATCTCAATTAATATATATAAACATGGAAAAGTTCGGGTCACTACACCATAAGGGCACGTGAACGTGGTTTTCTCTTGATCCTCGGGTGCTATTAGAATTTGAAAATATCCGGAAAAACCATCAAGAAAGCAATAGTAACTATTTCCGGCTAATCTTTCCAACATTTGATCAATAAAAGGTAAGGGAAAGTGATCTTTTCTGGTGGCGTCATTTAATTTTCTATAATCAATACATACACGCCATCCTGTTACAGTCCTAGTATGAATAAGCTCATTTTTCTCATTTGTAATGACAGTCATGCCACCCTTCTTAGGCACGCATTGAACTGGGCTTACCCATGGACTATCAGAAATTGGATAAATTAAACCTGCATCTAGCAGTTTAATAATTTCTTTCTTAACTACATCTTGCATATTAGGATTTAGTCTTCGTTGGCGTTGCACATACGTTTTATGACCTTCTTCCATAAGGATTTTATGTGTGCAATACGAAGGACTTATTCCTTTTATATCATGAATCTTCCATGCAATAGCTGGTTTATGAGCTTTTAACACAGAAATGAGTTGAGATTTCTCATTTTCAGTAAGAGAAGACGATATTATTACAGGTAATTCAGATTCACCATGTAAATAAGCGTATTCCAAATGGTTTGGAAGTGGCTTTAACTCTAATGTCGGAGGTTCTTCTATCGATGATTTGTATCGATATCTGTCTTCTTCTTTTAGCATTTGAATTTCTTCTGTTGTTGGTTCATATCCATTAGCTATTAGTGTAGCTAATATTTCAGTTTCATCAATTGGTTCAGTTCCTTCTCCTAAAGAACATTCTCCTGTTCCTTGTAATTCTGGAAATTCTTCTAACAATTCTGCATGTGAATCTATAGTTTGAATATAATAACATGTATCATCTGCAGATTGCGGTTGTTGCATAGCTCTATCAACTGAAAAGGTAACACTCTCGTCCTCTATACTTAGGGTCAGTTTCTTACCAAACACGTCTATCATTGCTTTAGCCGTGTTTAAGAATGGTCTTCTTAATATGAGAGGAACTTGAGAATCTTCTTCCATGTCCAGAACAACAAAATCTACTGGAAATACTAAAGTACCAACTTTAACTAGCATGTTCTCCATTATCCCTCTAGGATATTTTATTGATCGATCGGCTAGTTGTATGCTTATTCTTGTTGGTTTCAATTCTCCAAGGTCTAGTTTAGCGTATAGTGAATACGGCATTAAATTTATACTAGCACCTAAGTCTGCCAATGCTTCTATTGAACTAAGACTACCCAGAAAACATGGAATTGTGAAACTTCCTGGATCAGATAGTTTTTCTACTATCTTATTCAACATCACTGCTGAGCAATTAGCATTCATAGTAATAGCCGAGAGTTCTTCCATTTTCTTTCTATTTGAGATTAGATCTTTTAGAAATTTAGCATATCTAGGCATTCCTGAAATCACATCAATGAAAGGAAGATTTACATTTATCTGTTTAAACATATCCAAAAATTTGGATTGCTCGGCTTCAAGTCTTTCTTTTTTCATTTTACTCGGGTAAGGAAGTGGTGGTTGGTATGGTTTAACATAAGGTTTAGCTTTAACTGTGTTATCTTCATTAACCTTTTCAACTACCGGTTCTTTTTCCTTATCTTGTTCAGGTTGTGGTTCTTGTGGAGTAGGAATAGCTTCATCAGAAGTTACAGGTATTTCAGGTGGTTTAAGTGTAATACCACTTCTTGTGGTAATGGCTTTAGCTGTTTCATTCCGGGGGTTAGCATTTGTATCACTAGGTAAACTTCTTGGTTTTCTTTCACCTATTAACCTTGCTAGGTTGCTCACTTCTTGTTCCAAGTTTTGAATAGAAGCTTGTTGATTTCTAAATGCTTGAGCATTTTGCTCATTGGTTTGTTTCTGAGATGTGAAAAACTGCGTTTGAGTTTTAACTAGCTTCGTTATCATATCTTCTAAATTTGGCTTTTTATCATCTGTTTGTGGTGGTTTGTTTTGAAAATTAGGTCTTTGCTGATTGTAAGTATTATTGGATACTTGTTGATTGCTAGGACCTTGTTGGTTGTTGTATGGAACATTTCGGTTATAATTCTGGTTTTGATTGTAAATTGGTCTTGGCGGTTGATAATTATTCTGATAATTGTTTCCAGGCCTTTGGTTTATGTATGAAATATTCTCTCTTTGTTCCATTGTTAGCTCAATACTGAGACAATCTTTTGTCAAATGTGGTCCTCCACATTGCTCACAACTAATTCGTATTGAGTGTATATCCTTAGTCATCTTTTCCATTCGTCTCTCGACAGCATCTATCTTTGCGGAAATGGAATCTAAGTCATGGCTAGAATCGGCTCTAGCTGCTTTAGATGATCTAACGATATCTTTTTCTTGGTGCCACTCATGTGAGTGGGAAGCAGTGTTATCAATAATTTTGTAAGCATCAGTTTCGGTTTTCTTCATAATAGAACCACCAACTGCTATATCGATGTCTTTTCTTGTAGTGATGTCGCATCCTTGGTAGAATATTTGTACTATTTGACAGGTGTCTAAACCATGTTGCGGACATCCTCTTAATAACTTTCCAAATCTGGTCCATGCCTCATATAGAGTTTCGTTTGATTTCTGTGTGAACGTAACAATTTCTCCTTGAAGTCTTACGGCTTTAGATGCCGGAAAGAATTGTTTAAGAAATTTTTCAACTAAAATGTCCCATGTATCAATCGCCCCTTCAGGTAACGATTCCAACCAATCTTTGGCTTCTCCCTTTAAAGTCCAGGGAAATAACATGAGATATATCTGTTCATCCTCCACTTCTCTTATTTTAAATAAAGTACAGATCCTATTAAAGGTACGAAGATGTTCATTTGGATCTTCCTTCGGCGCACCACTAAATTGGCATTGATTAGTTACCATATGTAGAATTTGTCCTATGATTTCATAATCTGGCGCATTAATGTCTGGATGAGTAATTGCGTGACCTTGGCCAGTGCGTTTAGCTCTCATTCGGTCTTCCATACTTAAAGGTTCCAGATTTTCCATGATTGAATTTGTTGAATCTGAATCACTAGAGGATTCTGATTTAATGGTTCGTTCCTCAACAATCTCTGTTTGAATAATTGGTGGTTCCGGAGAAAAAATTAATGGTTCAGGATCTATGAATCGTCCCTGAATATTCTTCGGATTCTCAATTGTGAGGTCGGGTTCAAAAAATGGATTATCGAAAATTTGAATTGGAGTACTTGGTCGACTGGATGACGATTCTAAAGAAAAATCAACGGCGGTAATATTAGCTAGATGTCTTGATCTGGTTACAGGTGATGAACGTACAAAAGGTGGTGAACGTTTTGCTCAGTGCATTCACTGAATATCCTATTAGTTTTTAAAAGGAAAGAAAAATTATATAAGTTATCCAATTAATAGACTTTTCTGATTTTGCCCACGTTTCGAATAGCCAAAAGATGCAGCAGAGGGGCAGGATTCGTTTGGTCTCAATATAATTGAGTACTGTTTGGCTCCAATAACCCGGTCCACGTAAAAATCCAACTATTACTACGAACCAGAAAATTTTGATGTCTATCAATTTAACCACTTAAAATAAATTTTCGTAATTTAAAGAAATATAGAGAAGAAGTAGAATAAAAATCTATGTCCTAAAACTAGAATGGCGAGAAATAAGAAAGAAAAAGAGCGCATCAAAAAAGAAAAGGGTTGAAAAATAAAAGGCGTCGAAAAATAAGAAAGAAAAAGAGATACTTATAAAACTTTAAAACACTCGACTAACCCAACCTTATTACTATCACTAACTTAAAATTAAAATTGCAAATTAAGATTACTAATTGGAGTGATAATTGATACATAGGTAAAAGGCGTCGAAAAATAAAAATAAGAAAATAGCACGTTAAAACATAAAAAGGAACTAAAAACTAAAAAAAATAAAAGTTGCGTCTAAAAATATTAAAGCTTAAAAGAAAAACTATATCCCAAATGACAATATCTTAAAAAGGTACTAAAACTTAAAAAGGCGTCGCAAAATTCTAGAGCACCTAGATCTTAGTCTAAAGAAAAAGCACTTAAGGGATTTTACGGCAAAGCCTAAAATTCTAGAAATAAAAATAACTATGGCAAAAACTATGGATTAAAACTAAATATGAGCGAAAAATACAAAAAATTACGCTAAAACAATTAAAAAGCTACAAAATATAAAAATACACTAAAAGTTGTAAAAATGTACAATTTTTATAAAAATATTATTTTTATATTATTTATTTTATAAAACTATTAATTTTACAATTTAATTAAACTAATTAAACAAAATAATAACTTAAATTAACTAAAACTTAAACTAAATAATAAATTAATTAACCCTAAATACTAATTAATTAATAATAATAATTAAAACTCCGTAATTAATGCAGTTAGGGTTTCTGTGTAGCCCGTGTTAGACGGCTCCGCGAGTCGCGTTTGAACCAGTTCAATTTCTCCGCAAGTCGCGGAGGTTGCAGGTCCAAAAGAGGTGCAGGTCAAATTCGACAGGTCAGTTTTTTTTTTTATTTGTTTTTAATTAATATATTTATATAAATTAATAAAACTTATATTTTAAAAACTAAAATAGAAATAAAATACTTTATAATTTTATAAAAATCTTAAAAATAGATTTATATATATATTTTTTTTTCGGTTTTTTTTATATGTTTTAAATAAAAATAAAATATTTAAATAAAACTTATATTTTTATAAAATAAAAATAAAGAAACTTTATAAAACTTAAATATTTAACAAACTCTTAAAAAAATTTATATTTTTGTTTTTCTTTTTATATTTTCGAATATTTAAAACGTATTTTTACAAAAAACGTATTTTTATAAAAGTAAACTAAAAATAAAAATCTTTTTTTTTATATTAGCGTTGCGCTTCCGGCTTTTAAGCTAGATTTTGATTCCCCGGGAGCGGCGCCAAAAATACTTGATAGTTAAAGCTTAGGGGTATAAAAAACTATTAAATTTTACAAGGAAATACTATTAAATACGATACAATTTTACACAAGATAATTATTTTTTTTTATAGAATGGATATACTTAAACCTTGCTACAACATTTATAGGCAGTGTACCTAATCGTACAGTAGTGTAGTTTTTAGTAAGTCCGGTTCGTTCCACAGGGAATCTTTTAAACAAAGCTTAACGCTATATTAGTTTAATTTATAAAAATACAAATATATATATAAGTAATATTATTATTATAAAGGGGGGTTTTTACCGTTTAATGACCGGTTTGTCGATTTTTAAAACTTTAGTCGCAGTTAAAACCTAATGTAAAATATTAAAAATAAATAAAAGACTAAATTTAAAGCGTAAAGTAAATAACGATAATGAAATTGCGATAAATAAAAGTGCGATAAAATAAAATTGCGATAATTAAAAAGTACGATAATTAAAAGTGCAATTAAATACAATAACAATAAATAAAAGTACGATAATTAGAAGTGCAATTAAATATAAAAATAAAGGAATTATGCTTATTTAAACTTCCGTAATCATGATGTTTGACGTGTTGATTTTAGTTTATTCCCATGGGTTAATTGTTCTTTGTCCTGGATTATTTAATATGTCCATACGGATTTGTCCATAATAGTCCATCAGTCATAAATATAAAGAGCGAAAGCCTTCGTCAAATTATTCTTATTCCCGAAGTCAAATATTCCAACTAATTGGGGATTCGAATTGTAACAAGGTTTTAATAATTTGTTTAATGAATACACCAGGTTATCGACTGCGTGTAAACCAAGGTTTTACTACTTTGTTAACAATTACACCAATTACCCTTGAATGTAATTCACCCATGTTTCAACAAGTCTATTAACTATTAATCCAGTTCCGTGTCCGGTAAAATGAATAATTATTGGTATTTATAGATATCCCGCCCACCGTACCCAGTCAAGCGTATGTGGTTATATATAAATACGTCAAATTATAAGTTTGTATATTAAATTATCAAGGTATTGTTTAGTTAATATAAAACCCATTAATAGCCCATAGTCTAATTTCCACAAGTGTCGTTCTTTTATCCAAACCCCAATTATGGTACAAAGCCCAATTACCCAATTTTAATATTTTTAGCCCAACATCATGATTACTTCGGTATTAAATAAGCATAATAATAACTTAGCTACGAGACATTAAATTAAAAAGGTTGAACATAACTTACAATGATTAAAAATAACGTAGCGTTACACGGACAGAATTTCGACTTACACCCTTACAACATTCGCTAACATACACTTATTATTAGGATTTAAAATTAAAATTAAAATTAAAATTAAAATATAAATATTTACGTATACATATATAGAGAGAGATTGATTTTATGGATATTTTTTTACGATCAGAATGCGCGAGCTTTATAGGCAGTTTCAGAATTTGGGGCTCCGCGACTCGCGGCATTTTTCCCCTTCAAACTCCGCGAGTCGCGGAGTTTGTTTTTACAGCTCACCCAGCCTTGGTTCCTAGCTTTCCGACGGTTTATAATATATTATATAATATATAAATAATTATAAGAATTATTTAAATACTATATTATATTTATGTGCATAGTTGACTTGTAATTTTTAGTCTGTTGCGTCGAGCGTTGAGAATTGGGTCAGGTCCCGGTTTCGGATTTTCGAACGTCCTTGCGTACAATTTAATATATTGTACTTTGCATTTTGAATCTTGTACTCTTGTAATTTTGAGACGTTTCTTATCAATAATTGGAACCTCTTTGATTGTATTTTGTACTTTTGAGCTTTTTGGTCGTTTGCGTCTTCAATTCGTCGAATCTGTCTTTTGTCTTCACCTTTCATTATTTAAACGAATATCACTTGTAAATAGAACAATTGCAACTAAAAGCTTGTCTTTCTTGAGGAATAATGCTATGAAATATATGTTCGTTTTTAACATTATCAGCCACCCTTCACCATCCTAACTTTCCACCATAAACCCACGATCACAACCACCATCGATTAACCCTCATGAATTATCACCATTTCGATCTCTTAGTTGTTTCCTGTCTCATCATGCTTGACTTCTAGAAACCATCAATCATCACCACTTCTTTTAACACATGATCACCACCATCGTTCTTTTGGTTACTACTGTTTACTGTGTTATAATCGATCAAACCCAAACCGAACCCATCACCTTCAAGTTTCTACTGCAGCTTATTATGAGCTATTCCGATCGGACAAACCATCAAAAACCACACAAAGCTGCTACTATAGCTGCTGTGTTGCGACCAGCATGCTACCATTGTCGTTTATTCTATCTCTAGTACCATTACCATATTTGAACCGCTATTGTTGCCTAATGAAGAACGATGAAGATAATTATGTCAGATTGATGATGAATAAGGTGGTGTTACTTCTGCTACTTCGCAATTTATGTATCTATATCTATATTCTATAAAAGATGGTGAAGATTTGATTAGATAAAAAGTGATTTCATGGTCCCTTTTCTTTCTCCTTGTGGCCGGCCATATACCAAGCTGGTAGCCTCACTTGTTGATTATTAATTAGAAAGGAAATCTAGCTGTTACAAAAGTATATAAGCCGTGATATTTTTTTAAGTAATTGAACTCCACGAACACATCAGGTTTCTGTTAAAACGAGCTGGGTTGATTTTCCTTAATGAGCTTATTTCGTTTATTAGGTTGGACTATAAGGATTGGGCTCATACCTTCAAACATTTGATCCACTTTAGATCTAGGATAATTCGGTTTAGATAACGGGATATAAGGAAGAAAAGGTTGAGCATAATGGAAGTAACAATTCATGATGATATCAAAATAATAACGTTTAAGATGAATGATAGATAAGATGATAACATGATTATGATAATTGATAACGATTATGGTGATGAATTAGATGATGCATGCGGTAAATAACGAGTGATGATGATGGATGATTGTATCATGGCGATAATTATGATAATGAGTTTATGATTTTATGAAGACAATAGAGGATGACTATAGTTTAAGATTATGATCATGTAAAAATGATCATGATTATGATTAAAATTTTGAATATGTTTATAGACGTTGATGATGATATGATAAAAGTTGATCACGATTAAGTTTGTAGAGAAGAAGAAAAATTGAAATGGATCAATGGTTAGGGTGCGTGTCGGGTTGGTGAGAGGTCTTGGGTTCGAGCCCGGGCACGGGCATTATTTTTTTTAGAAAAGAAGAAGAAAGATGCAGAAGTAAAAGTTAAAAACAATTTAAGTTGGGTGTTACTTCAGAATTGAAACACATAGCGTAATGGTTAAGGATGTTATCGGGTTAGCGGGACTTCGCGGGTTCAAACCCGGACTTGGGCATTTTTTTTAGGACTACTTCTTTGAGGTAGTTATTTATTTATTTACTTATCATTATTATTATTCTTATTATTAATATCATTATAGTTATTAAAATAAATGTTAGTAATATTATTAGTAAAAATCATTATTTTTATAGTTATTATTATTAGTAGTATTATTATCATTATTATTATCATTATCATTAATATTATTATTATTATTATTATTATTATTATTATTATTATTATTATTATTATTATTATTATTATTATTGTTGTTGTTGTTGTTGTTGTTGTTGTTGTTGTTATGATTACTACTTTTATATTAACAATATTATTATTATTATAACAAATAAATAATTTCTATTTAAGAGTATATATATTCGAACTACCATAATATTACATATAATTATATATATTAAGATTATTTATATAAATATTTACATATAACAAATTATTGATTTTAAATATAATATTAAACTATATAAATATTAACTATTTTAAATATATACAAATTAAATATATAAGATGTATAATTTAAGATATAATATATGAATTTAATTGATTACAATTATATGTGTTAATATCTAAAAATGATATAGGTTCGTGAATCTGAGGCCAACCCTGCACTTGTTCAATGACGTCATATGTATTTTTACTACGAAATACAGTATTGTGAGTTTCATTACTCCCTTTTTAAATGTTTTTGCAATATATATTTTTGGGGCTGAGAATACATGCGCTGCTTTTATAAATGTTTTACGAAATAAACACAAGTAATCGAAACTACATTATATGGTTGAATGATCGAAGCCGAATATGCCCCTTTTGCTTGGTAACCTAAGAATTAGTAAACCAGTCTACTAATTGACGCGAATCCTAAAGATAGGTCTATTGGGCATAACGAACCCCATCTGTTGTAGCGGATGCTTTAGTACTTCGATGTTGTTTTATATCATGTCCGATGGATGTCCCGGAATGATAGGAGATATTCTTATATGCATCTAGTTAATGTCGGTTACCAGGTGTTCAATCCATATGAATTATTTTTGTCTCTATGCATGGGACGTATATTTATGAGAAATGAAAAATGAAATTCTTACGGTCTATTATACTATCTGAAATGATTATTTATGATAAACTAATGAACTCACCAACCTTTTGGTTGACACTTTAAAGCATGTTTATTCTCAGGTATTAAAGAAATCTTCCGCTGTGCATTTGCTCATATTAGAGATATTACTTGGAGTCATTCATGACATATTTCAAAAGACGTTGCATTCGAGTCGTTGAGTTCATCAAGATTATTACTAAGTCAATTATAGTTGGATATATTATGAAATGGTATGCATGCCGTCAACTGTCGATGAAATGAAAGTTTGTCTTTTAAAAACGAATGCAATGTTTGTAAAATGTATCATATAGAGGTCAAGTACCTCGCGATGTAACCAAATGTAATGTATTCGTCCAGATGGATTAGGATGGGTTATTTCATACTACAAACCAGAAAATTTTGGATGTCTATCAATTTAACCGCTTAAAATAATTTTTCGTCAAAATTTTGAAGATAAAATCTATGTCCTAAAAACTAGAGCGTAGAAATGGGAAAGAAAAAGATTGCGTCGAAAAACGTCGAAAAATAAGCGTCGAGAAACAAACTAAATCTTGCGTCTAAAGTTATTAAAGCTTAAAAGTGTAGTGACCCGAACTTTTCCATGTTTATATATATTAAATGAAATTGGTATATTTACATGATTAAATGTTTTCAACATGTTAAGCAATCAAACTTGTTAAGACTTGATTATTTGAAATGTGCTTCATATAGACAATTGACCACCTAAGTTGACCGGCGATTCACGAACGTTAAAAATTTGTAAAAACTACATGATGATATATATATATATATATATATATATATATATATATATATATATATATATATATATATATATATATATATATATATATATATATATATATATATATATATATATATATATATATATATGGTTAACATGAGATTATGATAAGTAAGTATCTCACTAAGTATATTAACAATGAGTGATATACATAAAAATGAGTTTATTGAATTAAGAAACTCGAAATGATATATATAACGATTATCGTTATAACAACGTCTTACTAAATATATAAGAATCATATTAAGATATGGATACACTATGTTTAACATTATAAAATGATAATTAAGTATATCATTAAGTGTGTTAACAATGAACTACATATGTAAAACAAGACTACTAACTTAAGAATTTCGAAACGAGGTATATATGTAACGATTATCGTTGTAACGACATTTTAATGTATATATATCATATTAAGATATATTCATACATTATAATATCATGATAATGTAATAATTTAACATCTCATTTAAGTATAATAACAATGGATTAATTACATTTAACAAGATCGTTAACTTAAAGGTCTTAAAACAACATTTACATGTAACGACTAACGATGACTTAACGACTCAGTTAAAATGTATATACATGTAGTGTTTTGACATGTATTAATACACTTTTGAAAGACTTCATGACACTTATCAAAATACTTCTACTTAACAAAAATTCTTACAATTACATCCTCGTTCAGTTTCATCAACAATTCTACTCGTATGCACCCGTATTCGTACTCGTACAATACACAGCTTTTAGATGTATATACTATTGGTATATACACTTAAATGATCAGCTCTTAGCATCCCATGTGAGTCACCTAACACATGTGGGAACCATCATTTGGCAACTAGCATGAAATATCTCATAAAATTACAAAAATATTAGTAATCATTCATGACTTATTTACATATAAACAAAATTACACATTCTTTATATCTAATCCATATACCAACGACCAAAAACACCTACAAACACTTTCATTCTTCAATTTTCTTCATCTAATTGATCTCTCTCAAGTTCTATCTTCATGTTCTAAGTGTTCTTCATAAATTCTACAAGTTCGAGTTTCATAAAATCAAGAATACTTCCAAGTTTACTAGCTCACTTCCAATCTTGTAAAGTGATCATCCAACCTCAAGAAATCCTTGTTGTTTACAGTAATATATCATTCTAAATCAAGGTAATACTCATATACAAACTTTGGTTCAATTCCTATAACTATAACTATCTTAATTCGAGTGATAATCTTACTTGAACTTGTTTTCGTGTCATGATTCTACTTCAAGAACTTTCAAGCCATCCAAGATCCTTTGAAGCTAGATCATTTCTTGTCACTTCCAATAGGTTTACCTACTAAACTTGAGGTAGTAATGATGTTTATACATCATTCGATTCATGTAACATCCCGCATTTTTCCGTTAAAATTATTTTAACGCCCGTCTTTTTATTTTAAATAATATCCTTCGTGACTAGATATGTATCCTCCGTTAGCTAACATTCTTAATAATTTTCATTATTGGATTATAACATCTCCCGTTAATGTGCGTATCTAAAATATCTCGTTTAGGTAATTCACGCACCCGCTTATAAACTAGAGGGACTAGACTTGTCAAAAGACCAAACCTTTTACTAGGTCAAAGTGGTGAACACCCACCTCCTTCTTTCATTTTCCATTTCATTTCCTTTTTCTTAAATACTTTCACCATTTTTCTCTCAATCTTCAAAACAAGAATTCATCATCTAAATTCGGATTAGGAGGCTAGCAACAAAACAAATTACATATTTGGAATCCTCTCTTCATCCTCTACAACTTGATACCAATTTCATCTCATTTGGGTAACTTTTTAAAATCACTAGATTTTGTGTTCTTGATGTTTTTGAATTATAAAGTTGTTAATTAGTGTCTATGGCTCAAGTCTAACATGAATATATGTTTTGTTTGTTCGATTTGTTGTTTTGAGTAACTAGTTTGAACACTTGAAAATGGGTTTGCTTAATCTTTGATTTTGGAAGATTAAATGTTGTTAAATTGTTAAAGTTCATGTTTTAATTGTGTTACTAGTATCACTAGCTTCATTTTGATGTGTAGGTTGATTTGTAAAACTTCAAAAACATGATTAATGATTTTGTGAATTTTGATTAGGGTTTGATGAACTTGAAATGAACTTTTGATACATTGAATGCCATGAAATGTTGTTAGTAAGTGTTTAGTTGTATTGCATGAGTAATTACCTTCGAAACGGCATATCACATGTGTGGATTGGATTTCCGAATCATGTAATGCATTTCAAGAACTTGAAGCTTTGAAAATGGACCTTGAATGACCACTTGGCGAGAAATCGGTTATTGTAAATGATGTTTTCGCTTGATGAAATTTGTTTAGTTGCTTTCCATGTCAAAATACCTTTTCGATGATATAAGATACATGTTTTGGTTGTTTGCGGGTCATAAATGGTGATTGTTTGAAGTTAGGTTCGTGCATTAAACTTGAAAACTGCCAGAATTCTCTGCACATGTAATGGCGCGGCGCGCCAAAGTGGGCTGTCCAACTTTGTCAATTTTCAAAAAATGTTTGCTATGCTACGCACCTCCGATTCACATGTAACTTGTTCTAACATGCTCATATATGATTAAAAACCTCAGAAAAATAGTTCGGGACCCGACCCGAACGTGTTGACTTTTTCGTTGACTTTGACCGACCAAAGTTTGACTTTTTGTCAAACTTAAACAAATAATTATGCAATCTTTCTAACATGATTCTTTACTTGTATCTTGCATGAAACTTGACAATTTGATTCACATGCTTTATAATCGAGTCGTAACGAGCCATAGGACTAATTGAACATCTTTGACCTATCGTGTTTACCGTTATTGATACAACCTATATGTTTAGGTCAAGACTAGCTTTGTCTTTGCACGCGTTTACTTGTTGAAGTACTTTATTACTCTTGCACTCAAGGTGAGATCAGAGTCCCACTTTTACTCTTTTGAACTCACATTTGGGATGAGAAAACATAAACATTTCTTTTTAACTAAGTGAACACAAGTAGAGGAAAACAAACATTCTACATACGAGTTTAGAACAAAATCCTCAATTCGATAATCATTAGTTACTCTTGCAGTGTGTAAGTGTAGGCGTGAACTTATGTTGTATGGCCATATGGGTTTGACAAACCCTCATCTCGGACGGTTCGCTACCGTCTACGGATGAAATATATTTTCGAGAAACAGTGTTGTTCTAGCACTATTAATGGGGTTCAACAGATGGAATGTTAAGCCTTGATAATTGGGTGCTCGTGAATATTAACTTTTATAATGTATTACTATTTTATCAATGTTGCAAATCTTGTCGTTCGACTTACTTTTACTCACTTACTTACTTAAACTTATGATTTCACCAACGTTTTCGTTGACAGATTTCTATGTTTTTCTCAGGTCTTTGAACGCTATGTGAAACATGCTTCCGCTCATTATTTGATACTTGCTTTGGATGTCGTGTATACATGCATTTCATGGAGTGTCTTTTGACTTTCTTTAAAACTGTGTCGCATAGGTTTCACATGTAACTATAACCTTGTAACGTAACTTTTGGATGAACAATTCTTGTAAACTTTGAAACAATCTTTATTTTTGAAAGGAATGCGACATATCTTTGGTCAAATGTCACGTTAAAGACCTATGACCACGCAATGGGACCTAAGTAGTCGACGCCGTCAATTGACGATTTGTCGGGGTCGCTATAAGTGGTATCAGAGCCTTGGTTGTAGGGATTTAGAGTTCATTGGTGTCAACCCCGAGTCATAGGGTACATTAGTGAATCTAGACTACAACCGGCATATAGACTTGAAGTAGGAATTACTTGACTATTTGTGCATTTATACTCGAATGTTTCTACTCATAACTAACTCTCGCTTCATCTAAATCTTTCGTTGTTTAATTTGATTGACGCGCCACCTTGACTTTATAGAATAATGTCGAATGCACATATGAATCAGGGTAATATAATTGCCGGGATTATATTACGGTGACTCATATGAACGTTCTGACATTACGACACAAAGAATTTAAGGCGAGTCAAGGAAAATTTTCTCTTCATCATTATTCCATATCACGATTAGTATTGTTAAGAATACTAATCAATGATATTCTTGTGTCATGAAGGAACAATGGCTCACCAAGGTCAACACAATACTCCTCTCGAAACTCTAGAACAAGCTCTTCAACGAATGATAACCACCGCCGTGGGTGCGGTCGTGGCCGATCACTTTTCCAACAACAATAATCGTGGGGCCGGTAATTCAAACGAAGGTTGCTCCTACAAAAACTTCATGAAGTACAATCCTCCCACTTTCGATGGAACTGGGGGATCGGTTGCTCTCACCCGATGGTATGATCAAATGGAATCCGTTTTTAGCATAAGCGGTTGTCGAGACCGAGATAAGGTCAAATTCTCCACCCTCACTTTCACCGATGTTGCTCTCTCATGGTGGAACACGCATGTACAATCGGTGGGTATCGATGAAGCCCACACACTCTCTTGGACCGAATTAAGAGAAAGAATGATCACCGAATACTTCCCGCACGACGAAACTCAAAGGCTCGAACAGGGGCTAAGGAATTTAAAAACGGTCGGGAATGACCTCGAAGCTTATAATCAACGGTTTGTCGAACTAGCCTTAAGTTGCTCGAACCTCATGACTCATGAATCCCTAAGAGTTGAACTTTACATGGAAGGCCTCCCAAGGAGCATTCACCACGAGGTAGTATCATCCCAGCCCGCCAACCTACAAGAGGCTTTAACGATGGCCCGCCAATCTATAAAAAAAATGGTGAATGAAATTGAAGCGCTGACACCAACGGCCGAGGACCAACCGGGTAACAACAAAATAAAATGGAAAGCCTCTCCATCGAGCAACTACAACAACAACTTCACCAAGAAGTCCTTCACCTCCGACGGCAAGAAAGGGTAAGCCGGAAACCTGCCCTACTGTAACGAATGTCGTAAACATCATTTGGGTGAATGTGGCAAACCATTTTGCATCAGGTGTCAAAGAAGTGGCCATGTGGCCCATATTTGTAAAAGTACCGTTACCGTCGCTCAAAATACGCCCAATGCGCCAAGGGCGGTTGTTTGTTTCGAATGTGGCCAACCGGGTCATTATAGGAATGCGTGCCTAAAGAAGAAAGCCAACCCCAACGCACACCGTTGAACTTTCAACATCGACACCTAGGATGCCCGAGACGACGATGGACTAGTCACGGGTACGTTTTTCACAACAACCCGCATATTTCATACTTATTCGATTCGGTTACCGTTAGAGATTTTATAACCAAGGCTTTGACTCGTACTCTTTGCACTCCACTTTTTTTCCTTTAAATACTACTTAGGCAATTTAAGTGACCAACGAAAAAATATTGTGTACCTATAAATTTTATCGGAGGATATACGTTAAACTTATTGGGTGGATAATTTGAATTGTGACTTGACACCTATAGAACTAAGGAGCTCAAAACCTATTCGTTAAGAAGAAATGTTTTCCCTACAATTATGTATAGATCATTGGAACTAAGTAACTTTCGGTTGAAAACTGATACCCTCTTCCTCGTATCCATGACCTCATGATTATTTACATGAATCTCGCGTATATTCCAAACCAACCTCTGTTCCGATTATCATCAATTGAGAGATCAGGGAGAAGATGTCTCCTAACCCACTTTTAGAACTCTCTACGATAGTTGTAAATTTCTTTTAGTACCGTTCGATTATCTAAGCCTCCTGAACCGCGTTTGTAAACTTATCTAGATGAATCCGTTATCGTATTTATAGATGATGTCTAAACCTATTCAAGTAAAGAAGAAAACGAATGACATCTCCGTCTTAGCTCGAACTCTTGAGAAAAGAGCAACTCTATGCCGAATTCTCCAAGTGAGAATTTTGGTTAAACGAAGTCCAATTTTTAGACCATGTTGTTAGTGGTCAAAGTATTTCAATACATCTCGCAATCGGAACCACACGTAATCGGGAAACCCTCACGACTCAGACTTGTATTTGTAAAATCTTAGATCTTGCCGGTTATTACTGAAAATTCATTTCTGACTTTTCTCGTGTTGCACGACCTTTAAACTCGTTAACTCACTGAGGGAAAAATTTAAACCTCTCTGTGTCCGAACTTTGAACATGATCTTTCACACAAACCTTACTAGCTAAATTCGTTTAGCACACTGGAACTCAAATATGGAAATATTTCTACTTGAACGCCCGAAAGGCATACTCTCTCAACTCGAAATCAACAAAACGGAATTTCGTTATTTTGGCACGAAAAATTTGAATACTTAATCATGGACCCGATCAACCTTATCATCAACACGTGCCACGTTACATAGCTCTGTTATTTCACCATTTTTTTCCGCCTGATATTACTGGAACTTAAGATAACACCCAATCCAAGGATACTTCACTCTTCTTTGACTTATCATACAACTACGTGTACTATCTCTTTATCCCACCAAGCCTCAACATTCGGCCACTAAGTGCGCGACATGGTTACCTCAAGGTGTGAACTCATCCTATTCTAAGTTCTCCTTTCACTCCTGTCTTATCGCTCGCACTTCCGTGTAAGGAAATATTTTATAAAACTTCTCAATGGAGAGAGAAACTCTTCACATTATATTAGTATTCGCCACGATGGTGAATAGTCCTAACAACCATTTTCGGGAATCGATGGATCTTCCGCGGTGCGGACCTCTTGAGAAACGAAACCTGTTCAAGCGTGTATTAAAGAAAATTCTAGCTCGGCACAGCATACCATCTCCATTCAAATTTCAGATCGGGATACTCGTCTCACTTCTAAATTTGGGATGCCTTACAAGGAACCTTAGGGACACGTTTAAACATGAGTGCCGTGTATCATTCACAACTAACGGACCAAACAAACGTACGTTTCACATCTTGGAAATACATGTTACAAACTTGTATTGTTGCCTTTAGTTGTCTCCTCTCACACAGCAGTTACCATTCGTGTATTAACGCCGCACTTCCGAAACCCTATATGACCGCAAATGTCATACCCCTATTCGTTGGACCAAAGCATGTGGCAAGCAAATTACCGAATCCGAACTCATTCAAGAAATAACAGTTGAGATCGTCCAAGTCCGAGAAGGACTCAAGACGACCCGTAGTCGCCAAATGGGCTATACCGATATTCGACGTAAACCTCTCGAATCCCAAGTCAGTAACCGTGTAATATTGAGAACTCGTACCTTGGGAAGGTGTAATCCGTTTCGGGAATCAGGAAAAGTTAAAACCGTGATATATTAATCCTTTTGAAATCTTGGGGCGTATTGGAACCGCCTCCTACCGTTTAGATCTCCTGACTCAATTAAAGTTTCCGTTTACCTTACATTTCGTGTAACAAACTTAGAGACGTGTCCTACGGAACAGGAACGTGCTATCCTTCTAGATAAACCTACTATTGATGACAAACTCCCCTCCATGGGAAAACCGGTTGAAATGGTGGATCGTAAACCAAGCCTTAATACAACGTGAAACACCGACTATCCAAATTCGTGGAAATGCCCAAGGACATATCTTCACTTATTCATAGCATTGACAACGCAAGGTGTCGAGGAAGAGACATTGACTATTGCTTCCAACTAAATTTCAGGACGAAATTTCTTTTAAGGTGTGGGTAATGTAACATCCCGCATTTTTTCATTAAATTATTTTAACGCCCGTCTTTTTATTTTAAATAATATCCTTCGTGACTAGATACGTATCCTCAGTTAGCTAACATTCTTAATAATTTTCGTTATTGGATTATAACATCTCCCGTTAATGTGCGTATCTAAAATATCTCGTTTAGGTAATTCACGCACCCACTTATAAACTAGAGGGACTAGACTTTCCAAAAGACCAAACCTTTGACTAGGTCAAAGTGGTCAACACCCACCTCCTTCTTTCATTTTCCATTTCATTTCCTTTTTCTTAAATACTTTCACCATTTTTCTCTCAATCCTCAAAACAAGAATTCATCATCTAAATTCGGATTAGGAGGCTAGCAACAAAACAAATTACATATTTGGAATCCTCTCTTCATCCTCTACAACTTGATACCAATTTCATCTCATTTGGATAACTTTCTAAAATCACTAGATTTTGTGTTCTTGATGTTTTTGAATTATAAAGTTGTTAATTAGTGTCCATGGCTCAAGTCTAACATGAATATATGTTTTGTTTGTTCGATTTGTTGTTTTGAGTAACTAGTTTGAACACTTGAAAATGGGTTTGCTTAATCTTTGATTTTGGAAGATTAAATGTTGTTAAATTGTTAAAGTTCATGTTTTAATTGTGTTACTAGTATCACTAGCTTCATTTTGATGTGTAGGTTGATTTGTAAAACTTCAAAAACATGATTAATGATTTTGTGAATTTTGATTAGGGTTTGATGAACTTGAAATGAACTTTTGATACTTTGAATGCCATGAAATGTTGTTAGTAAGTGTTTAGTTGTATTGCATGAGTAATTACCTTCGAAACGTCATATCACATGTGTGGATTGGATTCCCGAATCATGTAATGCATTTCAAGAACTTGAAGCTTTGAAAATGGACCTTGAATGACCACTTGGCGAGAAATCGGTTATTGTAAATGATGTTTTCGCTTGATGAAATGTGTTTAGTTGCTTTCCTTGTCAAAATACCTTTCCGATGATATAAGATACATGTTTTAGTTGTTTGCGGGTCATAAATGGTGATTGTTTGAAGTTAGGTTCGTGCATTAAACTTGAAAACTGTCAGAATTCTCTGCACAGGTAATGGCGCGGCGCGCCATATAACCGCGCGGCGCGCCAAAGTGGGCTGTCCAACTTTGTCAATTTTCGAAAAATGTTTGCTATGCTACGCACCTCCGATTCACATGTAACTTGTTCTAACATGCTCATATATGATTAAAAACCTCAGAAAAATAGTTCGGGACCCGACACTAACGTGTTGACTTTTTCGTTGACTTTGACCGACCAAAGTTTGACTTTTTTGTCAAACTTAAACAAATGATTATGCAATCTTTCTAACATGATTCTTTACTTGTATCTTGCATGAAACATGACAATTTGATTCACATGCTTTATAATCGAGTCGTAACGAGCCATAGGACTAATTGAACATCTTTGACCTATCGTGTTTACCATTATTGATACAACCTATATGTTTAGGTCAACACTAGCTTTGTCTTTGCACGCGTTTACTTGTTGAAGTACTTTATTACTCTTGCACTCAAGGTGAGATCATAGTCCCACTTTTACTCTTTTGAACTTACATTTAGGATGAGAAAACATAAACATTTCTTTTTAACTAAGTGAACACAAGTAGAGGAAAACAAACATTCTACATACGAGTTTAGAACAAAATCCTCAATTCGATTATCATTAGTTACTCTTGCAGTGTGTAAGTGTAGGAGTGAACTTATGTTGTATGGTCATATGGGTTTGACAAACCCTCATCTCGGACGGTTCGCTACCGTCTACAGATGAAATATATTTTCGAGAAACAGTGTTGTTCTTGCACTATTAATGGGGTTCAACGGACGGAATATTAAGCCTTGATAATTGGGTACTCGTGAATATTAACTTTTAGAATGTATTACTATTTTATCAATGTTGTAAATCTTGTGGTTCGATTTACTTTTACTCACTTACTTACTTAAACCTATGATTTCACCAACGTTTTCGTTGACAGATTTCTATGTTTTTCTCAGGTCTTTGAACGCTATGTGAAACATGCTTCCGCTCATTATTTGATACTTGCTTTGGATGTCGTGTATACATGCATTTCATGGAGCGTCTTTTGACTTTCTTTAAAACTGTGTCGCATAGGTTTCACATGTAACTATAACCTTGTAACGTAACTTTTGGATGAATAATTCTTGTAAACTTTGAAACAATCTTTATTTTTGAAAGGAATGCGACATATCTTTGGTCAAATGTCACGTTAAAGACCTATGACCATGCAACGGGACCTAAGTAGTCGACGCTGTCAATTGACAATTTGTCGGGGTCGCTACAATTCATATATATAAAACTACCTTATTCGAAGGTTTAAGCTTGAAATCACTAGAACATAGTTTAGTTAATTCTAAACTTGTTCGCAAACAAAAGTTAATCCTTCTAAATTGACTTTTAAAATCAACTAAACACATGTTCTATATCTATATGATATGCTAACTTAATGATTTAAAACCTGAAAACACGAAAAACACCTTAAAACTGGATATACGCCGTCGTAGTAACACCGCGGGCTGTTTTGGGTTAGTTAATTAAAAACTATGATAAACATTGATTTAAAAGTTGTTCTTCTGGGAAAATGATTTTTTTTATGAACATGAAACTATATCCAAAAATCATGGTTAAACTCAAAGTGAAAGTATGTTTTTCAAAATGGTCATCAAGACGTCGTTCTTTCGACTGAAATGACTACCTC
This sequence comes from Rutidosis leptorrhynchoides, assembly GCF_046630445.1. Taxonomy (NCBI): domain Eukaryota; kingdom Viridiplantae; phylum Streptophyta; class Magnoliopsida; order Asterales; family Asteraceae; genus Rutidosis; species Rutidosis leptorrhynchoides. Next base: position 93,388,028 of record NC_092333.1, read on the forward strand.
TTACAAAAATGACTTGTAACTTATATTTCCAATTATAAACCTATACTTTTTCTGTTTAGATTCATAAAATAGAGTTCAATATGAAACCATAGCAATTTGATTCACTCAAAACGGATTTAAAACGAAGAAGTTATGGGTAAAACAAGATTGGATATTTTTTTGATTGTTGTAGCTACGGGAAATATTGTAACAATTCTATACAAATCATATCCTAGCTAACTTATATTGTATTATACATGTATTCTAATATATTATGTAATCTTGGGATACCATAGACACGTATGCAAATGTTTTGACATATCATATCGACCCATGTATATATATTATTTGGAACAACCATAGACACTCTATATGCAGTAATATTGGAGTTAGCTATACAGGGTTGAGGTTGATTCCAAAAATATATATGCTTTGAGTTGTGATCTAGCCTGAGACGTGTATACACTGGGTCGTGGATTGATTCAAGATAATATATATCGATTTATTTCTGTACATCTAATTGTGGACAACTAGTTGTAGATTACTAACGAGGACAGCTGACTTAATAAACTTAAAACATTAAAACATATTAAAAATGTTGTAAATATATTTTGAACATACTTTGATATATATGTACATATTTGTTATAGGTTCGTGAATCCACCACTGGCCAAGTCTTACTTCCCGACGAAGTAAAAATCTGTGAAAGTGAGTTATAGTCCCATTTTTAAAATCTAATATTTTTGGGATGAGAATACATGCCGTTTTATAAATGTTTTACAAAATAGACACAAGTATGCGGAACTACATTCTATGGTTGGATTATTAAATCGAATATCGCCCTTCAAGTCTGGTAGCCTAAGAATTAGGGAAATGGCCCCTAATTGACGCGAATCCTAAAGATAGATCTATTGGGCTTAACAACCCCCATTCAGGTTATGGATGGTTTAGTACTTTGAGATTATTATACTGACGAGAGGTTCTGTTTTGGGGATATTTTATGCATTAAGTTAACGTCGGTTACCAGGTGTTCAACATATGAATGATTTTTATGCACTTGCGAGTGTAATGATATTTATGAAAAATGAGAAATCTTGTGGTCTATTATTATGATTTGATAATATGTAGGTTAAACCTATAACTCACCAACAATTTTGTTGACATTTTAAGCATGTTTATTTTCAGGTGATTATTAAGAGCTTCCGCTGTTGCATACTAAATTAAGGACAAGATTTGGAGTCCATGCTTGTATAGTATTGTTTAAAAACTGCATTCGAAGACTTATGTTGATGTGTAATATTATTGTAAACCATTATGTAATGGTCGTGTGAAAAACGCTATATTTTAGATTATCATTATTTGATAATCATCGTAATATTTTAAAGGTTATGGTTTGTTCTAAAATCGAATGCAGTCTTTGAAAAACGTCTCATATAGAGGTCAAAACCTCGCAACGAAATCAATTAATATGGAATGTTTATAATCAATATGAACGGGACATTTCAATTGGTATCTGAGCGTTGGTCTTAGAGAACCAGAAATTTGCATTAGTGTGTCTTATCGAGTTTGTCATGATACATTAGTGAGTCTGGACTTCGACTGTATTTTCTTTAAAAATGATTGCTTAACACTTTTGTTGGAAACTCTATATTATTAATATGTAAATATTATGTGATATATTAATCTCTTAATGTGTTTGATATTGTGTGATAGATGTCTACCACTAGTACAAATCCCATCGACTCACCTAATAATAATGAAGAGTCGAATATACTTTGGGAAGATTCATAAATTCCCGAAGAGGAACCGGAAGAGGAGGAACCGGAAGAATAAGAGGTTCCAGAGGAAGAAATATTGATACCTATAGTAAATCGATTAAATAAAAGAAAATCCTCAACCAACGGACCAAAGTTAATAATGGTTGATAGGTCAGATCATGTTGATATTGAGAGAAATGATAAGATAAAGAGAGATTCGGTATGTAAGCATGAGACTCGGTATTAGAGAGAATCGGTACAATTACATTTCACAGCTTCTAGAACTCAGTTACAATGCAATGGCTATCTTATTAGGACTACTTAGATTCCTTATATAGCCCTCTTCTAAGGAACCTTCAATTAAGCTTATTTCACATTAACACTATACAACTTTGGGGTCCTAACAATCTCCCCCTTAGTGTTAAATGTGAACTTTATAACATAATCCTATTTTGTAATCTTGAGAGGTCCAAACGTTAGTTTCCATCGTGTGCCATCTGGTTTTGAAACTTCTACTTGATTTTCTGAAATTTGCTTAGAAGGTTTCCAGACACCCCACGCTTTTCTTGGATCTCCCTCATATAATGGATATTCATCCATTTCCTTGAAATATCTTCTCTTTCTCTGTCCACGAAGTATCTCAAACTGTCTTGTACGAATCCGGAGTTTCAGACGATCTCTTATATGCTTTATGAATTCTCCAAGACCCATTATCATGTCAATGTCATGGAACTTGCTTTGATGAATCTTAAGATACTTCAGTGCAGCCTTAAGTGTTCCATCTAAATATTTGTTTAGCTCTTCAGTACAAATGAACACCTTTTCTTTTTGAAAATTTACAAAAAAAAAACCCTTCGGGTTCGAATTGCATTTGAAACATCCTCATATCCTTCAGTCCCTCTGTAAATTGATTCGGACACGTAATTCGAATCTTTTTCCTTTTTGCTTCGAGACCTATTTGAAAGTCTTCACGTCTCATCAGTTCAATTGTCTCCATCATGTATCTTTTCACAGCTTCCAAAGCTTGAGCCTTAGCAAAAGGTCGTATGGTGATGATACTGAGGTAGTTGTAGATGTGAATGATGTCAAGCATATCTAGATTATGAAAATCTATTTCAGTGAACTTGTACTCTTTCTCATCTTCTCTGATAATGTGGAACTGACTGATGACGTCTTTCTTTTCGCTTATCTCTACTCTGACTCGAGTAATATTCAACACTTCTGAAATACGATATTTTCTTTGAAGCCACAAATCATCTTCATCTGGATTAACATAAAGATTGTCTTCATCGTCATCAAAAGAATCCATTTCATCATCACTTTGTATTACTGGTTCAGGATTCTCTTCATCTACAATCTCTACATCTTCCGGAATTGAAGATACTGATGATAACTTGCTTAGAATCACAAATCCATCGTCATCCGTCTCTTCAAGATAGAAATCACTCAAGTTCAAATCCTCATCTACCAGTCCACTATCAACCTCATTATGAACAATTGGAATTATAACTTGCTCAGGCTCCTTATCATCAATTTCACCATGTGTAGTAACCATTTCTGATTCCATCTGAACTTGTTGAGCTTATGAAGCTGATGAAGACCTTACACCACCACCCTTAGTTGAAATGTTTACCGTTAGATATTCTCCATCTACTCCTATCTCCCCCTCATGGCTATTCTGAGGATCAGAATCGTCATGTTTATCATCACAGTGAGGACTCAACGGAGAAGAGCAGGAATTAAGTGGATATCGAACACGAGCACGAAACAATGCTTGAAGCGAAGTGCGTCGAAGAACATCTAGATTGACTCTAGAAAACATACGACTGAAATATTCTTGCTCCAAAGCATCATAGAAATGTGGTAAATGAGAAGGTGATGGTGGAAAAGTAACAATAGGAACACCAGCAGCAGCAACTGTTGAAGGCGATGTTGGTGGAAGTGTTTGAGTTGCCGTGAGGGTAGGTAAGGATGATTGTGTGGTATTATTCTTATATGTAGGGCTATACATACTACTAGTCAGATTCGTGATATCCCCTTCTGATGGAGGTTGGGTAACAACCGGAGTTGTCACCGACGAAGTTTCTTTCGAAGCATCCGCCTCCATGACTTTGGTCTCATGGGACTCTGACAAAGTAGCAGGACTACCTGTCGGTTTAGTTCTCGCAGAGATATTGCTATCCCCGACTCCTAAAATCATTGATATACCATGAGGTGGCACATCTCTTTCAGTTAAAGACTCTTCCTCCAGACCCTGAGATTCAGAATCCGGAAGAGAAGTGGTTTGAACCAATGGATCACTTTCATGAACCAAGAGAACAGTCTGCTGGAAGTCTGATAAATATCCCGAAGGATTGTCATGTTGACTCGTTTCCATGGGACGCGGCAGATCTTCCTCATTAAGATAAGCTGGACCTCGAGACCCTGTTGTACGTTGAGGTACAGGAGGATTTCTAGCCGATACGCAGGGTGCCTTTTCAAGATTTTTTGGCTCCCCTTCGGCCGTTCTGGACTTCAATGATTGAGTTTCCTCAACCGATTGAGTCAACGCAGACTTTACTGCAGAGGAAGACTTTACTTCCTTAGATGCCGAAGCACCTTGCTTTGTAGGATTTATTATTAAGTCATTCTTAGATTGGATGGGCTTAGTGGTCTTTTTACCATCTGTGCGTTTAGATCTCTTGCCTACCGAAGCTTGCGCTTCATTTAGCGTAGGGCTTACTGTTATTCTTGGATGTGATACGGAGATAGGTGAGGGTGACCTAATTGGCTCTTGGTCTTGGTCCGTATCACCAATGGTTGGAGTAACTGTTTGGCGGACGATGGGTGTCGAAGTCCTAGATCTAGTTACTCGTTGGGTTGGCAGAGTCTGAATCATCTCATCAAGCATGTATCGAGTTCTCTTAGGAGAATGTTCAGGAGATGATTCAGATGCTGTTGCTGAAGTGTCACTGCTTACTTCGGGTGTTGTGGAAAGGGTTGGTTCAATCCTAGTTGGACTAGGTTCCCTGATCCTCACGGGTTGAGCTTGGTGTGCTACCCTAGATCGTTTGAGGTTCACCCTAAGTGGAGGATTAGCTGGCCCGGGTGGTTGAACTACAGGTTCCTCTACAACCTCTGGGGCTGGAACCACGGCAGGTTCAACTTGTTCTTGTTGTACCGGGTTCAGAAGAGGTATTCCTACAGCCTGAAAATAAGAACGCATACGAGCGTCTTGGGGTTCAGCTAGCCTCGCTAGCCAATTTGGAATTGGTGCAGTGAATTGATTATCAGACACCATAGGGGTGTTCATCTTCAGCTCTCCAAACCTTTTTATCTGTAATCCATGTGTACCTGGTACAAATATATTTGCATTTCTACAAGCATTTATAGCATCATGGATAAAGATACAGAAAAACCTTTCGCAAGGGATGTATGAACCCCTTAGCTTATCAACTTGAGCTTGAACCAGATCCCATAAAAGCTCGGCTTAGTCAGGAGCCTCTACTCTTATGAAAGAGTAGAATACTTTCAGCATTGGCACAGTCAAGCTATCAGATCCACTCCTTGTCATCAGCAAGCATCTGTTGATGATTGAGAAGATCACATACCACCTTGAGTGCAGATATTTCTTCTGAGACTTAGCTGGTGGAACGTTGGTAGCTCCAACATAACCAAGATCAAAGACAGAAGTCATCATTTGCTGAGTAGCAGGAAAAGCAGGAGCATTTTGTACAAGAGGAAGTTTGAAGACCCTCCTGAAATTAGCTTTAGTGAAACTCCTCCTCCCTTGAACTCCTCTTAGTTGAAATTCAAAACGAGCTTGTGTTCCCTCTGGATTTTCAGTAGTAGGTTGTGTAGCTTCCACAAACCTAATTGTTCTGTTAAGTAACTCCAGATCTGTTACAGCTACACTGGCAGTAGTATTGAGAGCAGGCCACAGTGTGTGCCTCTCTAGAATTGCTGTCCAGTAGTTGCAGGGTATGCTGGTTTCAGAGTTGATGAAGTGATTGTTCACCATTTAGCTGTATAAATAAGAAATAGAAGGCCACAAGATATTTAACAAAAAACATATATCTCTATTCTTATTTGCCTTTGAAATCCTTTTTATATTTTTAAATTTTAAGATTTTTATGGTTTTTCAAAAATATAAAAGTCTTTTATTCTCAAATATGAACAAATAATTGACAACCATGACATTCATATGATATTCATCTTAGTACAAAATTATCATGCAAAGTCAATTATATAACACAAGGACTCAGAACAACACTTAGTCAATTTTTAAACACATTTCAAGCAGATTCGATAGTTATGAAAACTTTAGATTCTGTAACCAAATAAGCTTGAGTTTTCATATTAGAAAGATATAGAATAAACATGTTAAGTGTCTGAAGATAAAAATCAAAAAATTTCAAGGTACCAAATTTCAGACTCGGTATCAAGAAAGAAAACCAGATTCGGTATCTTCAACAATTAACAGAAAGTCACTCAAACATGCATATTCTATCATATATCAAGTAATATCACAACCATGATCAATTAACCATTCAATTACAAGTATATTAACATGTTAATTGTATGAACAAACTCGGTATCAGGATAAGAACACATTCGATAGATACAGAATTCATCAAATAAGCAATTAAACATGTAATCAGACTCGGTCAAATGATAGATCAGTCAATTTAACTCAGATTAGACAAGATTTCATGTTGATTTTCCAAATCAATTGAGTTTAATCAAAGATTAATTGAAATCAACTCAGACTCAGTATAATCAACAAGATTTCAAAAATTAAAGGTCATAATCCAGTTATTTTGATCTTTTCTGGTTGATAAAAACTTAATTATCTCAGATCTACAATTATATATCTTAAACATTGGTTAAAATAAACAATTACCAAGAATTTGAAGAAACAGAATGACGGACTCGGTAGAATTAGGCAGATTCGGTATAACCAACAGACTCGGTAGGTAATTAATAACATTAAGAGAGTAATGTTTAACTTTGACTCTCCTTTTATAGATACCGAAAGTAAAATACCGAATGGGCTTTACAGAATGGGCCTAAAATACCGAATACAGTCCAATTATTCAAAACTTTAACAATTTAACTCCAAATTTTGACAAATTGATTTTTCCTCTTGAAATCCATTTCAATCTTTTCATGAAAAACAATTTTGAGACAATTTCTGAAAACTTTGAACTTACCGAATCTGTACTGTTGGTTGTCAGACTCGGTAAAATGCTGAAAATAGCATTTATTCAGTAAAATTTAAATATTTTTGGATTTTATCTTTTCCAATTTTTATGAATTTTTCAAAATAAGATTTATACTTAAAAGAACTTTGAATTTTATACAAAGTACAAATCTTCAATGATACCAATTGTTGACACGGGTTGCATACTGAGATGTATACAAGCCATAGTGAATTATTTCAGATAAAAATAAAGAAATTTTGAATTCACTTTTGGAAACGTTTTGTTTAATAGTTGTAGCCCGATGTTCTTGTTCTCACTTTGGTGAGAAGCGAACATTACTAATCCGTAAGCATAACATGCTTCTTTATGTTGCATGTTAGCCGCTTTTTCTAAATCACGAAGTCCAATATTCGGATATATTGAGTCAAAATAATTTCTTAACCCGTTGCGTAAAATAGCATTTGGGTTCCCCGCAATATATGTGTCAAAGTAAACACATCGTAACTTATGGGTTTCCCAATGTGATATTCCCCATCTTTCAAACGAAAGTCTCTTATAAACCAAGACATTCTTGGAACGTTCTTCGAATGTCTTACAAACTGATCTCGCCTTAAATAGTTGTGCCGAGGAATTCTGACCGACTCTAGACAAGATTTCATCAATCATGTCTCCGGGTAGGTCTCTTAAAATATTGGATTGTCTATCCATTTTGTGTTTTTATACTGTAAAATAGACAAGAGTTAGATTCATAAAAAAATACTTATTAATACAAGCAATTTTTACATATATCATAAAGCATAAGCACACTATATTACATATATTACACCACACGAATACAACTATCTTATTCCGACTCACTCGTTTCTTCTTCTTCGGTTTTGGTTCGTTTTTCCAGGTTTCTAGGGATATATGATGTTCCCCTAATACGAGCCGTAATTTTCCACATTGGTTTAGAAAAACCTGGTGGTTTAGAGGTTCCCGGGTCATTGTTACAACTTAAGGACTTCGGGGGTTGACGATACATATAAAGTTCATCGGGGTTGGAATTAGATTTCTCTATTTTTATGCCCTTTCCCTTATTATTTTCTTTTGCCTTTTTAAATTCAGTTGGGGTAATTTCTATAACATCATCGGAATTCTCGTCGGAATCCGATTCATCGGAGAATTGGTAATCCTCCCAATATTTTGCTTCCTTGGCGGAAACACCATTGACCATAATTAACCTTGGTCGGTTGGTTGAGGATTTTCTTTTACTTAACCGTTTTATTATTTCCCCCACCGGTTCTATTTCTTCATCCGGTTCCGATTCTTCTTCCGGTTCCGATTCTTCTTCCGGTTCCGACTCTTCTTCCGGTTCCTCTTCGGGAACTTGTGAATCAGTCCACGAATCATTCCAATTTACATTTGACTCTTCATTATTATTAGGTGAGTCAATGGAACTTATTCTAGAGGTAGACATCTATCACATAATATCAAACGCGTTAAGAGATTAATATATCACATAATATTCACATGTTAAACATATATAGTTTCCAACAAAATTTGTTAAGCAATCATTTTTCAACTAAACACGGTCGAAGTCCAGACTCACTAATGCATCCTAACAAACTCGATAAGACACACTAATGCAAAATTCTGGTTCTCTAAGACCAACGCTCTGATACCAACTGAAATGTCCCGTTCTTATTGATTAAAAACGTTCCATATTAGTTGATTTCGTTGCGAGGTTTTGACCTCTATATGAGACGTTTTTCAAAGACTGCATTCATTTTTAAACAAACCATAACCTTCATTTCATCAATAAAGGTTTAAAAAGCTTTACGTAGATTATCAAATAATGATAATCTAAAATATCCTGTTTACACGCGACCATTACATAATGGTTTACAATACAAATATGTTACAACAAAATAAGTTTCTTGAATGCAGTTTTTACACAATATCATACAAGCATGGACTCCAAATCTTGTCCTTATTTAAGTATGCGACAGCGGAAGCTCTTAATAATCACCTGAGAATAAACATGCTTAAAACGTCAACAAAAATGTTGGTGAGTTATAGGTTTAACCTATATATATCAAATCGTAACAATAGACCACAAGATTTCATATTTCAATACACATCCCATACATAGAGATAAAAATCATTCATATGGTGAACACCTGGTAACCGACAATAACAAGATGCATATATAAGAATATCCCCATCATTCCGGGACACCCTTCGGATATGATATAAATTTCGAAGTACTAAAGCATCCGGTACTTTGGATGGGGTTTGTTAGGCCCAATAGATCTATCTTTAGGATTCGCGTCAATTAGGGTGTCTGTTCCCTAATTCTTAGATTACCAGACTTAATAAAAAGGGGCATATTCGATTTCGATAATTCAACCATAGAATGTAGTTTCACGTACTTGTGTCTATTTTGTAAATCATTTATAAAACCTGCATGTATTCTCATCCCAAAAATATTAGATTTTAAAAGTGGGACTATAACTCACTTTCACAGATTTTTACTTCGTCGGGAAGTAAGACTTGGCCACTGGTTGATTCACGAACCTATAACAATATATACATATATATCAAAGTATGTTCAAAATATATTTACAACACTTTTAATATATTTTGATGTTTTAAGTTTATTAAGTCAGCTGTCCTCGTTAGTAACCTACAACTAGTTGTCCACAGTTAGATGTACAGAAATAAATCGATAAATATTATCTTGAATCAATCCACGACCCAGTGTATACGTATCTCAGTATTGATCACAACTCAAACTATATATATTTTGGAATCAACCTCAACCCTGTATAGCTAACTCCGACATTCACATATAGAGTGTCTATGGTTGTTCCGAAATATATATAGATGTGTCGACATGATAGGTCGAAACATTGTATACGTGTCTATGGTATCTCAAGATTACATAATATATAATACAAGTTGATTAAGTTATGGTTGGAATAGATTTGTTACCAATTTTCACGTAGCTAAAATGAGAAAAATTATCCAATCTTGTTTTACCCATAACTTCTTCATTTTAAATCCGTTTTGAGTGAATCAAATTGCTATGGTTTCATATTGAACTCTATTTTATGAATCTAAACAAAAAAAGTATAGGTTTCTAGTCGGAAAAATAAGTTACAAGTCGTTTTTGTAAAGGTAGTCATTTCAGTCGAAAGAACGACGTCTAGATGACCATTTTAGAAAACATACTTCCACTTTGAGTTTAACCATAATTTTTGGATATAGTTTCATGTTCATAATAAAAATCATTTTCTCAGAATAACAACTTTTAAATCAAAGTTTATCATAGTTTTTAATTAACTAACCCAAAACAGCCCGCGGTGTTACTACGACGGCGTAAATCCGGTTTTACGGTGTTTTTCGTGTTTCCAGGTTTTAAATCATTAAGTTAGCATATCATATAGATATAGAACATGTGTTTAGTTGATTTTAAAAGTCAAGTTAGAAGGATTAACTTTTGTTTGCGAACAAGTTTAGAATTAACTAAACTATGTTCTAGTGATTACAAGTTTAAACCTTCGAATAAGATAGCTTTATATGTATGAATCGAATGATGTTATGAACATCATTACTACCTTAAGTTCCTTGGATGAACCTACTGGAAAAGAGAAAAATGGATCTAGCTTCAATGGATCCTTAGATGGCTCAAAGTTCTTGAAGCAAAATCATGACACGAAAACAAGTTCAAGTAAGATCATCACTTGAAATAAGATTGTTATAGTTATAGAAATTGAACCAAAGTTTGAATATGATTATTACCTTGTATTAGAATGATAACCTACTGTAAGAAACAAAGATTTCTTGAGGTTGGATGATCACCTTACAAGATTGGAAGTGAGCTAGCAATCTTGAAAGTATTCTTGATTTTATGAAACTAGAACTTTTAGAATTTATGAAGAACACTTAGAACTTGAAGATAGAACTTGAGAGAGATCAATTAGATGAAGAAAATTGAAGAATGAAAGTGTTTGTAGGTGTTTTTGGTCGTTGGTGTATGGATTAGATATAAAGGATATGTAATTTTGTTTTCATGTAAATAAGTCATGAATGATTACTCATATTTTTGTAATTTTATGAGATATTTCATGCTAGTTGCCAAATGATGGTTCCCACATGTTTTAGGTGACTCACATGGGCTGCTAAGAGCTAATCATTGGAGTGTATATACCAATAGTACATACATCTAAAAGCTGTGTATTGTACGAGTACGAATACGGGTGCATACGAGTAGAATTGTTGATGAAACTGAACGAGGATGTAATTGTAAGCATTTTTGTTAAGTAGAAGTATTTTGATAAGTGTCTTGAAGTCTTTCAAAAGTGTATGAATACATATTAAAACACTACATGTATATACATTTTAACTGAGTCGTTAAGTCATCGTTAGTCGTTACATGTAAATGTTGTTTTGAAACCTTTAGGTTAACGATCTTGTTAAATGTTGTTAACCCAATGTTTATAATATCAAAAGAGATTTTAAATTATTATATTATCATGATATTATGATGTACGAATATCTCTTAATATGATATATATACATTAAATGTCGTTACAACGATAATCGTTACATATATGTCTCGCTTCAAAATCATTAAGTTAGTAGTCTTGTTTTTACATATGTAGTTCATTGTTAATATACTTAATGATATGTTTACATATCATAATATCATGTTAACTATATATATAACCATATATATGTCATCATATAGTTTTTACAAGTTTTAACGTTCGTGAATCACCGGTCAACTTGGGTGGTCAATTGTCTATATGAAACCTATTTCAATTAATCAAGTCTTAACAAGTTTGATTGCTTAACATGTTGGAAACATTTAATCATGTAAACATCAATCTCAATTAATATATATAAACATGGAAAAGTTCGGGTCACTACAGTACCTACCCGTTAAATAAATTTCGTCCCGAAATTTTAAGCTGTTGAAGGTGTTGACGAATCTTCTGGAAATAGATGCGGGTATTTCTTCTTCATCTGATCTTCACGCTCCCAGGTGAACTCGGGTCCTCTACGAGCATTCCATCGAACCTTAACAATTGGTATCTTGTTTTGCTTAAGTCTTTTAACCTCACGATCCATTATTTCGACGGGTTCTTCGATGAATTGGAGTTTTTCGTTGATTTGGATTTCATCTAACGGAATAGTGAGATCTTCTTTAGCAAAACATTTCTTCAAATTCGAGACGTGGAAAGTGTTATGTACAGCCGCGAGTTGTTGAGGTAACTCAAGTCGGTAAGCTACTGGTCCGACACGATCAATAATCTTGAATGGTCCAATATACCTTGGATTTAATTTCCCTCGTTTACCAAATCGAACAACGCCTTTCCAAGGTGCAACTTTAAGCATGACCATCTCTCCAATTTCAAATTCTATATCTTTTCTTTTAATGTTGGCGTAGCTCTTTTGTCGACTTTGGGCGGTTTTTAACCGTTGTTGAATTTGGATGATCTTCTCGGTAGTTTCTTGTATAATCTCCGGACCCGTAATCTGTCTATCCCCCACTTCACTCCAACAAATCGGAGACCTGCACTTTCTACCATAAAGTGCTTCAAACGGCGCCATCTCAATGCTTGAATGGTAGCTGTTGTTGTAGGAAAATTCTGCTAACGGTAGATGTCAATCCCAACTGTTTCCGAAATCAATAACACATGCTCGTAGCATGTCTTCAAGCGTTTGTATCGTCCTTTCGCTCTGCCCATCAGTTTGTGGATGATAGGCAGTACTCATGTCTAGACGAGTTCCTAATGCTTGCTGTAATGTCTGCCAGAATCTTGAAATAAATCTGCCATCCCTATCAGAGATAATAGAGATTGGTATTCCATGTCTGGAGACGACTTCCTTCAAATACAGTCGTGCTAACTTCTCCATCTTGTCATCTTCTCTTATTGGCAGGAAGTGTGCTGATTTGGTGAGACGATCAACTATTACCCAAATAGTATCAAAACCACTTGCAGTCCTTGGCAATTTAGTGATGAAATCCATGGTAATGTTTTCCCATTTCCATTCTGGGATTTCGGGTTGTTGAAGTAGACCTGATGGTTTCTGATGCTCAGCTTTGACCTTAGAACACGTCAAACATTCTCCTACGTATTTAGCAACATCGGCTTTCATACCCGGCCACCAAAAATGTTTCTTGAGATCCTTGTACATCTTCCCCGTTCCAGGATGTATTGAGTATCTGGTTTTATGAGCTTCTCTAAGTACCATTTCTCTCATATCTCCAAATTTTGGTACCCAAATCCTTTCAGCCCTATACCGGGTTCCGTCTTCCCGAATATTAAGATGCTTCTCCGATCCTTTGGGTATTTCATCCTTTAAATTTCCCTCTTTTAAAACTCCTTGTTGCGCCTCCTTTATTTGAGTAGTAATGTTATTATGAATCATTATATTCATAGATTTTACTCGAATGGGTTCTCTATCCTTCCTGCTCAAGGCATCGGCTACCACATTTGCCTTCCCCGGGTGGTAACGAATCTCAAAATCGTAATCATTCAATAATTCAATCCACCTACGCTGCCTCATATTCAGTTGTTTCTGATTAAATATGTGTTGAAGACTTTTGTGGTCGGTATATATAATACTTTTGACCCCATATAAGTAGTGCCTCCAAGTCTTTAATGCAAAAACAACCGCGCCTAATTCCAAATCATGCGTCGTATAATTTTGTTCGTGAATCTTCAATTGTCTAGACGCATAAGCAATCACCTTCGTTCGTTGCATTAATACACAACCGAGACCTTGCTTTGATGCGTCACAATAAATCACAAAATCATCATTCCCTTCAGGTAATGACAATATAGGTGCCGTAGTTAGCTTTTTCTTCAATAACTGAAACGCTTTCTCTTGTTCATCATTCCATTCAAATTTCTTCCCTTTATGCGTTAATGCAGTCAAGGGTTTTGCTATTCTGGAAAAGTCTTGGATGAACCTTCTGTAGTAACCAGCTAGTCCTAAAAACTGGCGTATGTGTTTCGGAGTTTTCGGGGTTTCCCACTTTTCAACAGTTTCTATCTTTGCCGGATCCACCTTAATACCTTCTTTGTTCACTATGTGACCGAGGAATTGAACTTCTTCCAACCAAAATGCACACTTTGAAAACTTAGCGTACAATTCTTCCTTCCTCAATACTTCTAACACCTTTCTCAAATGTTCACCGTGTTCTTGGTCATTCTTTGAGTAAATAAGTATGTCATCAATGAAAACAATGACAAACTTGTCAAGGTATGGTCCACACACTCGGTTCATAAGGTCCATGAACACAGCTAGTGCATTAGTTAAACCAAACGGCATGACCATAAACTCATAATGACCGTAACGTGTTCTGAAAGCAGTCTTTGGAATATCATCTTCTTTCACCCGCATTTGATGATACCTGGAACGTAAGTCAATCTTTGAATAAACAGACGAGCCTTGTAGTTGATCAAATAAGTCGTCGATTCTCGGTAGTGGGTAGCGGTTCTTGATGGTAAGTTTGTTCAACTCTCGGTAGTCGATACACAACCTGAATGTACCATCTTTCTTCTTGACAAACAAAACAGGAGCTCCCCACGGTGATGTGCTTGGTCGAATGAAACCACGCTCTAAAAGTTCTTGTAATTGGCTTTGCAGTTCTTTCATCTCGCTGGGTGCGAGTCTGTAAGGAGCACGAGCTATTGGTGCAGCTCCTGGTACAAGATCTATTTGAAATTCAACGGATCGATGTGGGGGTAGTCCCGGTAATTCTTTCGGAAATACATCAGGAAATTCTTTTGCGACTGGAACATCATTGATGCTCTTTTCTTCAGTTTGTACTTTCTCGACGTGTGCTAGAACAGCATAGCAACCTTTTCTTATTAGTTTTTATGCCTTCAAATTACTAATAAGATGTAGCTTCGTGTTGCCCTTTTTTCCGTACACCATTAAGGGTTTTCCTTTTTCTCGTATAATGCGAATTGCATTTTTGTAACAAACGATCTCTGCTTTCACTTCTTTCAACCAGTCCATACCGATTATCACATCAAAACTCCCTAACTCTACTGGTATCAAGTCAATCTTTAATGTTTCGCTAACCAGTTTAATTTCTCGATTCCGACATATATTATCTGCTGAAATTAATTTACCATTTGCTAATTCGAGTAAAAATTTACTATCCAAAGGCGTCAATGGACAACTTAATTTAGCACAAAAATCTCTACTCATATAGCTTCTATCCGCACCCGAATCAAATAAAACGTAAGCAGATTTATTGTCAATAAGAAACGTACCCGTAACAAGCTCCGGGTCTTCCTGTGCCTCTACCGCATTAATATTGAAAACTCTTCCACGGCCTTGTCCATTCGTGTTCTCCTGGTTCGGGCAATTTCTAATAATGTGGCCTGGTTTTCCACATTTATAACAAACTACATTGGCATAACTTGCTCCGACACTACTTGCTCCTCCATTACTCGTTCCGACACCATTTGTTCCTTTCGTTCTATTAACCCCTGGTCCGTAGACCTCACACTTCGCCGCGCTATGACCATTTCTTTTACACTTGTTGCAAAATTTGGTGCAGAACCCCGAGTGATTCTTTTCACACCTTTGGCATAGCTGCTTCTGATTGTTGTTGTTGTTGCGGTTATTATTGTTGTTGAGATGATTGTTGTAGTTGCTGTTGTTGTTGTTGTTGTTGTTGTTGTTGTTGTTGTTGGGCCGTTTGTTGTAGTTGCGATTGATGTTGCGATTGTTGGGATAATTGTTGCGATTATTGTTGTAATTGCTGTTGTTGTTGTATTGGTGATTCTTATCACCGTTTTCCTCCCACTTTCTTTTGACTTGCTTCACATTGGCCTCTTCAGCAGTCTGTTCTTTAATTCTTTCTTCAATCTGGTTCACTAGTTTGTGAGCCATTCTACATGCCTGTTGTATTGAGGCGGGCTCGTGTGAACTTATATCTTCTTGGATTCTTTCCGGTAATCCTTTCACAAACGCGTCGATCTTCTCTTCCTCATCTTCGAATGCTCCCAGACACAATAGGCACAATTCTGTGAATCGTCTTTCGTACGTGGTAATATCAAATCCTTGGGTTCGTAACCCTCTAAGTTCTGTCTTGAGCTTATTGACCTCGGTTCTGGGACGGTACTTCTCGTTCATCAAGTGCTTGAATGCTGACCACGGTAGTGCGTACGCATCATCTTGTCCCACTTGCTCTAGATAGGTATTCCACCATGTTAACGCAGAACCTGTGAAGGTATGCGTAGCGTACTTCACTTTGTCCTCTTCAGTACACTTACTTATGGCAAACACCGATTCAACCTTCTCGGTCCACCGTTTCAATCCGATCGGTCCTTCGGTTCCATCAAATTCCAAAGGTTTGCAGGCAGTGAATTCTTTGTAGGTGCATCCTACACGATTTCCTGTACTGCTAGATCCAAGGTTATTGTTGGTATGTAGCGCAGCCTGTACTGCGGCTATGTTTGAAGCTAGAAAAGTACGGAATTCCTCTTCATTCATATTCACGGTGTGTCGAGTAGTCGGTGCCATTTCCTTCAAAATAGTTAAATGGAACAAGTTAATCATACAGAATATTAAGAGTAGTTAATAGTATTTCGTAGCATAATATGAACTCATTTATAAAAGCTTTTTCTTCATATTAGCGTTTTATAAGTTTAAATTCGGGTAGTACCTACCCGTTAAGTTCATACTTAGTAGCTAATATACAATTCAACTACTACAATTCTATATGAAAAACTGATTATAATAATATTTCGCGTTCAAACTTTTATACAATATTTTACAAACTTACAATACCGCTTATTTTACATAAAGCATGAAATATAGCACACAATAACTTTGATACAAGATAGTTGTGAAGACAATTCTAGCTAGTACACAAGTCGTTCAGCAAAGGCAATAAAGACACGTAATTCATACGTCCAGAAACAAGTCATGCATTCTGGTTTTACTAGGACTACTTCCCATCCTTGGTCTTGTGCAACATAACCGTTATGGCCGTTGATAAGACAGCGTGTTGTAACGTCATCAAAGGGACGAGGGTTACGTAATGTCCAACAGTCCCGTAACAATCTAAAAACCTCATTTCTTACCCCAATTACCGACTCCGTCACTTGTGGAAACGTTTTGTTTAATAGTTGTAGCCCGATGTTCTTGTTCTCACTTTGGTGAGAAGCGAACATTACTAATCCGTAAGCATAACATGCTTCTTTATGTTGCATGTTAGCCGCTTTTTCTAAATCACGAAGTCCAATATTCGGATATATTGAGTCAAAATAATTTCTTAACCCGTTGCGTAAAATAGCATTTGGGTTCCCCGCAATATATGTGTCAAAGTAAACACATCGTAACTTATGGGTTTCCCAATGTGATATTCCCCATCTTTCAAACGAAAGTCTCTTATAAACCAAGACATTCTTGGAACGTTCTTCGAATGTCTTACAAACTGATCTCGCCTTAAATAGTTGTGCCGAGGAATTCTGACCGACTCTAGACAAGATTTCATCAATCATGTCTCCGGGTAGGTCTCTTAAAATATTGGATTGTCTATCCATTTTGTGTTTTTATACTGTAAAATAGACAAGAGTTAGATTCATAAAAAAATACTTATTAATACAAGCAATTTTTACATATATCATAAAGCATAAGCACACTATATTACATATATTACACCACACGAATACAACTATCTTATTCTGACTCGCTCGTTTCTTCTTCTTCGGTTTTGGTTCGTTTTTCCAGGTTTCTAGGGATATATGATGTTCCCCTAATACGAGCCGTAATTTTCCACATTGGTTTAGAAAAACCTGGTGGTTTAGAGGTTCCCGGGTCATTGTTACAACTTAAGGACTTCGGGGGTTGACGATACATATAAAGTTCATCGGGGTTGGAATTAGATTTCTCTATTTTTATGCCCTTTCCCTTATTATTTTCTTTTGCCTTTTTAAATTCAGTTGGGGTAATTTCTATAACATCATCGGAATTCTCATCGGAATCCGATTCATCGGAGAATTGGTAATCCTCCCAATATTTTGCTTCCTTGGCGGAAACACCATTGACCATAATTAACCTTGGTCGGTTGGTTGAGGATTTTCTTTTACTTAACCGTTTTATTATTTCCCCCACCGGTTCTATTTCTTCATCCGGTTCCGATTCTTCTTCCGGTTCCGATTCTTCTTCCGGTTCCGACTCTTCTTCCGGTTCCTCTTCGGGAACTTGTGAATCAGTCCACGAATCATTCCAATTTACATTTGACTCTTCATTATTATTAGGTGAGTCAATGGAACTTATTCTAGAGGTAGACATCTATCACATAATATCAAACGCGTTAAGAGATTAATATATCACATAATATTCACATGTTAAACATATATAGTTTCCAACAAAATTTGTTAAGCAATCATTTTTCAACTAAACACGGTCGAAGTCCAGACTCACTAATGCATCCTAACAAACTCGATAAGACACACTAATGCAAAATTCTGGTTCTCTAAGACCAACGCTCTGATACCAACTGAAATGTCCCGTTCTTATTGATTAAAAACGTTCCATATTAGTTGATTTCGTTGCGAGGTTTTGACCTCTATATGAGACGTTTTTCAAAGACTGCATTCATTTTTAAACAAACCATAACCTTCATTTCATCAATAAAGGTTTAAAAAGCTTTACGTAGATTATCAAATAATGATAATCTAAAATATCCTGTTTACACGCGACCATTACATAATGGTTTACAATACAAATATGTTACAACAAAATAAGTTTCTTGAATGCAGTTTTTACACAATATCATACAAGCATGGACTCCAAATCTTGTCCTTATTTAAGTATGCGACAGCGGAAGCTCTTAATAATCACCTGAGAATAAACATGCTTAAAACGTCAAAAAAAATGTTGGTGAGTTATAGGTTTAACCTATATATATCAAATCGTAACAATAGACCACAAGATTTCATATTTCAATACACATCCCATACATAGAGATAAAAATCATTCATATGGTGAACACCTGGTAACCGACAATAACAAGATGCATATATAAGAATATCCCCATCATTCCGGGACACCCTTCGGATATGATATAAATTTCGAAGTACTAAAGCATCCGGTACTTTGGATGGGGTTTGTTAGGCCCAATAGATCTATCTTTAGGATTCGCGTCAATTAGGGTGTCTGTTCCCTAATTCTTAGATTACCAGACTTAATAAAAAGGGGCATATTCGATTTCGATAATTCAACCATAGAATGTAGTTTCACGTACTTGTGTCTATTTTGTAAATCATTTATAAAACCTGCATGTATTCTCATCCCAAAAATATTAGATTTTAAAAGTGGGACTATAACTCACTTTCACAGATTTTTACTTCGTCGGGAAGTAAGACTTGGCCACTGGTTGATTCACGAACCTATAACAATATATACATATATATCAAAGTATGTTCAAAATATATTTACAACACTTTTAATATATTTTGATGTTTTAAGTTTATTAAGTCAGCTGTCCTCGTTAGTAACCTACAACTAGTTGTCCACAGTTAGATGTACAGAAATAAATCGATAAATATTATCTTGAATCAATCCACGACCCAGTGTATACGTATCTCAGTATTGATCACAACTCAAACTATATATATTTTGGAATCAACCTCAACCCTGTATAGCTAACTCCGACATTCACATATAGAGTGTCTATGGTTGTTCCGAAATATATATAGATGTGTCGACATGATAGGTCGAAACATTGTATACGTGTCTATGGTATCTCAAGATTACATAATATATAATACAAGTTGATTAAGTTATGGTTGGAATAGATTTGTTACCAATTTTCACGTAGCTAAAATGAGAAAAATTATCCAATCTTGTTTTACCCATAACTTCTTCATTTTAAATCCGTTTTGAGTGAATCAAATTGCTATGGTTTCATATTGAACTCTATTTTATGAATCTAAACAAAAAAAGTATAGGTTTCTAGTCGGAAAAATAAGTTACAAGTCGTTTTTGTAAAGGTAGTCATTTCAGTCGAAAGAACGACGTCTAGATGACCATTTTAGAAAACATACTTCCACTTTGAGTTTAACCATAATTTTTGGATATAGTTTCATGTTCATAATAAAAATCATTTTCTCAGAATAACAACTTTTAAATCAAAGTTTATCATAGTTTTTAATTAACTAACCCAAAACAGCCCGCGGTGTTACTACGACGGCGTAAATCCGGTTTTACGGTGTTTTTCGTGTTTCCAGGTTTTAAATCATTAAGTTAGCATATCATATAGATATAGAACATGTGTTTAGTTGATTTTAAAAGTCAAGTTAGAAGGATTAACTTTTGTTTGCGAACAAGTTTAGAATTAACTAAACTATGTTCTAGTGATTACAAGTTTAAACCTTCGAATAAGATAGCTTTATATGTATGAATCGAATGATGTTATGAACATCATTACTACCTTAAGTTCCTTGGATGAACCTACTGGAAAAGAGAAAAATGGATCTAGCTTCAATGGATCCTTAGATGGCTCAAAGTTCTTGAAGCAAAATCATGACACGAAAACAAGTTCAAGTAAGATCATCACTTGAAATAAGATTGTTATAGTTATAGAAATTGAACCAAAGTTTGAATATGATTATTACCTTGTATTAGAATGATAACCTACTGTAAGAAACAAAGATTTCTTGAGGTTGGATGATCACCTTACAAGATTGGAAGTGAGCTAGCAATCTTGAAAGTATTCTTGATTTTATGAAACTAGAACTTTTAGAATTTATGAAGAACACTTAGAACTTGAAGATAGAACTTGAGAGAGATCAATTAGATGAAGAAAATTGAAGAATGAAAGTGTTTGTAGGTGTTTTTGGTCGTTGGTGTATGGATTAGATATAAAGGATATGTAATTTTGTTTTCATGTAAATAAGTCATGAATGATTACTCATATTTTTGTAATTTTATGAGATATTTCATGCTAGTTGCCAAATGATGGTTCCCACATGTTTTAAGTGACTCACATGGGCTGCTAAGAGCTGATCATTGGAGTGTATATACCAATAGTACATACATCTAAAAGCTGTGTATTGTACGAGTACGAATACGGGTGCATACGAGTAGAATTGTTGATGAAACTGAACGAGGATGTAATTGTAAGCATTTTTGTTAAGTAGAAGTATTTTGATAAGTGTCTTGAAGTCTTTCAAAAGTGTATGAATACATATTAAAACACTACATGTATATACATTTTAACTGAGTCGTTAAGTCATCGTTAGTCGTTACATGTAAATGTTGTTTTGAAACCTTTAGGTTAACGATCTTGTTAAATGTTGTTAACCCAATGTTTATAATATCAAAAGAGATTTTAAATTATTATATTATCATGATATTATGATGTACGAATATCTCTTAATATGATATATATACATTAAATGTCGTTACAACGATAATCGTTACATATATGTCTCGTTTCAAAATCATTAAGTTAGTAGTCTTGTTTTTACATATGTAGTTCATTGTTAATATACTTAATGATATGTTTACATATCATAATATCATGTTAACTATATATATAACCATATATATGTCATCATATAGTTTTTACAAGTTTTAACGTTCGTGAATCACCGGTCAACTTGGGTGGTCAATTGTCTATATGAAACCTATTTCAATTAATCAAGTCTTAACAAGTTTGATTGCTTAACATGTTGGAAACATTTAATCATGTAAACATCAATCTCAATTAATATATATAAACATGGAAAAGTTCGGGTCACTACAATATACAAGAAAGTAAATCAGCATTTTGATTATATTCCCAAGAAAATAAATTAACTCCCCCTTGAAATAGGATATCAATGAGTTACCTCTCCCTTGCGTAACCATTAAACAAATATATCTAGGAAGTTATCATTAATCTAAAGGCAGTCCCTTAAAGAAAAATTACCTAAAGAACTGAAACTTAGTGGCTCCCCCTAGAAAGTATCTACTCCCCCTAAACACAACATCCCAAAAATAAGTTCCAACAGATCTAAGGAATATCAAGCACTATACTCTACCATGCCAATATCTTTGATCAAGAAATTTAGCCTAAGTTCATCTAAAGGTTTAGTGAACATGTCAGCTAATTGCACTTTAGTAGGCACAAAGTATAACTTTATATCCCCTTTCTCTACATGGTCCTTAATGAAATGATAACGAATATCTATGTGTTTAGTTTTAGAATGCTGAACCGGGTTGCTTGTTATTGCAATAGCACTTTGTGAATCAAAATAGATCGGGGTCTTAGAAATCTTAAAGCCATAGTCCAAGAGTTGAGTTTGCATCCACAAAACTTGTGAACAACAGTGAGCAGCAGCAATGTACTCAGACTCAGCTTTTGATAAAGACACACAGTTCTGCTTTTTGGATGACCAACTAACTAGTCTATTCCCCAACATCTGAATTGATCCAGATGTGCTCTTTCTATCAACATGGCAACCACCATGATCCGCATCAGTATAAGCAGTGAGATTGAAATCAGATCCATGAGGATACCAGATCCCAAGGTTAGGTGTACCTTTAAGGTATTGAAAAATCCTAACAACCGCTTTGGAGTGAGATTTCTTAGGGTTGGACTGAAAGCGGGCACAGACAGTTACGGCAAGTGTAATGTCTGGTCGACTCGCAGTCAGATACATTAAAGAACCAACCATGCTTCGATAAAGCGTAATATCAAAGGGTTCCCCATTAGTATCAGCATCCAGTAAAGTCCTCATTGGGGTTGTCATTGGTATTAAAGCAGTCATTTTAAAACGTTTTAGCATATCATTGATATACTTTGTTTGACTGATAAAAATCCCATTTGGTAATTGTTTTACTTGTAACCCCAAGAAGAAAGTTAACTGGTCAAGCATGCTCATTTCAAATTTGCTGGCCATAAGGTCACCAAATTCTTTGCATAAGGCCGGGGACGTGGAACCAAAAATAATATCATCAACGTAAATTTGAACCAAGAGAATGTGACCGTGGTTTTTATGGATGAATAACATTGTATCAATCTTTCCACGAGAGAAGCCATTGTCCAGCAAATACTTTGTTAAGGTCTCGTACCATGCATGCGGTGCTTGCTTCAGACCGTATAAAGCTTTCTCCAAGTAGTAAACGTGGTTTGGATGAATGGGATCGACAAAGCCTTCTGGTTGATCAACATAGACTTCCTCTTGAAGATAACCATTCAGAAAAGCAGTTTTGACATCCATTTGAAACACCGTGAACTTCATATGAGAAGCAAATGCAAGGAAAAGATGAATTGCCTCAATCCTAGCAACCGGAGCAAACGTTTCGTCATAATCAATGCCCTCTTGTTGTCGATATCCTTTGGCCACAAGACGTGCCTTATTTTGAACCACAATTCCATCAGAATCCTTCTTGTTCTTGAAAATCCACTTAACCCCTATTGGTCGTTGACCCGTTGGTCTTGGAACTAATCGCCATACTTTCAATCGTTCAAATTGATTGATCTCGTCTTGCATTGCAACTACCCAGTATGGATCTAGTAAAGCTTGAGCAACCGTTGTTGGTTCAATCTTACTAAGAAAGGCTGTGAATAGACACATATTCTGAGTAGCCCTTCGAGTTGAAACTGGAGCAGATGCGTCACCAATAATAAGATCTATTGGTTGACTTTTAGTCCATCGGGTGTGTGGAAGAGATTGTACATCAATTGTATCCATCGGAACATCAACCGTTGTTGACGTTGAGCCTTGATCTGCTTGATCTGATGTAACAGTATCTAATGGATTCAATAGAGTATCTGGAGAAACAGCTGGAGTTGTATCAAATGATGAATCTTGATCTTGTTCAAGATTATCAATAACAGGAGGTTGGAGGGAGGATGAAGAAGCAACAGGTGAATCAGTTGGTGTTGAATCTTCATCAAAAAGACTTTGAAGAGTCTCCACAGTAGTTCACTGTGATGGTGTAACCGGTACGGTTTGAACATTTGAATCCCGTTGAGGAGTATAAAGACTATCAAACAAGATATCCAGTTCCTCTGATGTAACCGTAGGAACACCCTTCTTCGAGAAAATTGAGTTTTGCGCGGAAGAAGTAGTAGCCAGGTTAGGATCGGGTTTTGAACTGAGTTGTTCAAAAGCCATTCCCGAAAATTCATCGAACTTGACGTTAATGCTCTCTTTAATCATCTTTGTCCGCTTATGATTAACACGATAAGCAACTTTGTTCGAGGAATAACCAAGAAATATGGCCTGATCGCCATGAGGATCAAACTTTTCGGAGCTGTCAAAATCGTTAAGCACATAGCATATACAATCAAAAACACGGAAATATTTGACATTCGGGCGTCTACCATATAATAACTCATATGGAGTTTTATCAAAACGTTTGTTTACAATACAACGATTTTGGGTATAGCATGCAGTTGAAATGGCCTCCCCCTACATTTTTGGAGGTAATTTGGAGTATGCAAGCATCGTTCGTGCTGCTTCGCACAACGTACGATTTCATCGTTCGACTACTCCATTTTGTTGGGGGGTCCGAGCAGCAGAGAATTGATGTTCAATGCCTTGGTCTTTCAAATAACTATCAAGCGGGTCATTCTTAAATTCTGTCCCATTATCAGTTCTGATGCTCTTAACATGTTTGTTAAAAGAGCGTTGAATCTTTTTAATGAATTCAATGATAATGGAGGGGGTTTCTGACTTAGTTCGCAAAAGAAAAATCCATGTAAATCGGGTATAGTCATCAACAATGAAAAGCACATGTTTCTTGCCACCGAGGCTAGAAATACGCATGGGTCCACATAAGTCCATATGCAATAATTGCAAAGACGATGAAGTACTGGGGTTTGGCTTAAGTGGATGATTAGTCCGTTTCAGCTTACCCATTACACATGATGGACACACATGATGCTTATCATATTGAAAGGTTGGAATACCATCAACTAAATCTTTAGAGACTAATCGATTGATACCCTTGTAATTCAGGTGTGACATCCGATGATGCCATAACCATGAATTTTCTTTGGTAGAACGAGTGGCCAAACACATGGTTGCATGTGATGGTGCATCATTGAGGTCAATAGTATATAGTGAAGCACAACGTTTACCAACAAGAAGATCATTCCCTTCGGTGGATTGCACCGAGCATTGTCGACGTTCAAACAAAACTTTGAGATCTCCATCGCAGAATTGGCTCACACTAAATAAACTGCACCCCAAACCCTCAACATATGAAACCCGTTTGATTGTTATGCCATTTTGCACAAAATCTCCGTAACCCGTTATTGCTGCAATCTCATCATTTCCGAATGTAACCGTTCCTAGGAATTTGTCAGTGAAGTTGACAAGCAAGGATTTATCGCCCGTCATGTGTCGAGAACAACCGGAATCAATATACCAAACACAGACGTCGAAACCCTGTAAATGTGAATTCCCTAGAGTTTAGGTACCCAAAGTTTCTTGGGTCCTTTTCGGTTAGTACCAGCAATAAACTTTTGATTAACAACAAACTTTGGATCAATGATGAAATAATCACGTAAAGCATCATGCAGTTTAGACAATAAAGCATCATTTAAAACCACATTACATGAAGCATCATACGCAATATCAATCTTTACATCGTTATCAGAAGTCTTAACACACAATTTATTCCAAGTAGATGTTTTGTTCACAGACGAAAATTGAAAAACATGAGATGATTTCCTAGGCCGATTAGCAGATTGCTTTGGTTTGGTTGCTACTTTCTTAGTCATGGACTTAGGAACCCATACAGATTTGTAATTCAAGTTTGGATTATGACCTGTGACACGAGAAACACCTTTGTTAGTTAGACGTCCAAACTTTTCAGTTGACACATGAGATGACTGATTTTGCAGAATTTCCAATTTGATTGTATGTTCTTTTGCATCATACTCACTTAAATCAGGTTTAGAACTTGTGTGTGTTGTGGACTTAACTGATTTCTTTAAAAGACTCGCTTTTGAAGTTTTTGTCATAGGAATCTTTTCAGTTAACACAGAACCATTTGGAGAATGAACCTTTTTAACAATATACTGAGTTGTAGAAACAACTTTCGAACCATGATTGCCAAATTGAGAACGTAGAGGATTTTTAAGAATAGTAATGGGTTTTACATCCTTAGATGTTGTTGTTCCCTTCCCCTTCTTAGTAATCCCACCAGTACATTCAAGCACATTGGTTGCAACATTAGACGTTTGCTTAAGTGTGTTAGCCTGTTTCATTTGAATTATCTTTTTTTTAAGCTTTTAATCTCAAGACATAATTCTTCAGCAGAAACTATCACTTCACCCTCCTTAAAAGCATAAGTACATTCTTTCTTAGGCAGTGAAGGCAATTTATCACACAAAGCAAGCATTTGTTCTAATGATTGGCACTTAAGTTGCAAGTCAATATTCTCCTGTTCAAGTTGAGCTACTATACGATTCAAATTATGTATAGTAGGCAAATGCAAGTAATAATCATGCAAAGGATCAAGTTGACTTTCAAAATCTATCAAAGGTTCAATGTTCGGTTCATCCTGAGGTTCTACTTTTTCATCTAAAGAATTTTGACCTAGAGAATCTGTCTCAAAGAGGACAGTTAGTTCATGTGCTAGGTCTTCACAGAAAACATCATCTGGGCATGCAGGTAAAGTTGGTAGAATTGGTTTCACATCAAAAATTGGTTCATCAAACACCTCATCTATTGCAGTAATGCTAGAACTAGGTTTGTTAAACACTTCATTCTCAAGCATTAAAATGCATTTCTGTAGCATGAGTGTTGGGATATAAACCAGTCTACGCTTAGGCACATAATCTTCACGTTGCATGTTTTTTTTCAGTTTCAACAAGATTTTTCAAGAAATCAGGATTCGATTTACCTATCTTAGCATTGATTTTTTCATACATTAAGCTAATTTGATGGTATTTCCTAGATTTACGATTTACAATAATATCATCAAAATCAGCATCAGAAGCATGTACAAAATGCGATGGTAAATCGGCTTGAAAATAATCAGAATGATATAATCCTGGAATCTTTTTGGAAGCATCTTCCAAAATTTTCGGATCTTCATAACCCAACCCCCACTTTTCACCATGAATCGTTTTTGGTCTATTCATGAAAATCGTTTGTTTTGAAAGTTCCATATCCATGATAGCTTTGGATTGCTCTGTTCAATAGAGTTTTTCCTCATATCGAGCAAGTTAAGCTTTCATTTGAAAAGATTCTTTTGACAATAAAGAAATTTCAGTGTTCTTTTCAATTATGGTGTTTTCCAATTGAACGATTTTCTTGTTTAGTTTTGAAAGTATGGGTTCATGTTGGTTTTTCAAATCAGAAAGATATTTTTCTAAAAATTGAACTTTTTCTGCAAGTCGTTCCGATTTTAAACGATAATCAGTTCTTTCAAGTTTAATTGGATTAATTGTCTTTTTTAGATCTTCCAACTCATTTTCCGTAGAGTTGAGTTGGAGAGTCAATTGTTGCACATCCATTTGCAGTTTGGATGAGGAAGGTCTGGTCTCATTCATTTTGATTTTATCTTTTAAAACCTTGTTTTCAGATTTTAAGCCTTTGACTTCTTTTGACATTGAGACCAGATTCTTCATCAAGTCATTTTGCATTTTTATAAAATCAGGTGAGATTTCAGTTGATTGTACCTCAACATCATCGGATGTTGAGTCAGAATTCTCCATTGCTTCCTTAGCTTTGATGAGCTTTGTCACCTTGCAAACATTTGCATGTTCCACCTCTGAATCTGAATCGTCAGTCCAGTTAAACCAAGTATCATCAACCGATTTTAGCTCTCCCCCAGTTTCCACAATCTTAGCCATCAACATTTTCTTCTTGTAGTAAGCTGCATCCTTCTTCTTAGGCATCTTGCACTCACGAGAGTAATGACCAGCTTTGCCACAACTGAAACAAATTGAATCTTCCTTCTTGGAATCATCAGCACATTGTTGTTTAGATTGATCAGCTTTCTTGTAGTACGAGGAAGATGACGAGTTTTTGCGTTGATTGCTTGATTTGCCTTTAAACTTGTGTTTGTTCAAGGCTTTTGTGAACATGGCTGCCATCTTGACTAATTCAAGGTGAGAATCATCAACATCAGAAAGATTCAAATCTTTTGAATCAGTTGATTCTTCTACAAGCACTTTCTTGGACAAGCTTTTGGAAGACGTCAACGATTTGCTCTTCTTTTTGGCAATTAGGGCAAGTGGATCGCCCGGAGAAGACTCTTTCCTTAATTCTTGAAGTTTAGATACTTCAGGTTGGTAATGCATAAGAACTCCAACAAGCTCATGAATAGTCAACTTGTCAATCTCTTTAGTAGATCGAACAATGGTTCCATAAGGAAGCCAATCAGCATTGAGCTTTTTGAGAAATTTCATGTTGACTTCAGCATTTACTTTTATGATCTTGCACCTTTTCAACTCATTGAGAACACCATTGAAACGATGATAGGTATCCTTGAGTGGTTCATCAGTTTCCTGCTTGAAATCTTCATAGAATCCCAGAGCCTTATTCAATTTAGTAACGTCTGACATGTCATAACCTTCTTGCTGTCGTTTGATCTCATCCCATATATCTTTTGCTGTTGTGTTGCTATCAACATTTTCAAACAATTCATACGGGATAGCTTGCATAACAATATTCTTTACCTCTATGTCACCCTGAGCTCTCTCACGATTATCACCAGAAAGTTCATAGACTGGAATTGGCATACCAGTATCCGGATGATAATCAACAACTGGACCATCTCTCAGAGAAGCCCAAATGTACTTTGCTTTCTCACCCTTATAGTCTATGTACTGAGTGATATGGTGAAGCCACTGAGTGTACTTTCCATCAAACAACACTGGAGGACAGGAATCTGATCCAATGATCAAAGTATCTTGAGTAGACATCTTAAAAATGAGGTAGATTCGGTAAAGATTCTGTATTACACAAATCTAAGATGAAAAATCACAACAATCTGATCAGAATGTAAGATTCTGTGTTAGATTCGGTACTGCAGCAGATTCGGTAAAGATTCTGTATATCAGATTCTGTAAAAGAAACTGATCAGAAATACAAGAGACACACCCAGATTCAGTATAGATTCGGTAATCACAAGAATTGTAGCCTGTAACCACTTAAAACAATGGATTAAGTGATACAGAAACTCAGATTCTGTATTTGATTCGGTAGTCAGATTCTGTATGAATTTGAAGTTCAAACTCAATTCAAACCTTTTGAATTAGATTCTGTAACCTTTCTGCACAAGGAACCACGTTAGTATCACACAAAATATCAAAGATACCGAAAGTATAGGATACCGAATGTCAACTGTAGCAGTTGACAATACCGAGTCTAAGTTTAAAACTTAGAAATATGATAGAATCCTTTCTCAAATCACACTAAGTAGCTGCGTATAATCAAACCGAATGTGATAGAATCACAATCACACCACAATCTGCAACACTTAAGATGAATTTAAGTAATGAAGCAGACTCGGTATGACAGTTACGATACCGAGTGTTGATCAAATCTTCAAAACCTGATGAATTGAAGAAATTGAACCGTCAGAAATGTGATTTAACACCTCACGAACACAACTGAAACCTTAAATCTTCACAAAAATCCAGAATCAAGCTTGAATTAAGCAATACCGAGAGTTTTAGCCACAAACTCTAAAAATCAACTTGATTCTCCATAATTGAAGTTAAAAGGCTATAATGATGATCAAAACTCTTTCTAAAATACCTAATGCACCTTCGCTGAACTTATCACAAGAATCTGAACGTCAGATTATCAAATTCGATAATACCGAATGTGATTCAAAATACCGAGAGTATTCAGATTCTGTAATCTACAATCTATGGATCGATATAGTGATGTAGAATCACTTCCTGGAAGCTCTGATACCAAATGATAGGTCAGATCATGTTGAGATTGATAGAAATGATAAGATAAAGAGAGATTCGGTATGTAAGCATGAGACTCGGTATTAGAGAGAATCGGTACAATTACATTCCACAGCTTCTAGAACTCAGTTACAATGCAATGGCTATCTTATTAGGACTACTTAGGTTCCTTATATAGCCCTCTTCTAAGGAACCTTCAATTAAGCTTATTTCACATTAACACTATACAACTTCGGGGTCCTAACAATGGTCAATGGTGTTTCCACCGAGGAAGCAAAATATTGGAAAGATTACCAATTTTCCGATGAATCAGATCCCGATGAGGATTCCGATGATGTTATAGAAATTACCTCGACCTAATTTAATATAGTAAAAGAAAATAATAAGGGAAAAGGTATAAAAATAGAGAAACATGATTCTAACCCCGATGAACTTTATATGTATCGGCAACATCCGTATTTCATAAATTGTAACAATAACCCGAGAACCTCTAAACCACCAGGTTTTTCTAAACCATTGTGGAAAACGACAGCTCGTATTAGGGGAGCACCATATATCCCTAGGAAATTAGCAAAACGAACCAAGTCCGAAGAAGAAGAAACGAGTGAGTCAGATTAAAGAGTTGTAATCATGTTGTGTAATATATGTAATATAGTGTGCTTGTGCTTTTATGATAAATATAAAAATTGCTTGTATTGTTGTTAATTATCTTTTATGAATCTAATCCTTGTCTATTTTTACAGTATAAAAACAAAATGGACGTTAAGGGTAGACAATCAAATATTTTAGAAGATCTACCAAAGGATATGATTGAGGAAATCTTGTCTAGAGTCGGTCAGAATTCATCAGCACAATTAGTTATGGTGAAATTAACTTGTCAAACATTTGAAAGACTTTCCAGAAATTTCTTAGTTTATAAAAGGCTTTCCTTTGATAGGTGGGGTATATCACATTGGGGAGACTGTAAGTTACGTCGTGTTTTATTTAAAGCGTTAAGTGCGGGGAACCCAAATGCAATTTTACGCTACGGGTTAAGAACCTATTTTGACTCAACATATCCCAACATAGGATTTCGTGAGTTAGAAAGAGATTCTAACATGCAACATAAGGAAGCATGTTATGCTTACGGGTTAGTGATGTTCGCTTCTCACCAAAGTGAGAAAAAGAATATCGGATTACAACTTTTAAATAAAACCTTCCCACAAGTAACGGATTCAGTAGTTGGGGTGAGAAACAAGGTTTTTAGATTATTACGGGGCTGTTGGACATTACGAAACCCTCGTCCCTTTGACGACGTTACAACATGCTGTCTTGTCAACGGTCACAACGGTTATGTTCCACAAGACTAAGGATGGGAAGTAGTCTTAATAAAACCAGAGTGCATGACTTGTTTCTGGACATATGAATTATGTGTCTTTATTGCCTTTGTTGAACGACTTGCGTATTAACTAGAATTGTCTTCGCAACTGTTTTGTATCAGAGTTTTTATGTGCTATATTTCATGATATATGTAAGATAGCGGTATTGTAAGTTTGCAAAATATTGTATAAAAGTTTGAATGTGAAATATTATTATAATCAGTTTTTCATATAGAATTGTAGTAGTTGAATTGTATATTAGCTGCTAAGTATGAACTTAACGGGTAGGTATTACCCGAATTAAAACTTATAAAATGCTAACATAAAGAAAAAGCTTTTATAAATGAGTTCATATTATGCTACGGAATACTATTGGCTACTCTTAATATTCTATATGATTGATAATGCTAAAAACGAACATATATTTCATAGCATTATCCCTCAAGAAAGACAAGCTTTTAGTTGCAATTGTTCTATTTACAAGTGATATTCGTTTAAATAATAAAAGGTGAAGACAAAAGACAGATTCGACAAATTGAAGACGCAAACGACCAAAAAGCTCAAAAGTACAAAATACAATCAAAGTGGTTCCAATTATTGATAAGAAACGTCTCAAAATTACAAGAGTACAAGACGCAAAACGCAAAGTACAAGATATTAAATTATACGCAAGGACGTTCGAAAATCCGGAACCGGGACCAAAGTCAACTCTCAACGCTCGACGCAACGGACTAAAAATTACAAGTCAACTATGCACACAAATATAATATAATATTTAAATAATTCTTAAAATTATTTATATATTATATATATTATTATAAACCGTCGGCAAGCAAAGAAACAAAGTCTTGTGAGCTGGAAAAAGGGGCCATGCGATCGCATGGCCAGGAAGGCAAAAAGCCATGCGATTGCATGGCAGTAGGTGACAGCCCAGGTCCTATAAATTCGCGGTTTTGGCTCAGTTTTTAATCATCAATATCACCCATCTCTCTATCTATCATACATAAATATATATATATATATATATATATTTATATTATAATTTTAATTTTAATTTTAAATTCTAATAATAAGGGTATGTTAGCGAATATTGTAAGGGTGTAAGTCGAAATTCTATCCGTGTAACGCTATGCTATTTTTAATCACTGTAAGTTATGGTTAATGTTATTTTTAATTTAATGTCTCGTAGCTAAGTTATTATTATGCTTATTTAATGCCGAAGTAATCATGATGTTGGGCTGAATATTAAAATTGGGTAATTGGGCTTTGTACCATAATTGGGGTTTGGACAAAAGAACGACACTTGTGGAAATTAGACTATGGGCTATTAATGGGCTTTATATTAACTAAATGATACCTCGTTAATTTAATATATAGACTTATAATTTGACGTATTTATATATAACCATATACGCTTGACTGGGTACGGTGGGCGGGATATCTATAAATACCAATAATTGTTCATTTTACCGGACACGGAACTGGATTAATAGTTAATAGACTAGTTGAAACAGGGGTGGATTACATTCAAGGGTAATTGGTGTAATTGTTAATAAAGTAGTAAAACCTTGGTTTACACGCAGTCGATAACCTGGTGTATTTATTAAACAAAGTATTAAGACCTTGTTACAATTCGAATCCCCAATTAGTTGGAATATTTGACTTCGGGAATAAGAATAATTTGACGAAGACTTTCGCACTTTATATTTATGACTGATGGACTATTATGGACAAATCCGTATGGACATATCGAATAATCCAGGACAAAGGACAATTAACCCATGGGAATAAACTAAAAACAACACGTCAAACATCATGATTACGGAAGTTTAAATAAGCATAATTCCTTTATTTCATATTTAATTTCCTTTATTTTATATTTAATTGCACTTTTAATTATCGCATTTTTATTGTCATTGTATTTAATTGCACTTTTAATTATCGTACTTTTTAATTATCGCAATTTTATTTTATCGCACTTTTATTTATCACAATTTCATTATCGTTATTTGCTTTACGCTTTAAAATTAAGTTGTATTTATTTTTAATATTTTACATTAGGTTTTAATTGCAACTAAAGTTTTAAAATCGACAAACCGGTCATTAAACGGTAAAAACCCCCTTTTATAATGATAATACTACTTATATATTTTTGTATTTTTACAAATATAGTTTTTAAATATATAGCGTTAAGCTTGTTTAAGAGTCTCCCTGTGGAACGAACCGGACTTACTAAAAACTACACTACTGTACGATTAGGTACACTGCCTATAAGTGTTGTAGCAATGTTTAGGTATATCCATTCTATAAATAAATAAATATCTTGTGTAAAATTATATCGTATTTAATAGTATTTCATTGTAAAAATTAAAACTATTTCATATACACCTCGCATAACATCAAGTATTTTTGGCGCCACTGCCGGGGAACTTTTTGTTTAAACGCCGGAAGCGCAACGCTATATAAAAAAAGGATTTTTATTAATTTTTAGTTTCCTTTTGTAAAAATACGTTTTAAATATACGAAAATATAAAAAAAAAACAAAAACAAAAATATAAATATTTTTAATAGTTTGTTAAATATATATATATATAAAACTATAAAGTTTCTTTATTTTTATTTTGTAAAAATATAAGTTTTAGTTAATTTATATAAATATATTATATATATATATATAAATCAGAAAACATAAAAAAAATAATAAAAATTACCCGAGGCCCGGTACTGTAGCAGCCCGTAACCTGGCCCGAAACCCTAGCTCATGCGATCGCATGAGCCCGAAGGCAAAACTTCATGCGATCGCATGAAGCTGTCTGACACGCCACAGTTAACCCTAATTCAGCATTAATTACGGTGTATTAATTATTATTATTATTAAAACCCTAATTAGGTTATATTTATATAATTATTTAGTTTAGTTTTTAGTTTTAATTTGTTTTAGTTAGTTTAATTAGTTTAATTAAATTATAAAATTAATAGTTTTATAAAATAAATAATATAAAAATAATATTTTTATAAAATTGTACTTTTTACAACTTTAAGTTTATTTTTATATTTTGTATCTTTTTATTTGTTTTTAGAGTAATATTTGTATTTTTCGCTCGTACTTAGTTTTAAACTTAGTATTTTGCCATAGTTATTTTTTTATTTCTAAATTTTTAGGCTTTGCCGTAAAATCCCTTAAGTGCTTTTTCTTTAGACTAAGATTTAGGTGCTTTAGAATTTTGCGACGCCGTTTTTTTTAGTACTTTTAAGTTATTGTCATTTTGGATATAGTATTCCTTTTAAGATTTAATATTTTTAGACGCAACTTTTAATTCTTAGTTTTTAGTGCCTTTTTAAGTTTCGACGCGCTACTTTCTTTTTTTATTTTTTTCGACCATTTATTTTTTGACGTTTTTCGACGCGCTCTTTTTCTTTCTTATTTCTTGATATTCTAGTTTTAGGACATAGAATTTCTATTTCTTCTCTAAATTTCTTTAAAATTTCAAACGAAAAAATTATTTTAAGTGGTTAAATTGATAGACATCAAAATTTTCTAGTTCGTAGTAATAGTTGGATTTGTACGTGAACCGGGTTATTGGAGCCAAACAGTACTCAATTATATTGAGACCAAACGAATCCTGCCCCTCTGCTGCATCTTTTGGCTATTCGAAACGTGGACAAAATCAGAAAATTCTATAAATTTGATAACTTATATAATTTTTTTATTTTTATAACTAATAGGATATTCAGTGAATGCACCGAGCAAAACGTTCACCACCTTTTGTACGTTCACCACCTGTAACTCGATCAAGACATCTAGCAAATATTGTCGCCGTTGATTTTTCTTTAGAATCGTCATCCAGTCGACCAAGTACTCCAATTCAAATTTCCGATAATCCATTTTTTGAACCCGACCTCACAATTAAGAATCCGGAGAATATTCAGGGACGATTCTGAGATCCTGAACCATTAATCTTTCCTCCGGAACCACCAATTATTCAAACAGAGATTGTTGAGGAACCAACCATTAAATCAAAATCCTATAGTGATTCAGATTCAACAAATTCAATTATGGAGAATCTGGAACCTCTAAGTATGGAAGACCGAATGCGAGCTAAACGCACTGGCCAAGGTCACGCAATTACTCAACCTGACATTAATGCGCCATATTATGAAATCAAAGGACAAATCCTACACATGGTGACTAATCAATGCCAATTTAGTGGTGCACCGAAAGAAGATCCAAATGAACATCTTCAAACATTTAATAGGATCTGCACTCTATTTAAAATTCGAGAAGTGGAGGATGAACAGATATATCTCATGTTATTTCCCTGGACTTTAAAGGGAGAAGCCAAAGATTGGTTAGAATCGTTACCTGAAGGGGCGATTGATACATGGGATGTTTTAGTTGAAAAATTTCTTAAACAATTCTTTCCGGCATCTAAAGCCGTGAGACTTCAAGGAGAAATTGTTACGTTCACACAGAAGCTAAATGAAACTCTATATGAGGCGTGGACAAGAGTTGAAAAGTTATTAAGAGGATGTCTGCAACATGGTTTAGACACCTGTCAAATAGTACAAATATTCTACCAAGGATGCAACATCACTACAAGGAAAGACATCGATATAGCAGCTGGTGGTTCCATTATGAAGAAAACCGCAACTGATGCTTATAAAATTATTGATAACACTGCTTCCCACTAACATGAGTGGCACCAAGAAAAAGATATCGTTAGATCATCTAAAGCAGCTAGAGCCGATTCTAGCCATGACGTAGATTCCATTTTCGCAAAGATAGATGTTGGATATTCACTCAATACGAATTAGTTGTGAGCAGTGTGGAAGACCACATTTGACAAAAGATTGTCTTAGTATTGAACTAACAATGGAATAAAGAGAGAATGTTTCCTACATAAACCAAAGGCCTGGAAATAATTATCAGAATAATTATCAACCGCCAAGACCAATCTACAATCAAAACCAGAATTATAACCGAAATGTTCCATACAACAACCAACAAGGTCCTAGCAATCAACAAGTATCCAATAATACTTACAACCAGCAAAGACCTAATTTTTAAAATAAACCACCACAAACCGATGATAAAAAGTCAAATTTAGAAGACATGATGTCGAATCTAGTTGAATCTCAAACGCAATTTTTCACATCTCAGAAACAAACCAATGAACAAAATGCTCAAGCATTTAGAAATCAAGAGCTTCGATTCAAAATTTGGAATAAGAAGTAAGTAACCTAGCAAGGTTGATAGGTGAAAGAAAACTGGGAAGTCTACCTAGTGATACAAATGCTAACCCCCGGAATGAAACAGCTAAAGCCATTACCACAAGAAGTGGTATCACACTTAAACCACCTGAAATACCTGTAATTTCTGATGATGCTATTCCTACTCCACAAGAACCACAATCTGATCAAGATAAGGAAAAAGAACCGGTAGTTGAAAAGGTTAATGAAGATAACACAGTTAAGGCTAAACCTTATGTTAAACCATACCAACCACCACTTCCTTACCCGAGTAAAATGAGAAAAGAGAAACTCGAAGCCGAGCAATCCAAATTCCTGGATATGTTTAAACAGATAAATGTTAATCTTCCTTTCATTGATGTGATTTCAGGAATGCCTAGATATGCTAAATTTTTGAAAGATCTAATCACAAATAGAAAGAAAATGGAAGAACTCTCGGCTGTTACTATGAATGCTAATTGTTCTGCAGTACTGTTGAATAAGATACCAGAAAAATTATCAGATCCAAGAAGTTTCACAATTCCATGTTTTAAGGGTAGTCTTAGTTCAATAGAAGCATTGGCAGACTTAGGTGCTAGTATAAATTTAATGCCGTATTCACTATACACTAAACTAGACCTTGGAGAATTGAAACCAACACGAATAAGCATACAACTAGCCGATCGATCAGTAAAATATCCTAGAGGGATAATGGAGAACATGCTAGTTAAAGTTGGTACTTTAGTATTTCCAGTAGATTTTGTTATTCTGGACATGGAAGAAGATTCTCGAGTTCCTCTCATATTAGGAAGACCATTCTTAAACACGGCTAAAGCAATAATAGACGTGTTCGGTAAGAAACTGACCCTAAGTATAGAGGACGAGAGTGTTACCTTTTTAGTTGATAGAGCCATGCGACAACCGCAATCCGCAGATGATACATGTTATTATATTCAAACTATAGAATCACATGCAGAATTATTAGAAGAATTTCCAGAATTACAAGGAACAGGAGAATGTTCTTTAGGAGAAGGAACTGAACCAATTGATGAAACTGAAATGTTAGCTACACTTATGGCTAATGGATATAAACCAACAACAGAAGAAATTCAAATGCTAAAAGAGGAAGACAGATATCGATATAAATCATCGATAGAAGAACCACCGACATTAGAGTTAAAGCCACTTCCAAACCATTTGGAATATGCTTATTTACATGGTAAATCTGAATTACATGTGATAATATCGTCTTCTCTTACTAAAAATGAAAAATCTCAACTCATTTCTATGTTAAAAGCTAATAAACCAGCTATTGCATGGAAGATTCATGATATTAAAGGAATAAGTCCTTCGTATTGCACACATAAAATCCTTATGGAAGAAGTTCATGAAACATATGTGCAACGCCAAAGAAGACTAAATCCAAATATGCAAGGTGCTGTTAAGAAAGAAATTATTAAACTGCTTGATGCAGGTTTAATTTATCCAATCTCTGATAGTCCATGGGTAAGTCCAGTTCAATGCGTACCTAAGAAGGGTGGCATGACTGTTATCACAAATGAGAAAAATGAGCTTATTCCTACTAGGACTGTAATAGGATGGCGTGTTTGTATTGATTATAGAAAATTAAATGACGTCACCAGAAAAGATCACTTTCCCTTACCTTTTATTGATCAAATGTTGGAAAGATTAGCCGGAAATAGTTACTATTGTTTTCTTGATGGTTTTTCCGAATATTTTTAAATTCCAATAGCACCCGAGGACCAAGAGAAAACCACATTCACGTGCCCTTATGGTACTTTTGCTTACAAACGTATGCCATTTGGACTTTGCAACGCCCCTGCAACCTTTCAAAGGTGCATGATGGAGATTTTTCACGACATGATAGAGGAATGCATGGAAGTTTTCATGGATGACTTTTCAGTCTTCGGTGATACTTTTGAATCATGTCTAGTTAATCTTGAACGAATGCTTATTAGATGCGAACAATCAAATCTAATACTTAATTGGGAGAAATGTCATTTCATGGTTAAAGAAGGCATCGTTCTTGGTCATAAAATTTCAAAGGAATGAATTGAAGTGGATAGAGCTAAAGTAGATGTAATTGCTAAACTTCCACATCCCACCAATGTTAAAGGAGTTAGGAGTTTTCTAGGGCATGCCGATTTTTACCGACGTTTCATAAAAGATTTTTCTAAAATTGCCACTCCTATGAATAAACTCCTAGAAAATGATGCTCCATTCATCTTTTCAGATGAATGCATCAAATCTTTTAATATTCTTAAAGAAAAACTCACTAATGTGCCGATCATGATAACTCTAAATTGGAATCTACCGTTTGAACTAATGTGCGATGCAAGTGATTTTGCAATGGGAGCCGTTTTAGGACAAAGGATTAAAAAACGATTTCAACCTATATATTATGCTAGTAAGACGTTACAAGGAACACAAACAAATTATACAACTACTGAAAAAGAACTCCTTGCTATTTTCTTTGCTTTTCACAAATTTTGTTCATATCTCGTTCTAGCAAAAACGGTGGTCTATACCGACCATTCTGCTCTTAGATACCTATTTTCGAAACAAGATGCCAAACCACGATTAATCCGTTGGATCTTACTCTTACAAGAGTTCGATATTGAAATCCGAGATAAAAAGGGAGCAGAAAATCTCGCCGCTGATTATCTTTCTAATCTTGAAAAACCCGAATTAGAAGTTCTAAATGAATCGGCCATACAAGACAACTTTCCTGATGAATATCTATTGAAGATAGATTATAATGAAATTCCATGGTTTGCAGACTATGCAAACTACTTAGTATGTGGATTCCTTGAAAAAGGATTGTCGTACCAAAAACGAAAGAAATTCTTTAGTGATATAAAACACTATTTCTGGGAAGATTCACATTTGTTTAAAAGTTGTCCCGATGGAATAATACGCCGATGTGTATTCGAAGATGAAGCTAGTCAAATCTTAAACCATTATCACACAGGACCAACAGGAGGGCATTATGGGCCTCAACTCACAGCAAGAAAAGTTTATGATGCTGGATTCTATTGGCCTACAATTTTCAAAGACGCACACCTTCTTTGCAAATCCTGTGATGCTTGTCAAAGGGCCAGAAAAATAAGTCAACGAGATGAAATGCCACAAAATGTCATTCAAGTATGTGAAGTATTTGACATTTGAGGTACTGACTTTATGGGTCCATTTCCAAAATCTCATAATAATCTCTACATTCTCGTTGCCATTGATTATGTATCTAAATGGGCGGAAGCACAAGCTCTCCCAACTAATGATGCACGAGTTGTAGTCAACTTTTTAAAATGTCTTTTTGCTAGGTTTGGAACACCGAAAGCTTTAATAAGTGATCGGGGTACTCATTTTTGTAATAATCGACTTGAGAAAGTTCTCAAAAGATATGGAGTAACTCATAAAATCTCTACCGCATATCATCCACAGACAAGTGGACAAGTTGAAAATACCAACCGAGCTTTAAAACGTATTCTAGAGAAAACCGTAGGATCAAATCCGAAGGAATGGTCCATTAAATTGAAGGATGCACTCTGAGCTTTTAGAACAGCCTACAAAACTCCAATTGGTACCACACCTTTTAGACTCATTTACGAAAAAGCATGTCATCTTCCAGTAGAAATTGAACACAAAGCATTTTGGGCTTTGAAGACATGTAATCTTGATTTACATGAAGCCGGACGTCTACGGTTAAGTCAATTAAACGAATTAGAAGAATTAAGACATGAAGCATACGAAAATTCGTTAATCTATAAGGAAAGAACGAAGAAATGGCATGATAAAAGAATCAGAAGTTCAAATGAATTTAAAGAAGGAGACAGAGTTCTTCTTTTCAATTCACGATTCAAGCTATTTCCTGGAAAATTGAAATCAAGATGGTCTGGACCATTCATAGTCAAAAGAGTTTTCCCGTACGGAACGGTAGAATTAATAAATTCAAATGGGATTGAATTTAAAGTTAATGGTCACAGAGTTAAACATTACATAGATAGTCCAATGAAAGTTGACAACGAAGTTAATCACAATTTCGACACCACAGCTAACTAAGTGTGGGGAGAATCAAGTCTTTAAAGGGTAATATGTATTTCTGTTAGAGTTAGATGTTCTGTTTTCGTGTAGTTCTCTAGAATGGAATCCGAATGGTCTTTTCCTAGCAGACCCTAAAGAACTAGTCTTCTCCCCCCATTCTGAATTTTTATTTTTTTAGGTTTTACGAGATGAAGACTTCCTGTGAATTAAACCATGGACTAATGCTACACGCTTTGATCACTAAACGTAATAATAACACCCTTCCAAGTGAAATAGTGTCATTAATCAGAGGTAAATTGGACGGAGTAAGAAAAGAATCTAGGAACAAAAATAATAAGTTACAATTTGGTAAAGGAA
Source organism: Rutidosis leptorrhynchoides (assembly GCF_046630445.1). Classification (NCBI taxonomy): domain Eukaryota; kingdom Viridiplantae; phylum Streptophyta; class Magnoliopsida; order Asterales; family Asteraceae; genus Rutidosis; species Rutidosis leptorrhynchoides. Next base: position 93,428,856 of record NC_092333.1, read on the forward strand.
AATCAAAATCCGCAGTGAAAAGAAGAGCACGACACCTTAAAAGATGTCACAAATGCGGAAAATGGTCACACGAAGGAAAATGCTCGACGAATCAGACATATTCCAATACCGAGTTCGTTACTTTATGCAGAGATGGACCGTTCATATGTTTCGAAGAAAAAACGTTGAATGCTCGAGGTTACGCCTATGTAGCTATGGAAAACCAATTAGTCCGACTATCTTATGAGTGGCTAAAGCAGGTCACTAAGAATTCTATTTCACAGGTAAGTATGTATAGTTTTTATTTTTATTTTTATTGCTTTGAACCTTTTGATAATAAACGCTAAATCGTTCGCTATAAAGTATTAAATTGGTATTCAATAAAATTAGGTTTTGCGACCGAAATTATTGATATCATACAAAAATTTATTACATCACTGCGAAATTTACCGTTCATTCTTAAGGTATAAATATCTTTAATCAATCAACCCAAAATATTTCAAAAATTCGTCAGGAGTAAAACTAGATAATATAGCCGAAATTACTTTACCAAAAAGAGGGGCGTATATTTTTGATAATATTTGATTGATTAAAGTGGGAAAAAAGATCAAAAAGATTTTTAATTTTATTTTTACTTTATTTTTAAAATTAATATTAATTATTATTGTAAACTTTTTAAAATCAATATATTTTAAAATTGTAAATATTTGAAAAATTAATATTTTTAATATAAGTTTGTATGTATAAAAATAAAAATATAATTTAAGTTTGGTGTGAATTTTTAATATGAATTTTTAATTTTATGCATTTTAAATTTAAGTTTGGTGTGAATTTAAAAACAAAAATTTACTTTATTTCGCTAATTTAAAAATATGATTTTTAAAATTCGTCGTAAGTTGAAGACTAGGTCGTTGAATCAAAATTGCTCTACCCAAGGGAGGGACGAGAACATTTATTATCATTATTTTTAGCCTTATTAAAGTATGCCAAAAAAATTAAAAAATCCAAAAATCTTTGCTTTTAAAACAAACTCCAATATGTTTGGAAACTTTGGTAAAATTTAATCATTTTTCTACACTAATTACCTTCAATAATTTAAATTGTTACTGATTTCTTGCAAATGAGGGCATTGCAAGATCTTAAGTATGGGAAGGGGTTAAATTCTTTCAGAATTTTAAAAAATTTTGACTTATACACTTGGTCACCATTAGAAATACTAGTAACGCAGTAGTTGTATTAGAATCTAGTGCTCTCTGATAATAAAGAACTGCCCTAGTCTTATATACTGACTACCCAATTCTAGTAAAATTTTTCAAAATTTTTAATTAAATGAACTCAAAATCAAGTTTATACATATTTATGAACGATAAAACTAGGTGTTAAACACCGAAATTATTGTTACCTCGGAAAGGACATAAATTGAGAAACAAACCAAAATGTTAGAATTCATTTAAAATGGAATAGAGGACAATAAAAAGGCAAAGAAAGAAAAATAAAAGTCAAGTGTGGAAAAAATTTACCAAGTTATTTAAAACATAAGTCACATATTTTTGTAACAAATAACTGAAGGTACTTTTGCTTTAGACTAATCTAAACAGTTTTACCCAATTTACGGTAATACATTTAAAATAAAGATGGATCTACACGATGAATCAATTCCATCATTAAAAGGAAGTAAAGTCTTCCAAAAAAGAAACGCGCTTCTTGATTTAGGTCAGGAAGTTGTCGTCCAGACCAGCTGTAGGTTGACAAACAATCTAGAAAAGTCATTACTAAAATCAGCAGGAAATCCACGGACCTCAGCATCAAACAGGGTCACCAAGTGGTCAGACTTATCCTAACCATGAGAGGATCTGTCTCGTAAAATGGGGAGGACGCCATGCAAATTAGCTGGATAAGACTAATGAATCAGATCCCCAGAAAGGATAATCTCCTTAAAAGATCAAAAATCAGCTTTTAAGACTGATATTACTCAATCCTTGAGATTGACTTTTAAAGATTGAGAATTACAAACTCATGGAATTCGATGATATCTAAACTCGAGCTTGAACGAGAAAATATTTCGATCAAAATTACAAACCGATTTGTTTTCTGAAAATCCATTTTCAATACTTTCATTACCATTGAACGTAAAATCCTAGGAATTCACCTGGAGTTCATTAGGTCACCTGAACCAAATCAGGTGTCAACCGTAAGAACGATGGTTGCATAATATGGTCAAAGACAGGACCTTGTGCCAGACCGAAAAACTATGGGGTGAGCTTTACTATTGCTCCTACAAAGGATAGTAATTGCATCCGACACGTTATAGACCATAATTAAAAGCATGTCAGGGGACATTGCCTTAACAGTTGCTTGTTCAACGCTTTCCTTTACAACCGGACGGTAGTTTACCGAAAGGTAATATACGGAGCAAGTATACTGGACGTGTTGCTTTCCCAATACAAGGTTAGCAAGTGGTTGAGACAAAACCACAAGTTTTGAGCTAAAATTTTCAAATCTGAAACCCACCAAACCCACAAAAACAATTTGCAAACACCGGAGAAGGGTTATTCCAGAAAACTTATCTAGGGTAAAAGCTAGATTGTATTTTCAAAAGATTAAATGTTTTCATAAAGATCCAATTTCCTTAAAGGATCTAAAATTTTATAGTCATGTGGGACTGTAAACCACATCGTTACTACCATTTTTTATACCGCCGTATAGAAATCACTGATGTACAAAGTGTGAAGAATAAAGAAGTGATTCTAGTATTTTTAGACAATATTGCTTGAGGACAAGCAACGTTCAAGTGTGGGAATATTTGATAATGATAAAAACGAACATATATTTCATAGCATTATCCCTCAAGAAAGACAAGCTTTTAGTTGCAATTGTTCTATTTACAAGTGATATTCGTTTAAATAATAAAAGGTGAAGACAAAAGATAGATTCGACAAATTGAAGACGCAAACGACCAAAAAGCTCAAAAGTACAAAATACAATCAAAGTGGTTCCAATTATTGATAAGAAACGTCTCAAAATTACAAGAGTACAAGACGCAAAACGCAAAGTACAAGATATTAAATTATACGCAAGGACGTTCAAAAATCCGGAACCGGGACCAAAGTCAACTCTCAACGCTCGACGCAACGGACTAAAAATTACAAGTCAACTATACACACGAATATAATATAATATTTAAATAATTCTTAAAATTATTTATATATTATATATATTATTATAAACCGTCGGCAAGCAAAGAAACAAAGTCTTGTGAGCTGGAAAAAGGGGCCATGCGATCGCATGGCCAGGAAGGCAAAAAGCTATGCGATCGCATGGCAGTAGGTGACAGCCCAGGTCCTATAAATTCGCGGTTTTGGCTCAGTTTTTAATCATCAATATCATCCATTTCTCTATCTATCATACGTAAATATATATATATATATATATATATATTTATATTATAATTTTAATTTTAATTTTAAATTCTAATAATAAGAGTATGTTAGCGAATATTGTAAGGGTGTAAGTCGAAATTCTATCCGTGTAACGCTATGCTATTTTTAATCACTGTAAGTTATGGTTAATGTTATTTTTAATTTAATGTCTCGTAGCTAAGTTATTATTATGCTTATTTAATTCCGAAGTAATCATGATGTTGGGCTGAATATTAAAATTGGGTAATTGGGCTTTGTACCATAATTGGGGTTTGGACAAAAAACGACACTTGTGGAAATTAGACTATGGGCTATTAATGGGCTTTATATTAACTAAATGATACCTCGTTAATTTAATATATAGACTTATAATTTGACGTATTTATATATAACCATATACGCTTGACTGGGTACGGTGGGCGGGATACCTATAAATACCAATAATTGTTCATTTTACCGGACACGAAACTGGATTAATAGTTAATAGACTTGTTGAAATAGGGGTGGATTACATTCAAGGGTAATTGGTTTAATTGTTAACAAAGTAGTAAAACCTTGGTTTACACGCAGTCGATAACCTGGTGTATTCATTAAACAAAGTATTAAGACCTTGTTACAATTCGAATCCCTAATTAGTTGGAATATTTGACTTCGGGAATAAGAATAATTTGACGAAGACTTTCGCACTTTATATTTATGACTGATGGACTATTATGGACAAATCCGTATGGACATATCGAATAATCCAGGACAAAGGACAATTAACCCATGGGAATAAACTAAAAACAACACGTCAAACATCATGATTACGGAAGTTTAAATAAGCATAATTCCTTTATTTCATATTTAATTTCCTTTATTTTATATTTAATTGCACTTTTAATTATCGCATTTTTATTGTCAATGTATTTAATTGCACTTGTAATTATCGTACTTTTTAATTATCGCAATTTTATTTTATCGTACTTTTATTTATCGCAATTTCATTATCGTTATTTGCTTTACGCTTTAAAATTAAGTTGTATTTATTTTTAATATTTTACATTAGGTTTTAATTGCAACTAAAGTTTTAAAATCGACAAACCGGTCATTAAACGGTAAAAACCCCCTTTTATAATAATAATACTACTTATATATTTTTGTATTTTTACATATATAGTTTTTAAATATATAGCGTTAAGCTTGTTTAAGAGTCTCCATGTGGAACGAACCGGACTTACTAAAAATTACATTACTGTACGATTAGGTACACAGCCTATAAGTGTTGTAGCAAGGTTTAGGTATATACATTCTATAAATAAATAAATATCTTGTGTAAAATTGTATCGTATTTAATAGTATTTCGTTGTAAAAATTATAACTATTTCATATACACCTCGCATAACATCAATGATTAACTTAATTCTTTTGGTTATTTTTGAAGGAAATGGCACCAACTACTCATCAGAACTTGAACATGAGTGAGGAAGACTTCCGTGCTTTCCTTGCAGCAAATATAGCCGCAGTACAGGCTGTAATGCAAAACAACAATAACTCAGGGTCTAGCAGTGGAGTTAACTCCACAGGAAACCGTGTAGGATGCTCCTACAAGGCTTTCACTGCCTGTAAACCTCTGGAATTCGATGGAACTGAATGACCAGTCGGGCTGAAATGATGGACCGAAAAGGTCGAATCTGTGTTTGCTATAAGCAAATGTGCTGAGGAAGATAAGATAAAGTACGCCACGCATACCTTCACAGGTACTGCGTTAACATGGTGGAATACCTACCTCGAACAAGTGGGACAAGATGCTGCTTACGCACTACCGTGGTCAGCATTTAAACACTTGATGAACGAGCAGTGCCGTCCCAGAAACGAAGTCAATAAGCTCAAGACAGAGCTTAGAGAATTACGAACGAAGGGATTCGATATCACCACATACGAACGACGATTCACCGAGTTGTGTTTATTGTGCCCAAGAGTGTTCGAAGATTAACAAGAGCAGATCGATGCGTTTGTAAAGGGTTACCAGAGAGAATTCAGGAGGATGTGAGTGCAAGCGTGCCCACTTCAATGCAAAAGGCAAGCCGAATGGCTCACAAACTTATAAACCAGATCGAGGGAAGGATTAAAGAGCAGGTGGCCGAGGAGGCCAAAATGAAACAAGTCAAGAGAAAGTGGGAAGAACCCAGTGACAAGAGTCACAATTTCAACAATCAACACCACAATCACAACCACAATCGCACCATTTTTCGCAACAACAAACGCAACAAAAACCATTCCAACAACTACAACAATCATCCCAACAACAATACCAACCGCAACAACAACAATCCCAACAATAACAACAAGAGGCAGAAATTCTGCCAGAAATGTGAAGGATACCATCCAACTGGGCTCTGTACAGCAGTGTGTACTAAGTGTAATAGAAAGGGCCATGGTGCGACAAAGTGCGAAATCTACGGATCAATGGCTAAGGGAACAAATAATGTCAGAACAAGTTATGCCGACATTACCTGTTTCGGATGCTGGAAGAAGGGCCATAACAAAAATATATGTCCAAATCAGGGGGATAATAATGGACAAGGCCGAGGAAGAGTCTTCAACATTAATGCGGTTGAAGCGCAGGAAGACCCGGAGCTTGTTACGAGTACGTTTCTTATTGGCAATACATCTGCTTATGTTTTATTTGATTCGGGTGCGGATAGAAGCTATATGAGTAAGGATTTTTGTGCTAAATTAAGTTGTCCATTGACGCCTTTGGATAATAAGTTTATACTAGAATTAGCAAACGGTAAATTAATTGCAGCAGATAATATATGTCGGAATCGAGAAATTAAACTGGGTAGCGAAACGTTTAAGATTGATTTGATACCAGTAGAGTTAGGGAGTTTTGATGTGATAATCTGTATGAATTGGTTGAAAGAGGTGAAAGCAGAGATCGTATGTTACAAAAATGCAATTCGCATTGTACGAGATGAAGGAAAACCCTTAATGGTGTACGGAGAAAAGAGCAACGCGAAGTTAAATCTTATTAGTAATTTAAAGGCGCAAAAGCTAATAAAAAAGGGTTGCTATGCTGTTCTAGCACAAGTCGAGAAAGTACAAACTGAAGAAAAGAGCATCAATGATGTTCCCGTCGCAAAAGAATTTTCTGATGTATTTCCGAAAGAATTACCGGGATTACCTCCACACCGATCCGTTGAATTTCAAATAGATCTTGCACCGGGAGCTGCACTGTAACGACCCGGAAATTTCCGACCAAATTTAAACTCTAATCTCTATATGTTTCCGACACGATAAGCAAAAACCCTAATGTTGAGTCTAGAAAGTTTGAAATCTATATTCAGATAATTAGTTACCCTTTTGACCAAGCCTGACGATTCACGAACCTTTGAGTGCTTACATAATTGTTGATATAAATAGTTATATAAATAATTATAAATAGTTTAAATATATTAATGAACTATTATGTGATTTAGTTATTATAAGAGATAACTTAAAATAATTAAAATTTGTTATTTGAATAGATATAGTATATTGATTATAAGTGATTCCGAACATAAGCTGTCAGTGTTAACAAAGTATAAAGTATATAACATTATTACCTTTATTATTATTATTAATATTAATATTATTATTAATGTTAATATTACTAACAACATAAATATATAGATATGAAAATTCGATACATATAATTGGTTATTATGACTATTATTACCGTTATCATTTTAAAAAAAAAAAATCATTATTACCATTATTATTATTATAATTATTATTAGAATTTTATAGAAGATATTATTATTATTATTATAGTATTTATTAATAGAAATTAATATAATCTATTACTATTATCAATAATAATATAATTATTATAAGTTTTAGGATTATTATTATTATATTATTAAAAATTACAGTATCATTGTATTTAACATATTAATACTTATTAATTATTAATATTTAAAAATTAATGAAAAAAAAATCAAAAATAATTACGCGTAATAAGATGAATACAGGTTATCTTTTTTTTTTATTTTTTTTATTTTCTGTCGTTATCTTTCTATTTGGCCTGTGAACCATCGACACTTTCTTTTGAGTATAAAACAAAATCTGCTACATCGTTGTTGGCCACTTCAATCTTTTGATTTCTCTTGTGAAACCTCCGTTGACTCTGCTATTCGAAAAAAAAAAAAAAGACAGATAGTAAAATAAACCCAGGTTATAGTTTTATTTATTTTTTTTTTTCTTCTGTTCGTCATGTTTGATAATTCGATACCTCGATTTCATCTCTTTATTCAAAATCTGTAAGTGCAGTCATGTTAGGAAGCCATTACTTAATCTTTCTTCAAAACCTCAAGCTTCAATTCTTCAAGATAAGATTCAATTTGGAGAGTCAAGGTTTTTAAACAAAAAGACAACCGAATTAAATTTGATGAAATTCGAGTTCGTGTTAAATTTTCTGGATCAAATGATGATTTCAATAGTTTATAGAGGTGATTTGGAAAATAGTTTGTGAAGAAATCATTATGTGAAAACTCCTAAAAATCGAAAATCAATTTTACCTTTTTATATATTTTTTTTTTCACGACGAGCAGCAGCAACAGGAATAGGTTTATATTTTTTTTTTTTCTTTTCTCAATCCAATCACTCATAAATATTGGTCTCCGTATTGAATATGAGATCTTAAAGTCATTTGATTACTTGATACAGAGCTTAAATGGATGATTGAATTGATTAGTTAATTGATGAAGAAGAAGCATAGCAGATACGATTATATATATATATAAATTGAAACTGTAATTAAATCAGAAAAAGCAACTTGGTCCGATGGTCTTAGGTGTTGGTTTGTGAACAAAGGGTCGCGGGTTCGAGTCCCGGCTCCATCATTTTTTTTAAGACCTCAAAGGTAGATTTACTTTCAAAACTTATTATTATTATTATTATTATTATTATTATTATTATTATTATTATTATTATTATTATTATTATTATTATTATTATTATTATTTATTGAAATAAATACAATTGTTAAAATAATTAATCTTAGTTAACAACTATTATTATTATCACTAATCATGGTATTAGCACCAAATTATAATAATAATAATTAATATTATTGTTACTAACACATATGTTATTATTAGTATTATCATAATTATTATTAATATAACAAGGTATCATTAAAATACTTATCAACTAAACATTAATATTAGTGAAACCATGTGATTACTGAAAATTTCTATTAAAACCATTAAAATTACCATTATTATTAAAAGCATTATTTTTACTAAAACTATCATTATTATTATTAGCAGCATTAATATATCGAATAAATATTTTCTGTATAAAAATATATTATTTACATAAAACGTAATTATGTTAATATGTTTAACCTATATAAAAGTATAGTCAATTTAGTTATTAATAAAACGTACGAGTTACTAAAATAACAATTAATAAATACCTAAATTTGTTTCGATTACCATTATATGTGTTAATATATATAATTGATATAGGTTCGTAAATCCGAGGCCAACCCTATACTTGATCAATGATGTTATATGTATTTTTACTACAAAATACATTAGGTGAGTATATAGTCCCTTTTAAACTCTAAATATTTTTGGGCTGAGAATAAATGCGCTGTTTTTATAAATGATTTACGTTATGGACACAAGTGATCAAAAATAAATTCTACGTTGAGTTGTACCATGGCATATATCTTTATACTTGGTAGCTAATATTTACGTGAGGAGCGTAAACGCGAATCCTGTTGATAGATCTATCGGGCCTGACAACCCCAACCGGGCTGGACGACCAGTTTTAAATGGTTGCACAGTACTTCGTTTCGTTACTACACTTGGTACGGTGTAGGGTTTATTTAAGAGTATGCTGCTGTGATTTAAATGTTAAGTATGGTTACCAAGTGCTCAATGACTTTTCATACACGAGGAGTGTATTATGTATAAACATGAAATCTTGTGGTCCATAGTTATAACACTACTAGCAACAAACCTATATATCTCACCAACTTTATGTTGACATTTTAAAGCATGTTATTCTCAGGTACGAATTAAGTCTTCCGCTATGCATTTGCTCATGTTAAAGTTATTATTTGGAGTCGATCATCGCAATGGGACCAACTGTTGAAGACTACGTCCGAGAGGATTAGGATCGGTCGTCAAAGTTGGTATCAGAGCGTTGGTCTTAGCGAACCAGGTCTTGCATTAGTGTGTCTGACTAGTAATTATTAGGATACATTAATGAGTCTGGACTTTGACCGTGTCTACATGTCAAAAGTTTTGCTTATCATATCTAGTCGGAAATCATCTGCTTATCATCCTTAGGGAATTGCCTGTTTATTATTCTTAAATCTAGACACGTCTTGCTGCATTTAGTGCATCGATAGTGTATAGAAAAAATTCGTATCTTAGCGTATCTGTTATTTTTGGCCGACATCTTTTTAAAGATTCTCCGTAATTTACGGGATTTTGGTATTATATATACATATGTAAATTATGTATTGAAGAATACCACACCTAACTTCTACAATCTATTCCAAACCAAAAATTCATTTCCCCGACTATACAAGATGAACTCCGCGTCCAGATCGAATTCCTCCGACTCCGACAGCTACGCCGATATGGATTTCCATTCGGGCTCCGAAGGCAGCGTCACTAGAATGGATCAACCAATTTCCCATCATCTATTTTGGATGAATTGGGGATGGGTTCGTAGTATACTAAATCATTGGAAATAAGAAGAAGGTGATCCATTTCATCCACCAAATTACCCTCTTGGCGATGAACCTGAAGCACTTACCGGCGAACCTATTCGAAAAACCATTTTCTCTCTCATCTCTAGAGTATCTCGTCACGATTATATACTTTCCCATATTTCGAATCTTGTTCATTCGCTCGTTCCAACCGTCAATCATCCCGGTATAATAGAAGAAGTCAACGAGCTTCGCGCTCGGGTAGTGGCTTTAGAAAATACGGTGCGAAGGTTACAAACACCAGCAGCAGCACCAGCAGCATAACCTGTACCACCATCATCAACGCCGACAGTATTCTTATCACCCCCAAACGACAACCACTTCGTAAATCTCAACAACACAAACTGTATCTCGGATATCAACATCACATACCTCAAAAACCTCATCTGAACTTCGAGTATGATCTTCGTTCTATATATCATTCTACATCGATTATCTTCGCTTTACGATTATGTAATCTCTAATGCTTTAGAAATTATGTAATCTAGTATTAACGATAAATCAAATGAGTTTAATATCTTATTGACTTATTAAATCTATAATTACATCTGAAGAAAATATATATGCAAGTATATTTTCATAAAGATTGTAATTAAAAATTCTTTCGTACAAACTGTTAATGATGAAAATATTTTAACGGGTGGGTTGTACCCGAGGAATATTTAGAATTCACATTAATAAGTTACACTGTACATTCTTCGAATCTGATTCAACGATCATTTACTATCCTACTTACGACTACCGATATACGTATCCGTTCACCACAGAATAACCATCTCTATTCAAATTTCATATTGGATTTTGACCTATCAGAATCCAACAAGTGGCATAACGAAGAAAACATTGGACAAAAATAAAAAGTGTTAGAAACAAACGAATTAATTAATTGAAATTGTGATAGGAATCCACGCTAACTGTTCCGGCTAACTGTTCCCAGCTAACTGATTAACATTTAATTTATCGCAATTTACATTCCCGCAATTTTAATTTCTGCGCTGTACGTACTGTCAGGACACATGTACAACAACACGTCGGATTAATTCTGAGACAACACGTTGTATAATGGGTCATGATATATATTTATTTATTTTACGCACTTTAAATAACGGGACACGTATGCAAGGTTTCGACTTATCATATCGACCCACCTATATATATATATTTCGGAACGACCATAGACACTCTATAGTTGACTATACAGGGTTGAGGTGGATTCCAAAATATATATATGGTTTGAGTTGTGATCGACACTGAGACCGATACACGGGTCACGATACGTATTAATTAATTCGAATATTATATGTTTAATTTATATATATGACTTTATTGGACCATTGGACAATTGGACTATTGGACTGCTAACTTTGGACGATTAAAATAAATTAAAATGTTGAATATAACATATGAAACTAAATAATTCTTCAAGTTTGCCACTTGATTTCATCCTAAACCTCATTCGTATCTTGACAATTACAATTCGTATTCAAATCTTTCGTGATTTTTGAAAACATCTCGATCGAGAAGTTGAACCAACCGCACCTCATCTCTGGAAGAAAAGATCGTTGCATAAAAATTATGCACTTGAAAACTCTCGAAAACTGAGAAAACGTTTAACCCATATCCGTGTTAGCTCCTTAGGCGCTGTTATTATCAAAAATAACTTTGCAGTTCCTCTCCAAAGTAGTCAATTTTGTCACAGCTCCACTTCGACTTCTCAGTAAGATTACTCTTAGTATAACCTCGATATATATACATTGTTCTTTCGCTATCATTACCGGAGAACCTTTTATATCCCATCATATTACCATCAGCGTGTAATCATCTAAAAATACAATTCTTCTAAAACCATCTTAGTTTGATAACTGATGACCCAGATCCGATAACTTTGAAAATGCTGACGAAGCAGCATGTTGTAGATGGTCTTAATGACCAAAAGTTGATGATAAAAGAACGAAGTGTTAGGAATGCTCGATAGAAAATTTGGTACTGAAAACCGGATTGAGCAAACTGTAAAAGAGACTCTGAACAAATTACAAGGACTAAACTTGTACATAAAGAATCATGACGATTCTGTAGCAAACACCTTGCTTCTAAACCCTTACGGGTCAATCTTCATCATCATCCTTCGACATTAGAAATTCCAAGATATTATCATATCTTTCATTATAAGTATCTTCAATATTTCTGAAGATATTTTCACAACTATCCTTATCTGAAATCATTTATTCCTCCGTAACATCTGCGTTACAACATAAAAGAAACTGTGTTAGTTTATAAGTTCTAAAACCTTCGAGTTTAAAATAGGAATGCTCTGAAGCAGTGTTGGAAACTGATGCATGAATTAGTATAATATAATGAAACTTGATCAACTTCATTATATTACAGTAAGTCATGTTATGTTTCTAATGAAGCATGATGATTGACAGTACCATTATCATGTGTCATGTTACACGGCTCTTACATTTTATTCAATCTCCAAACATATTAGGAACATATCATCTTGATAGTTCTATATTTTCCAAGATATTCTGGTAATTTGACAAATCAAGATCGTGCCAATACCATTTCCTTCTCAAAACGTTCATTCCGAAATCTATATGTGTGAATTCTTGACCATTACAAGAGATGCATAGTTGAAGAAGAGGAAAAGAAAAAGAATGAAGCTCCGAAATAAAAATTGTAGTAAAAATCGCAGCAAATAGGGAAGAGCATTAACTGTGGATGACAATGATTATAGAAAACAAAAGCAAGGACATCGAAGTATAAGGGAAAATATAAAACCCAACAACCACCCAGAATTTACAAACCGTGTATATCGATGCAGACAGCAATATAGAGACACGAGAGAACTAGAAACACTATAAAAATAAGAGTACAGTAGAAGTAAATAGATTATTCTGATGGTAAATGAAAAAGAAGAATGACAGATGTTAAAATTAGGAGTATATCAAGAATCAGAATTGGATGGAGCATATCAATGAATGTTTTAAAGTAGGAATTAAGGAGAAAGAGTAGAAGATGTAGGATATGAAAATAAGGAAATGAAGGGGGGTAGATTTATAGTGAAATATCCGACAAAGAAATCAAAACAGATTTGCCGCATTAAATCAAAGGAGATCCTGTTTCTTAAATCGCCGAAGAACCAAATCTTATCACGTAAGATTTTCCCTAAATCCCTTAAATCCCGTAAATCAATCCTAATCACGACATCGGTTAAAACAATTCCATATTTACTCATTTCACTCTTTTGTAATAGTTTCACTCGTGCGCTTCACATGATCGAATCGTTTTATCTAATATCTCTCGATAATGATAAAACTCCATTATTGCCTCATATTCGTCATAAAAACATTCCTATTGTTATTCATGACAACTTCCATCAAATTTCGGGGACGAAATTTTTTTAACGGGTGGGTACTGTAACGACCCGGAAATTTCCGACCAAATTTAAACTCTAATCTCTATATGTTTCCGACACGATAAGCAAAAACCCTAATGTTGAGTCTAGAAAGTTTGAAATCTATATTCAGATAATTAGTTACCCTTTTGACCAAGCCTGACGATTCACGAACCTTTGAGTGCTTACATAATTGTTGATATAAATAGTTATATAAATAATTATAAATAGTTTAAATATATTAATGAACTATTATGTGATTTAGTTATTATAAGAGATAACTTAAAATAATTAAAATTTGTTATTTGAATAGATATAGTATATTGATTATAAGTGATTCCGAACATAAGCTGTCAGTGTTAACAAAGTATAAAGTATATAACATTATTACCTTTATTATTATTATTAATATTAATATTATTATTAATGTTAATATTACTAACAACATAAATATATAGATATGAAAATTCGATACATATAATTGGTTATTATGACTATTATTACCGTTATCATTTTAAAAAAAAAAATCATTATTACCATTATTATTATTATAATTATTATTAGAATTTTATAGAAGATATTATTATTATTATTATAGTATTTATTAATAGAAATTAATATAATCTATTACTATTATCAATAATAATATAATTATTATAAGTTTTAGGATTATTATTATTATATTATTAAAAATTACAGTATCATTGTATTTAACATATTAATACTTATTAATTATTAATATTTAAAAATTAATGAAAAAAAAATCAAAAATAATTACGCGTAATAAGATGAATACAGGTTATCTTTTTTTTTTATTTTTTTTATTTTCTGTCGTTGTCTTTCTATTTGGCCTGTGAACCATCGACACTTTCTTTTGAGTATAAAACAAAATCTGCTACATCGTTGTTGGCCACTTCAATCTTTTGATTTCTCTTGTGAAACCTCCGTTGACTCTGCTATTCGAAAAAAAAAAGACAGATAGTAAAATAAACCCAGGTTATAGTTTTATTTATTTTTTTTTCTTCTGTTCGTCATGTTTGATAATTCGATACCTCGATTTCATCTCTTTATTCAAAATCTGTAAGTGCAGTCATGTTAGGAAGCCATTACTTAATCTTTCTTCAAAACCTCAAGCTTCAATTCTTCAAGATAAGATTCAATTTGGAGAGTCAAGGTTTTTAAATAAAAAGACAACCGAATTAAATTTGATGAAATTCGAGTTCGTGTTAAATTTTCTGGATCAAATGATGATTTCAATAGTTTATAGAGGTGATTTGGAAAATAGTTTGTGAAGAAATCATTATGTGAAAACTCCTAAAAATCGAAAATCAATTTTACCTTTTTATATATTTTTTTTTTTCACGACGAGCAGCAGCAACAGGAATAGGTTTATATTTTTTTTTTTTTCTTTTCTCAATCCAATCACTCATAAATATTGGTCTCCGTGTTGAATATGAGATCTTAAAGTCGTTTGATTACTTGATACAGAGCTTAAATGGATGATTGAATTGATTAGTTAATTGATGAAGAAGAAGCATAGCAGATACGATTATATATATATAAATTGAAACTGTAATTAAATCAGAAAAAGCAACTTGGTCCAATGGTCTTAGGTGTTGGTTTGTGAACAAAGGGTCGCGGGTTCGAGTCCCGGCTCCATCATTTTTTTTAAGACCTCAAAGGTAGATTTACTTTCAAAACTTATTATTATTATTATTATTATTATTATTATTATTATTATTATTATTATTATTATTATTATTATTATTATTACTATTATTTATTGAAATAAATACAATTGTTAAAATAATTAATCTTAGTTAACAACTATTATTATTATCACTAATCATGGTATTAGCACCAAATTATAATAATAATAATTAATATTATTATTACTAACACATATGTTATTATTAGTATTATCATAATTATTATTAATATAACAAGGTATCATTAAAATACTTATCAACTAAACATTAATATTAGTGAAACCATGTGATTACTGAAAATTTCTATTAAAACCATTAAAATTACCATTATTATTAAAAGCATTATTTTTACTAAAACTATCATTATTATTATTAGCAGCATTAATATATCGAATAAATATTTTCTATATAAAAATATATTATTTACATAAAACGTAATTATGTTAATATGTTTAACCTATATAAAAGTATAGTCAATTTAGTTATTAATAAAACGTACGAGTTACTAAAATAACAATTAATAAATACCTAAATTTGTTTCGATTACCATTATATGTGTTAATATATATAATTGATATAGGTTCGTGAATCCGAGGCCAACCCTATACTTGATCAATGATGTTATATGTATTTTTACTACAAAATACATTAGGTGAGTATATAGTCCCTTTTAAACTCTAAATATTTTTGGGCTGAGAATACATGCGCTGTTTTTATAAATGATTTACGTTATGGACACAAGTGATCAAAAATTAATTCTACGTTGAGTTGTACCATGGCATATCTCTTTATACTTGGTAGCTAATATTTACGTGAGGAGCGTAAACGCGAATCCTGTTGATAGATCTATCGGGCCTGACAACCCCAACCGGGCTGGACGACCAGTTTTAAATGGTTGCACAGTACTTCGTTTCGTTACTACACTTGGTACGGTGTAGGGTTTATTTAAGAGTATGCTGCTGTGATTTAAATGTTAAGTATGGTTACCAAGTGCACAACGACTTTTCATACACGAGGAGTGTTTTATGTATAAACATGAAATCTTGTGGTCCATAGTTATAACACTACTAGCAACAAACCTATATATCTCACCAACTTTATGTTGACATTTTAAAGCATGTTATTCTCAGGTACGAATTAAGTCTTCCGCTGTGCATTTGCTCATGTTAAAGTTATTATTTGGAGTCGATCATCGCAATGGGACCAACTGTTGAAGACTACGTCCGAGAGGATTAGGATCGGTCGTCAAATGCACCAATAGCTCGTGCTCCATACAGACTCGTACACAGTGAAATGAAAGAACTTCAAAGCCAATTACAAGAACTTCTAGAGCGTGGTTTCATTCGACCAAGTACATCACCATGGGGAGCTCCTGTTCTGTTTGTCAAGAAGAAAGATGGTACATTTAGGTTGTGTATCGACTACCGAGAGTTGAACAAACTTACCATCAAGAACCGTTACCCACTACCGAAAATCGACGACTTATTTGATCAACTTCAAGGCTCGTCGGTTTATTCGAAGATCGATTTACGTTCCGGATATCATCAAATGCGGGTAAAGGAGGATGATATTCCGAAGACTGCTTTCAGGACGCGATTCGGTCATTACGAGTTTATGGTTATGCCATTTGGTTTGACTAAAGCACCAGCTGTGTTCATGGACCTCATGAACAGAGTGTGTGGACCATATCTCGACAAGTTTGTCATTGTCTTCATCAATGACATACTTATTTACTCAAAGAATGATCAAGAGCATGAAGAACATTTGAGGAAAGTACTGGAATTGTTGAGGAAAGAAAAACTGTATGCTAAGTTTTCAAAGTGTGCATTTTGGTTGAAAGAAGTTCAATTCCTCGGACATGTTGTGAGCAAAGAAGGTGTTCAGGTTGATCCGGCAAAGATTGAAACCGTTGTAAACTGGGAAACCCCGAAAACTCCGAAGCATATACGTCAATTTTTAGGATTGGCTGGTTACTATAGAAGATTCATCCAAGATTTTTCCAAAATAGCAAAACCCTTGACTGCATTAACGCATAAAGGAAAGAAATTTGAATGGAAGGATGAACAGGAGGAAGCGTTCCAATTGTTGAAGAAAAAGCTAACTACAGCACCTATATTGTCATTGCCTGAAGGGAATGATGATTTTGTGATATATTGTGACGCCTCAAAGCAAGGTCTCGGTTGTGTATTAATGCAACGAACGAAAGTAATTGCTTATGCGTCTAGACAATTAAAGATTCACGAACAAAATTATACGACTCACGATTTGGAATTGGGCGCTGTTGTTTTTGCATTAAAGACTTGGAGGCATTACTTATATGGGGTCAAAAGTATTATATATACCGACCACAAAAGTCTCCAACATATATTTGATCAGAAACAACTAAACATGAGGCAGCGTAGATGGATTGAATTGTTAAATGACTACGACTTTGAGATTCGTTACCACCCGGGGAAGGCAAATGTGGTAGCCGATGCTTTGAGTAGAAAGTACAGAGAACCTATACGGGTAAAAGCTATGAACATAATTATTCGTACTAACCTTACTACTCAAATAAAGGAGGTGCAACAGGGGGTTGTAAAAGAAGGAAAGTTGAAGAATGAGATACCCAAAGGATCGGAGAAACATCTTAAAATTCGGGAAGACGGAACCCGATATAGGGCTGATAGAATTTGGGTACCAAACTTTGGAGAGGTGAGAGAAATGGTACTTAAGGAAGCACATAAAACCAGATACTCAATACATCTCGGAGCAGGAAAAATGTACAAAGATCTCAAGAATCACTTTTGGTGGCCGGGTATGAAAGCCGATATTGCTAAATATGTAGGAGAATGTTTAACGTGTTCTAAGGTCAAAGCTGAACATCAGAAACCATCAGGTCTACTTCAACAACCAGAAATCTCGGAATGGAAATGGGAAAACATTACCATGGATTTCATTACTAAATTACCAAGGACTGCAAGTGGTTATGATACTATTTGGGTAATAGTCGATCGTCTCACCAAGTCAGTACACTTTCTGCCAATGAGAGAAGATGATAAAATGGAGAAGTTGGCGAGATTATACTTGAAGGAAGTTGTCTCTAGACATGGAATACCAATCTCTATTATCTCTGATAGAGATGGCAGATTTGTTTCAAGGTTTTGGCAGACATTACAACAAGCATTGGGAACTCGTCTAGACATGAGTACTGCCTATCATCCACAAACCGATGGGCAGAGCAAAAGGACGATACAGACTCTTGAAGACATGCTACGAGCATGTGTTATTGATTTTGGAAATGGTTGGGATCGACATCTACCATTAGCAGAATTTTCCTACAACAACAGTTATCACTCGAGTATCGAAATGGCACCGTTCGAAGCACTTTATGGTAGAAAGTGCAGATCTCTAATTTGTTGGAATGAATTGGGGGATAGACAGATTACGGGTCCAGAGATAATCCAAGAAACTACAGAGAAAATCATCCAAATTCAACAACGGTTGAAAACTGCTCAGAGTCGATAAAAGAGCTACGCGGACCTTGAAAGGAAAGATATAGAATTTGAAATTGGGGAGATGGTCATGCTTAAGGTTTCGCCTTGGAAAGGCGTTGTTCGATTTGGTAAACGGGGGAAACTAAATCCAAGATACATTCGATCATTCAAGATTTTAGATCGTGTCAGACCAGTAGCCTACCGACTTGAATTACCTCAACAACTCGCCAATGTACATAATAACTTTCACGTCTCGAATCTGAAGAAGTGTTTTGCTAAAGAAGATCTCAATATTCCTTTAGACGAAATTAAAATCAATGAAAAACTACAATTCATTGAAGAACCCGTCGAGATAATGGATCGTGAGGTTAAAAGGCTCAAGCAAAATAAGATACCGATTGTCAAGGTTCGATGGAATGCTCGTAGGGGACCTGAGTTCACCTGGGAGCATGAAGATCAAATGAAACTGAAATACCCGTACCTATTTCCAGAAGATTCGTCAACACCTTCAACAGCTTAAAATTTCGGGACGAAATTTATTTAACGGGTAGGTACTGTAGTGACCCGAACTTTTCCATGTTTATATATATTAAATGAAATTGGTATATTTACAAGATTAAATGTTTTCAACATGTTAAGCAATTAAACTTGTTAAGACTTGATTATTTGAAATGTGCTTCATATAGACAATTGACCACCTAAGTTGACCGGCGATTCACGAACGTTAAAAATTTGTAAAAACTACATGATGATATATATATGGATATATATATAGTTAACATGAGATTATGATAAGTAAGTATCTCACTAAGTATATTAACAATGAGTGATATACATAAAAATGAGTTTATTGAATTAAGAAACTCGAAACGATATATATAACGATTATCGTTATAACAACGTCTTACTAAATATATATGAATCATATTAAGATATGGATACAATATGTTTAACATGATAAAATGATAATTAAGTATATCATTAAGTGTGTTAACAATGAACTACATATGTAAAACAAGACTACTAACTTAAGAATTTCGAAACGAGGCATATATGTAACGATTATCGTTGTAACGACATTTTAATGTATATATATCATATTAAGATATATTCATAAATTATAATATCATGATAATGTAATAATTTAACATCTCATTTAAGTATAATAACAATGGATTAATTACATTTAACAAGATCGTTAACTTAAAGGTCTTAAAACAACATTTACAGGTAACGACTAACGATGACTTAACGACTCAGTTAAAATGTATATACATGTAGTGTTTTAACATGTATTCATACACTTTTGAAAGACTTCATGAAACTTATAAAAATACTTCTACTTAACAAAAATTCTTACAATTACATCCTCGTTCAGTTTCATCAACAATTCTACTCGTATGCACCCGTATTCGTACTCGTACAATACACAGCTTTTAGATGTATGTATTATTGGTATATACACTCAAATTATCAGCTCTTAGTAGCCCATGTGAGTCACCTAACACATGTGGGAACCATCATTTGGCAACTAGCATGAAATATCTCATAAAATTACAAAAATATTAGTAATCATTCATGACTTATTTACATATAAACAAAATTACACATCCTTTATATCTAATCCATATACCAACGACTAAAAACACCTACAAACACTTTCATTCTTCAATTTTCTTCATCTAATTGATCTCTCTCAAGTTCCATCTTCATGTTCTAAGTGTTCTTCATAAATTCTACAAGTTCTAGTTTCATAAAATCAAGAATACTTCCAAGTTTACTAGCTCACTTCCAATCTTGTAAAGTGATCATCCAACCTCAAGAAATCCTTATTGTTTACAGTAAGATATCATTCTAAATCAAGGTAATACTCATATATAAACTTTGGTTCAATTCCTATAACTATAACTATCTTAATTCGAGTGATAATCTTACTTGAACTTGTTTTCGTGTCATGATTCTACTTCAAGAACTTTCAAGCCATCCAAGATCCTTTGAAGCTAGATAATTTCTTGTCACTTCCAGTAGGTTTACCTACTAAACTTGAGGTAGTAATGATGTTTATAACATCATTCGATTCATATATATAAAACTACCTTATTCGAAGGTTTAAGCTTGAAATCACTAGAACATAGTTTAGTTAATTCTAAACTTTTTCGCAAACAAAAGTTAATCCTTCTAACTTGACTTTTAAAATCAACTAAACACATGTTCTATATCTATATGATATGCTAACTTAATGATTTAAAACCTGAAAACACGAAAAACACCGTAAAACTGGATATACGCCGTCGTAGTAACACCGCGGGCTGTTTTGGGTTAGTTAATTAAAAACTATGATAAACTTTGATTTAAAAGTTGTTTTTCGGGGAAAATGATTTTTCTTATGAACATGAAACTATATCCAAAAATCATAGTTAAACTCAAAGTGAAAGTATGTTTTTCAAAATGGTCATCAAGACGTCGTTCTTTCGACTGAAATGACTATCTCTTACAAAAACGACTTGTAACTTATATTTCCGATTATAAACCTATACTTTTTCTGTTTAGATTCATAAAATAGAGTTCAATATGAAACCATAGCAATTTGATTCACTCAAAACGGATTTAAAACGAAGAAGTTATGGGTAAAACAAGATTGAATATTTTTTTGATTGTTGTAGCTACGGGAAATATTGTAACAATTCTATACAAATCATATCCTAGCTAACTTATATTGTATTATACATGTATTCTAATATATTATGTAATCTTGGGATACCATAGACACGTATGCAAATGTTTTGACATATCATATCGACCCATGTATATATATTATTTGGAACAACCATAGACACTCTATATGCAGTAATGTTGGAGTTAGCTATACAGGGTTGAGGTTGATTCCAAAAATATATATACTTTGAGTTGTAATCTAGCCTGAGACGTGTATACACTGGGTCGTGGATTGATTCAAGATAATATATATCGATTTATTTCTGTACATCTAATTGTGGACAACTAGTTGTAGGTTACTAACAAGGACAGCTGACTTAATAAACTTAGAACATTAAAACATATTAAAAATGTTGTAAATATATTTTGAACATACTTTGATATATATGTACATATTTGTTATAGGTTCGTGAATCGACCAGTGGCCAAGTCTTACTTCCCGACGAAGTAAAAATCTGTGAAAGTGAGTTATAGCCCCATTTTTAAAATCTAATATTTTTGAGATGAGAATACATGCAGTTTTATAAATGTTTTACAAAATAGACACAAGTATGCGGAACTACATTCTATGGTTGGATTATTAAACCGAATATCGCCCTTCAAGTCTGGTAGCCTAAGAATTAGGGAAATGGCCCCTAATTGACGCGAATCCTAAAGATAGATCTATTGGGCTTAACAACCCCCATTCAGGTTATGGATGGTTTAGTACTTCGAGATTATTATACAGACGAGAGATTCTGTTTTGGGAATATTCTATGCATTAAGTTAACGTCGGTTACCAGATGTTCAATATATGAATGATTATTATGCACTTGCGAGTGTAATGATATTTATGAAAAATGAGAAATCTTGTGGTCTATTATTATAATTTGATAATATGTAGGTTAAACCTATAACTCACCAACAATTTTGTTGACGTTTTAAGCATGTTTATTCTCAGGTGATTATTAAGAGCTTCCGCTGTTGCATACTAAATTAAGGACAAGATTTGGAGTCCATGCTTGTATAATATTGTTTAAAAGCTGCATTCGAAGACTTATGTTGATGTGTAATATTATTGTAAACCATTATGTAATGGTCGTGTGAAAAACGCTATATTTTAGATTATCATTATTTGATAATCATCGTAATATTTTAAAGGTTATGGTTTGTTCTAAAATCGAATGCAGTCTTTGAAAAACGTCTCATATAGAGGTCAAAACCTCGCAACGAAATCAATTAATATGGAACGTTTATAATCAATATGAACGGGACATTTCAAAAAGGAATTCTATATCCAAAATGGCAATAACTTAAATAGGCACTAAAATCTATTAAATATTAAAGCGATAAGTGACTTCGTAAAATTCTAAAGCGCCTAAATCTTAACCTAAAGAAAAAGCACTTAAGGGATTTTACGGCAAAGCCTAAAAATCTAGAAATATAAAGTAACTACGGTAAAAACTATGTTTAAAACTACTTACGAACGAAAAATATACAAATTACGAATAAACGATAAAAATATAAAATATAAAATACAAAAATAAACTAAGTTGATAAAAATACAATTTTACAAAAATATTATTTTTATATTATTATTTTATAAAAGTATTAATTTTTATATATTAATAAAACTAATTAAAACATATAATTAATTAAAACTAAACTTAAACTAATTATATTAAATTAAAACCCTAATTCTAATTAATTAATAATAATAATAATTAAACCGAACCCTAGTTCTGTCGGCTAAGGTACCAGACCTGTCACCTCAGCTCATGCGATCGCATGAGTTGAGGGTTATTTTTCCATGCGGTCGCATGGATCTGGAAACCAGGCCAGATTGTTGGGCTTCTACAGTTTCGGCCCGAATACCTTTTTAATAATTTTTTTTTCTTTTTTCTGTTTTAAATTTATACAAAATAAAACGTAATAAAGACTATTATATAAAAAAAAAATTACTTATTAGTTTTAATTTTTAACAAAAGAAAAAAATATAAAATACAAACTTTTTAATTTAAACACTTAAAAATATAGAAATATATTTTTTTTTGTTTTTTTTTTTTTTTGTTTTTATATTTTTAAAACTTATGTAAATATATTTTTACAAAAATAACTTAAAAATTAAAAAAAAAAATTATAGCGTTCTATGGCGTCCCCGGCAGCGGCGCCAAAAATACTTGATGTGTGCGAGGTGTAGTACGTAATACTATTAATTTTTACTACGAAATACTATTAAATACGATAAAATTTTACACAAGTTATTTATTTATTTATTGAATGGATATACCTAAACCTTGCTACAACACTTATAGGCAGTGTACCGAATCGTAGAGTAGTATAGTTTTTAGTAAGTCCGATTCGTTCCACGGGGAGCTAGCCGAGTTTAACGCTATATTTATTTTAAACTATATTTGTAAAATATATATATATATATATATATATATATATATATATATATATATATATATATATATATATATATATATATATAAGTAGTATTAATATTATTATAAATGGGGTTTTTTACCGTTTAGTGACCGGTTTGTCGATTTTATGTCTTAAGTCACAATTAAAACCTAATGTAAAATATTAAATATAAATATAACTTAATTTAAAGCGTAAAGTAAATGACGATAAATAAAAGTGCAATAATTTAAAGTACGATAAATAAAATGACGATAAATAAAAGTACGATGAGATATAAATTAAAGAAATTATGCTTATTTAAACTTCCGTAATCATGATGTGTGACGTGTTGATTTTAATTTATTACCATGGGTTAATTGTCCTTTGTCCTGGATTATTCGATATGTCCATCTAGTTTTGTCCATAATAGTCCATCGATCATAATTATAAAGTGCCAGAGTCTTCGCCAAATTAACCTTATACCCGAAGTTAAATATTCCAACTAATTGGGGACTTAAACTGTAACAAGGTCTTAATACTTTGTTTAATGAATACACCAGGTTATCGAATGCGTGTAATCCAAGGTTTTAATACTTTGTTAGCAATTACACCAATTACCCTAGAATGTAATCCACCCCTGTTTTAATGAGTCCGGTGACTATTAATCCATCCCCGTGTCCGGTCAAATGAATAATTATTAGTATTTATAGATATCCCGCCCACCGTACCCAGTCAAGCGTATGTGGTTATAAATAAATACGTCAAATTATAAATCTCTATATTAAATCAACGAGATATCATTTAATTAATATAAAGCCCATTAATAGCCCATAGTCCAATTTCCACAAGTGTCAGTCTTTTGTCCAAACCTCAATTATGGTCCAAAGCCCAATTACCCAGTCTTTAATATTTAGTCCAACATCTAAGCATAATAATAACTTAGCTACGAGACATTAATTTAAAAATGTTGAACATAACTTACAATGAGTATTTATCGCGTAGTGTTACAAGGACAGAAATTCGACTTACAAACTTAAAATATTCGCCACTATAACCTTATTATTATTAACTTAATATTAAAATTATAATTATAAAATATAAATATATATATTTGATAGAGAGTGAGATGTATGATATATGTGTGTAAAAATCGTCGAAATTCGTTGCAATTTATAGACCTGGCCAGACTTCTGGGCTCATGCGATCGCATGAGAATTACTCATGCTGGCCATGCGATCGCATGGCCGCCTTCTCCTGGTCACATTTCATTTAAAACGTGGGCTGCTGAGTTTTAATAATATATAATATAATTTTATATAATTATATATATATTATATTATATTCTTGTGCTCCGTTGACTTATAATTTTAGCTCCGTTGACTCGCGCGTTGATGCTCGGTTTATGTCCCGGTTCCGGATTTTTGAACGTCCTTTCGTACGATTTAATATCTTGTATTTTGCGTTTTGCGACTTGTACTCTTGTAATTTTTGGACGTTTCTCAGCAATAATTTGAACCACTTTGATTGTACTTTGTACTTTTTAGCATTTTGGTCGTTTGCGTTTTCAAATCGTCGAATCTGTCTTTTGTCTTCACCTTTTATTATTTAAACGAATATCACTTGTAAATAGAACAATTGCAACTAAAAGCTTGTCTTTCTTGAAGGATAATGCTATGAAATATATGTTCGTTTTTAGCATTATCACCCGGCCCGAGGAATTTTAATAATAATTTTTATGTAAATTTTAGTATTAGTATTATATTGTTAATTTATGAAAGATTTCTCTTATTTTTTTTTTGAAAACGAGTATAATTTTATTCAATATAATCATATACAACAAGTTTTCGAGATGTGATATTTTATATACTTTGTGTATTTGAGTATTTTAGAAACTTTTCAATCAACTTTTTGTATGTGATATTTTATAATACTTTAAACATGAAGTAGTTAAATTATTTTTTGATATTTTGATTTGGTAACTTATTGAAAAATAAATGCAGAATGACTAATCGGGTATACCCGTTTACCCGTGGGGAAACCCGAAACCCGATAGTATGTAAGTAATAGGAGACCCAACGGGTTTCGGGCCGGGTTTGGGGCGGGGTTTCTTAATCGGTTTCGGGTATGGGATTACCTAAACCCGACCCGATGCCATCCGTAGTTCTATCTGGATCCCTTTACTATATATATATATATATATATATATATATATATATATATATATATATATATATATATATATATATATATAAACCAAAAGTTTTTTGTGAATTTTGGTTGAAAGTTATTTTAGGTTGTTTGTATCTATATATTATATCTATATATCTATATTATATTAATTGTATTTATCTATATTATATATATTATTAAATTATTACATCGATTTACTTATATATTAAGAATTATTAAACCCCCATCCAAAAATTTCCAAAAATTGTTATCCGTGAAATTGCTATATATAGATACTGTACGTACTCGTATTAGTCAAAGATGAATAATATTGCTCCGTAATATAATAATAAATAATAATAATAAATAATAGTAATACTTAATAACATTGCTATTTTTAAAAACACCCACACATTCTGGAAATTAAAACCGTCCAAATACCCAACGCCTACGTTCTTCTCATACTTTTATTCAAAAATAATTGTATATATAATAATTCTAAAATAATATAACTTATACTTTACTAAAGTTATGTTCCATGAAAATTTTCAATGTACTCTAAATATTACGTAGTATATAATTTGTATATTAAAAAATATTAATAGTGAGAAAATAATTGTAAACATTAAGATACTAACACCACCCAAAATCACATTTATAATTTTTCAACACCACGGGCTCTTAAACTCAATAGAACTTTTAAAATTCGTTAACACCACGGGTTCTTTAACTCAAAAGAATTTTTAAAATTTGTCAACACCACAGGTTCACTCAAATTTTTTTTTTTTTTTAAAAATTTGTCAACAACACGGGTTCTAAATAATTCTTATACTTTTCTTAATTTTTTAGTATCGCTATTACATATCAAAATGAACTTCTGGCTATATATATATATATATATATATATATATATATATATATATATATATATATATATATATATATATATATATATATATATATATTTGTGACTTCTCTTATTTTTTTTTTCAACTCAAAAATACATTAGAGTATATTATATAACATTCGTTTCAATCATCTCTCTCTTTCATTTGCCATCACATTCTTTTTCACTTAGAAAAAATCTCGATAATGCAGAGCCAACACTTGCAAGTAATATTTAATCTATATATCAATTAACTTACCAATATCTCCATAATTTTATATATTTAGTTATAGGAAATTTTAGGAATATGTTAATAGACCACTCACATATATGATCCTTGCATTTTTTTTCCCATTTCCTTCTCAATAACATATTTACTGATATCCATGATATCCTTCGTCACTAGACATAGACTCGACTTTCATTATTTTAACAGTTTAAAGTTATTACTATTATTTATATTATTTATACAATTAAATATTATACTCATAACTTAATAATTCCAAAAAAAAAAAAAAAAAAAGCAATTATTTAAATTTCGTTAATTAAAATAACATTTCAATAAAATTAAAACTACACTAATTTTTAAAAGAATACATTATAAACATATTAAAGATACCAGATCTGCAAAATATCATTTTTTTTCACCAAGTTTCAAGTTTTACGAACCTCAATTTGGTCCAGTAATGAGTCGTTCCAATTTTGATTTCATCTTGATTATAAATTTGAAATTTATATATTTATAAAGTAGACACACAACAACAACAACAACAACAACAACAACAACAACAATACTCAATCTCGCGTATGTGAGGTATGGGGAGGTGAGATGTAGACAGTTCTCCATCTATCCTAGAATAAAAGAGAAGTCAACTCTCTAACCACAAGTTGAGAGAAAATCTCCACCACCAAAAGAGAAAGTCATCCCCCTCTCTACTCTAGGGTAGAGAGATTGATTCCGAGAGGACCTCTGGCAAAAAAAAGGTGGAAAAAATAAAACTAAAAATAAAAATAAAAAGAGATGCCATGAAAATTCAAATTTTAATGGGTCTTAAAACCTGCATGAAATTCAATTTAGGCTCCACGCGACAATTAAGTCGCCAATAAGTCAATGCTTGTTGTGCCTTAATACATAGAGAAAAATATACTTATAAAGTAGATAAATAAAATTTAAAAATATGGAGTATATTAAATTAAAGAAAAGTATATATAATTATATTATAAGAATTTTAAAGTAAATATAATTATAATTATATTATAAATTTATAAATTAATAAATTAATAAATTAAAAGATTTTTTTGCGCCAGTAGTCCCTCGTTGAATGACTTGAGGGATCCCTGTAGCTAAACATTTTTAAAACGAGGGACCAACAGAGTAAAAAAGGCTGAAATGAAATAATAAGATAAAAATGCCACCATGTGTTAATCACGTGACGGAACTGAACGGCCAATTTAGACGTCAGGTAGACGGAGGGACGCGGATTTCCAAATTATGCAATTAAAAGGACTCAAAAATCTAATAAAAAACTTAAAGGACTCAGATTGCAATTTCATGTATAACTTAAGGATCAACGAAGAAAAAAGTCTTTACAATTCACTCATAAAGTATGTTTTTGAACCCAATAGTAAGACCCCGAAAGTTGGTTGATTATACTTTACGAGTCTTTACAAAAAAGTCTTTACAATTCACTCATAAAGTATGTTTTTGAACCCAATAGAAATTTGATGTTTGTTTGCATGTGTTGGAGTTAACTTTGGGTGTCACAAATCGGATATGAGAATAAATAAGTATATCCATATAAATTTAAGGAACCTCCCTCTATCATCAATTAATTTTTGAGTATTATGGAACTTTTGAGCTTATATACGAGACATGTTGGTGGCCTAAAGGCAATCTTACAAATGGTATCAAGAATGAAGACTTTATTTGGATTTAAGAGATTTGAGCGGATTGTCGATTTTGCCCTTAATTTAAATGATTAGTTTTAACTAGTGTTCGAGCCCTCGCTTCGCGGCGGGGGTTCGGTTTTCAATGTATTTTATTGCGTTTAGTTTGTAAAATCATTTTGTGGTTAACGATGATGTCGTTGAAGCGCAACTCGAGTCGAATTAAAAGGTATAACCCGTGAAAGATTTAAATGTTATTTTAAATTAACAATATATGTGTATCTCCGCGTTTCGCTATGGAATTGTCGACTTTTAAAAATTTAACGGAGAATTAACGTGTATGAAAAATACCCCAAATATTTAGCTTTTTTAAAAAAGCGTCCGTTTTGCGTATAGCTAGTGACATTGTGTACCTAAAATTATTTCGAGTTTAACGATGGTGGCGGAAAAATTTAACTCGTTGCGAGCGCGAAGATATGACCCGTTGAATATTTGGGTGGGGTTTGTTTAAGATTTTTTTGGATAATGTGTATTTGACACTTTATCCCCCTGTTTGAAAGGGAAAAAAAAGCGAAAAGTCGAAAGTACCATTGGGTACTATTCATTTACCATATGTCTTTTAGATATAGGTATAATATAATATAACTAGGCAGTGGCCAGTTAGCCCACTTCATTTGGCCGAACCAATAGAGTTTTGAAAAGAAAAAAAAAAAAAACTGGAAAAAGCAAAATGACAAAATAGGTGATGGAAGCATGATGTAACCCAATTTACTATTCATAGATGTTGGTTAATATACTTATTATAAATATAAATATAAATTAGGGATTGCTTATTAAGTAGTTGACATATTTAATTGGTCCAATAATAGAGAAGATATAATTGGAACTTTAAGGTATTTTTATTGTTATTTTAATTAAGAGTCATTTTTTTGGGACAAATAAGAATAATAAGATAGACACTTATTTTGAGACGGAAAGAGTATAAAGTTACCAAATTAAAACAGAAACATTTACTGTAATATGTTTCCTAAAAGCAGAAGAATGTAGTAGAATAGTTTAAATGCTGAAAAAATATTTGGTGCAGAAATTTGATCATGATTCTTGATGCAAAACTCACATGCTTAACACAATCAATTGCTCTTGATAGTAAACAAAGCAGTGAAAGGGCAACTCTCCTTTGGCAGATAAATATATGTTCTTGCAGTTCGAGATCAGGATGCATCGACAAAAATACAAATAACAGGAAATATAACTGCCAAAAGGGAGAGGAACCCTACAACTGATTTGCTTAGTAGACTTCCAAGTCTAACATTCATATAATGAGCTTGTTCTTGTGAATGATTATGTCTTATCAATTCGCATACTTAAGCCTTATATACGCGTTCTCTTTGTCGTATAAACCATTGAAGCCATTGGATATGCTCATATGCCTAAGGTTTATACCATGAATATTATTATCCTTCTCAACAGAGAAATATGATTTCATGAAAGTTATTGCGTCTTCACCTCAACAAAAGTGTTGGATTCCATAATAATCCGAAGCATGGTATGAGCACATTAATGTGTGGAGATGGATAGCGAGTGATCGCTATATAAAGGATATGGAAGTAGATTCTTATAGTTACTTTAAAACACATACATATGCATATGCCTCATAATTACATATTATACATTTACTACATTCTTGCAAAGTGTTAATATCAATGCAACTCGTCCACACGCCCCCACTATTCTAGCTCATATCCCTTTAATCTGTTGGAAAATTACGGTCTCACTAATTCCCACCACTCAGCCCAACAATAATAGTAAAGAAATAAGAACAATACACAACACAAGATTTAACGTGAAAACTCCAAAACATGAGAAAAACCACCAGCTCCCAAAGAGAGAAATACACTATATCACAAATTGTTACAATGATGTAGACCACTCTCTTAAGCCAACTACACTCCAAAATATTTAACTAATACAACTCTCAAACAAGGGTAAGAAAGAAAGAAATAATCAAATACTTAAAGTGTATTGATTGGTGCAATTTGAAAGTAATCTCATAAGCTCCTTTTATAACCAAAGAGATTACTTCCTACTCTTTCCATCCACCG
Source organism: Rutidosis leptorrhynchoides (assembly GCF_046630445.1). Lineage (NCBI taxonomy): Eukaryota > Viridiplantae > Streptophyta > Magnoliopsida > Asterales > Asteraceae > Rutidosis > Rutidosis leptorrhynchoides. The sequence continues at coordinate 93,459,737 of NC_092333.1, forward strand.
ATGTGGGACTAAGCAAAAAACATTTCTTCTACTAGGCAAAAAATCAAACCAACAAATCTCCACCTTTTGGATAGAAGAAGATAACCATGCTTCCACATTGCAAGGATAACCGATGTAGACGCTTCCTCGACGACAACTTCAAGATCTTCATCTTCATGTCGTTGACATTATCTCCCAAGAGACAAAACTTGCATCTTCATAGAACATTGTCAAGACCCGACAATCATTGTCATCACAGACAATCATAACTCTTAACAAGAATTATCATACTCCAGCACTTAGAATATCACATTCCAAGCATTTCACCTCGGCACATGTTGTTGAACAACCAGCTGAAACTTTATGGTGCAACTTCCTGTTTGGCTTTCCCTGGAAGTTTCATCAGCTACAACATCAGTTTCCACCACACAATCTGCATCAATGCCAAACCAATGCCCATGTGCAATTGTGGAACCGCTAATGAACATCCCTTTCCATGGTGGCGCGGACACACCATGAGGATGGTGTGACTTCAGAGGAATTCGTCACTCTCCGTAACAACGGAGACAATGTTAGAGTCTTTTGAGCCATTTGCCGGATTAGCTCCACCTGGACAATTAACCCTTACATGCCCAGTCTTCCCGCACCTCCAGCATACCAGATTCTTCCCAGAGTTTCTCTTTCGCCTATTCGAACACAACACTATCGTATCTCCTGATGACGAGACCCCGTTACCTTTCAGCCTTTTCTCCTCGGATAGGAGCTTGCTAGTAACGTCTTCAAACTTCAGAGTTTTCTTTCCACACATCAAAATAGGTTTCATGTGTTCATAAGACGATGATAAAGATAATATCAACCTCAAAGCTTTATCTTCGTCATCCGTTTTAACTCCAATAGCCTCCATTTCTGAAACAATACCGTTAAGAATACTTAGATGATCTGAAATCTTTGAACCCCCATCCATACGCAGAGTATGTAATTGTTCTTTAAGACACAACCGATTTGAGATGCCCTTGCCCTGGTACAACTGCTCTAGTTTAACCCAAAGCTCCTTTGCCGTTGATAACCCGTGCACATTTGCAAGCACGTTCTTTGCAAGACACAAACGAATCGCACTTGCTGCCCTCAAATCCATATCATCCCATTCTTCTTCATCGAACTTACTGCTAGAATCGCTGCCGGGAACAAAGGTGGGTTTACCTTTCAATGCCTTGTGTAACCCGGACTGAATCAACACATCCTTGACTTGAACCTGCCATAAGCCAAGATTGATCATCCCATCAAATTTCTCTACATTAAACCTCATTGGACTGAACTTCGACATCGTATCCGTATCCTATAAACAATACTTTCTCTGATTTTCTCACGTTTCGAATAACCAAAAGATGTAGCAGGTAGCCAGGACCCTTTAAATCGAAAATCCACAACTCGTCACTAACAAATCCAACTATTACTACGAATCAGAAAAAATATTGTCTAACCAGATACCCTATACAATCAATAGAACTCGTTTATGATGTGGACGATCCACTCCCGTGGCAATCACAGAGCATACTCCGACTCTTATAACCGAGACCCCCCTCCCCCGGGTCAAACCTGACGCTCTGATACCAGTTGTTGGAAAATTACGGTCTCACTAATTCCCACCACCCAGCCCAACAATAATAGTAAAGAAATAAGAACAATACACAACACAAGATTTAACGTGGAAACTCCAAAACAGGAGAAAAATCACTGGCCCCCAAAGAGAGAAATACACTATATCACAAATTGTTACAATGATATAGACCACTCTCTTAAGCCAACTACACTCCAAAATATTTAACTAATACAACTCTCAAACAAGGGTAAGAAAGAAAGAAAGAATCAAATATTTAAGTGTATTGATTGGTGCAATTTGGAAGTAATCTCATAAGCTCTATAACCAAAGAGATTACCTCCCACTCTTTCCATCCACCGATGTGGGACTAAGCAAAAAACATTTCTTCTACTAGCCAAAAAATCAAACCAACATAATCATGAGTTACACGATTTTCCTCTCACAAGACCAGTCGGTGAAGGCCACCATAGGATCAATATTACCCTTTTTGTTTGTCAAAAACTTTCATAAAACTTAATAAGTAGCTTGAAAGATAAGTTTGACTAAAGGTGGCAAAAAACAGAATATATAGTATACCATGTCTCAACCTTGTTATGGTAACTTTTTTTTTTCCAAAAGTTTGTTCACCCTTAGGGATTTTGCTCTTAATGTATATGAAAAATTGTAAAGGTTAAACTAACAAACATATACATGAACTAATTAATATACACACTTATTGTTTATGGAATAATTGTGATTATGTACAAAACCCTAAACTAAGCACTTCGAAAAATTGAGTAGAATTGTGTTTTCGAAGAACAGATCATGTTTTTGTACTCTGTGTTCTCTAAAGCAAGATAAACAAAAGAATATTACACAATCAATCATAAAACAGCTCAATTGAATCAAAGTCTTTCGCTTAACATTTTAACTCCCATGTACCTTCCTAGCATCATAACAGTCGCTTGAGGATTAGTTCCTGGAGAATGGTCAAACGTTGACCCATCAATGACCCTAAGCCCATCAACACCGATAACCTTATAATCACGATCGACCACTTTATCAACTTGACATCCTCCATGGTAATGCCATATAGTCATCACTGTGTCTTTACAAAACTGTAGTAACGATCTTGATGCATTCACATGTTTAGGCAACAAATTAACAGGTGAATTAGCTGTCATATTTAGAAGAGTTCTAATTGGTAGGTGATTGTATCGGAAACTCGAAAACGACCTCGCTTGAATTAACCTTTCAATGATTTTGACCCCTTCAACACATTTTTCTAAATCTCCGTTATCCTTAAAGTAATTAAATGTGACGGAAGGGTTGTCGTTAGGATTTGTGGAGCGAAGCTCAAGGTAACCTCTTGAGAGTGGGTTCATAATCTTCTCTAAAATGAACCCGCCCAAAAAGGCCCTTCGTGGAAGGAACCTCATTGCCTCTATCGCTCTGTTTAAAGCTTCTTCTGTTCTTTGTTTTGGAGGTACAGTCGAAAGTTGTCCAATCTGAAAACATGTAAACAAAGTACCACCTTAACTAACATTATACTGTTGGGCTCATTTTCATTTGTACTTGTTGCTCTTCGGATCTGTTATATGTTATTACGTTTTTTCGCAAAAAAAAAAAAGTAGGCTAAATATCAAAATTTATACAAGGAGGCGTACCGTCGGAGAAAACATTCCAAAATCTTGATTACATTGAGTTTCGCTAGCGAAATTATGACCACTCGCACCCTCAATGTAGCTTCCGTTATGAGTAATCCCAACAACTTGAATGAGTGACACTTCGACGGGTCTAGGAGAGGGAATGAAAACCGCATTCATTGGATTATCAGACATCCCTTGGCCCACTAAAGGCTTGTCCAAGACCACCGAAATATTATGGGCCTCAAGATGTTCCTTTGGGCCTAAACCACTTAACATTAAAAGTTGTGGGCTTCCTAGTGACCCAGAACAAACTATGACTTCATTTTTAGCCCCTCTTCGTAGATAAGCCCAATGACTCATCCCATTTGCATCAGTATACATCACTCCATTAGCCCTTGGCCTTCTCCCTACACAAAATAAATGGTCATAAACATAAACCTTGATGCATATATGCATAATTTCAGATAACATCTATATGCAAACAGGGATATTTACCTTGAGTTGCAAATAGTATTCTTTCAACGGGCGCGTGCAAGTAAACGGTTAACCCAAGAGGGTTTGCGTAACTAAGTAAGTCCGCAGATGAATGTCTTCGCCCGTATCTATCGAAAATGGTCCCACCTACTTTCGTACCGTATAAATGATCAAGAGTATAACCATTATAAGGCCTTATTCCAATCTCAACCAAACTATTCCTAATAGCCGACTGCCATTGCCTCAACGGTGGATGAAATGCAACCATCCTCTCAACCCATCGATACGATTCATTAACTAACTTTGCATCCCAGCCCGCGTTTTCAATATACTCTGACCCGGCCCGTGAATAGAATCCTGCGTTTATGGAACTTCCGCCCCCTAGCACGCGGGCCCGGGCATTAATGACCCCATCTTCGGATACAAAGCGTTGGGAAGGGGATTTTGGGGAGAGATCAGAGAGGGCGGACCCAAATGCAGATAAATGAGTGGTGTTTGGGTTATTGAATGGGGACCCACCACGTTCGAGGAGAAGAACAGAGGATGTTTGAGAAAGAGTGGCGGCTAATGGGCAGCCGGCGGTACCACCGCCAATGATGATATAATCGTAGTATGATATCAGCGGAGCTGTTGTTGCAAGGTGCATGAAAGCGAAGCGTTGATCTTTGTGTGAGGAAACAGATAAGTACATTAGTAAAGTATAGTAATATATAACATATCAGCAAAAATAAAATTGTAGAATACTTATGAGTATATATTAGAAGACTTAATGCAAGAAATTCAAAGTAACAAATAGCATAGTGTAATATGTTAATGTTGAGTGTTCATTCATTTCTCCTGTATACTTATTAATAGTTCCTAATACTTTATCAATATTAACAAGATAAGAGGAGGTGTAACTACTCCTCTTTGAGGTAGTTAAGTTGTATTCTTATAGTATCTCTATTTTTTCTCTCATAGTACCAAACATCATCTTACTTAAATTGTTATTTTCTAACTTATTATCATCAAAGTAAAAGTAATGTTTTTTTCTCAACTTTTTATCAGATAAGAAAAAGTAAAATCTACGTTAAACTATAAATGATATTTCTCATGACTTCTTATAAAAATAGAGTACATCAAAAAAATCAGAAGACCTCTGGGATATTGTATGCATGAGTGGTCCATCAATAATGAGGTTGCTTTTCAAACATATATACAAATGCAGGAACAAAGTTGGCTTTTCTAAAAACAAAAGATATAAATGCAGGAGAAAAAGTTTATGTACAACTGTACAAGCAGATAAGTTTATATTATAAGTATTTATAGTTTATAGTTTATAGTTTATAAAACAAGCAGATAAGAAGAGTGTTTGTAAATGTAAATCTAATGTAAAGATAGCAATAATCAGATAATTACTTAAAAAAAGCAAACCTAAATACCCCCTTAATTTCTCATGAATCGTAAGAACGGAAGTTTTAGCTTACCATGTCGGGCAAAGCAAAATCCATGAAAGAGAAGCAGTGCAGATAGAACCGAAGCAACAATCTTTTTCCACCAAGAAGAACCCATATAATATATGTATATGTTTATATTTATAGTGTGTTTTTAGTAAAACTGAATCAATGGTTCATGTAACAGATTTTGTTTCTTCGATCTTTTTGTATAAAGAGTGATTGTTATAGCCTTGAGGACATAACAGAATGATACCTGTATGAATAAGGTTTTTATGGAGGGGAAATCCTACAAGTTGGCAAAAATGTTAAGTACAAAGATTATTTCCTCTTTTATTGTATATATTTGAAATTGAATGTTGTTCAACAATAAGATATCCATATATGTGTATATATATCAAGAAATCCAAGAAATGTGACTCTTTAAATTAAACCTATTTATTACCAACAGATGCATCCATACATACTCAAAAGCATAAAAGTATCTGAGTTAGGCCACGTACACCTGAGTAAAAATATGCCTGAACAAGAAAAACCTTATCTGTTTACCATAAAAGTATCCGAGTCAATAAGGGTTTATACATATAATGAAACAACTACCTTTCTTTTGCAGGTTTATGAAAAAATATGATCGATCGTTACCTCTTTAAAGGGAATCAAATCGAGTAGTAGAACGATGCTTGAAGACTTGACTTAATTACAAGGTTCATACACAAACAACTTAAAACAGAGAAGATTTTATTAAATTAAATCACAATACAAATACAAATGAGTGAGTGCGTAAAATGTCCCGAAAATTCTTTACATCCCTATGTTAACAAGTTTCTATATACTCATTACAACGAATAGCCAAATCACGTCTTAAAGACTTGTGACTAGCTCTAAAGTGTATGACCAAGTCTAGCTACATTTGTATTGACTCGGATTAGTATTGAGAGTTGTATGTCAAACATGTTCCAATGATCGCCAATATACAGATTGCAAGTGAAGGCAGTAAAGTAACATTCAAAAGTCTACTCTGACCTGCATAGCCTGCTAACGTTATCGTAGCATCTGCAATCACTCGAGCAATTGTACCGGCTTCAGTCGAAAGTAATCCACCATTGAATGTTCCACGTGATAGCCTTGATGACATCACACGAGACAAAAGTGACAGGTTCACACCTGATGTAGAGATAAGTGTGACAATTGTATATTTTTGGTAGTAGAATAATAATGTGTATAAAAGTAAATGTAAATTTAAAAAGATTTACCTTCTACAACTTCAGCAGAAACAAACATAACAAGCCCTGATATGACATATTGAGTCACTGTATAAGGAATTATAATGTTAAAACTAGCAAGAATCCCCAAACAAACCATGATTTCGGATGCTAGTAATATTTGTCTGAAACACAAATAAAACGCAAAGATTTCACGTAATTATGTGGTAAATAAAATACATATACAGAGTCACTTCAGCAAAGATATAACACAATAAAAAATAAAAATAAAAATAAAAATAAAAATAAAAAAAAACTTAATACATAAAAAGCACCTGTCTTCAAACATATTGCTGAGATTACTTCCAACAATCAAGTTTACAGGAAGAACGGTTAGGCCGAGGCACATAAGAAATAACGAAACTCTGCTAGTAGTCCAGTTGAAGTAGTATGATGTTATGACACTCGATTCGGCTAATAAGATCTCCATTGCATATTTTAGCATAAAATATATCAACAATTGAACCTGATATGTTATTACAGAATTAAACTTGCCATATAGAAAATGTTAAACTTAGCATATTTGACCTCAAAATGTAACTTATTTAAAAAACAAACCTTTACAGAAGGTGTGAGTAATTTGTATGCTGCTCTTATCGAATTAACGGGTGCACGTGAGTCTTCCGAAGGTTCTTCACTCACGTCACATTCTTGGTCATCATCGTCATCTTGGTGGGCCCCTTCACTTACTAGTAACGGTTGCGTCACACCTTTTTCAAGTGCGTCGCTCTCCGCTTGACCTGTAATCACTATATACATACATTATTACTACAAACACATATTTCAAACGTATATATACGTGCCATTACAGATACTAAAGAAGATATGTTTGGCATACTCGCGTTATATTCAGGGGTGTGATTCAGTTGAGAGAGATGAGCAGGTTCTTTAAATGATATTGAAAGCCATATGAGATAAAGCAACCATGCAACAGCCATAACCCAACCAGGTATAGTGTTTTGGTTGATAGTTATATTGTAAATCTTGAATTTAACTTGTAGTAAGCCAGCAAGTGCGGGCCCACAAGCCATTCCAAGAGCACTCGCGCTTACGAAACCTGCTGAAGCTTGCATCCGAATCTTGAGTGGTACACAATCACTGATATATCGACGATTCACTGCTCTAGATGACCCAAGACTACAATTTTGAATAAAATAATAAAAAACAAGTTAAACAAAATGTGAACAGTCATGAAAATACAAAATCAGTATGTTTGACCTCGAAAAGTCAACATACCCACAAAATAGGCGACCGAGTAGAAGCAGTGCGATCGAGTTGAAATCATAAGCCATTGCATACATTACATTTCCCACAAAAAGGATGATGCTACTAAAGACTAACGGTTGAAAATACGATTTATTAGACCAAGCACTAAAATAAATCGACGAAAAAATTTGAGCAACCGCCATTGAACCAATAACGACCCCGCAAACAGTTGCAGCAGCTCCTAGGCTCATTGAGTAGTCATCTGCTGTTGGAACAATAATATATGTATTCACCATATAAAGAAACGTATTCATCAAGTTTAATAATAGAGACATGAAATGGTATCTTTCATCATCCACTTGTTCTTCATTAGGTGTCGGTAAATCTTCGTGTACAATAAGAGCGTGTTGACCCAAAAACGTAAGGAAACTTGTTGAATACGATAATCTGTCGATTGCTGCTTTTATAGAGTCAATTACAGGATCCTGTAAACCCGATTTACCAAATATGCATTATAATTTTTTTATGTTGATTTTTATTACTACCTAGTACTCCCTCATTCCCATATTAGCTGTCCCCCAGGAAAAAAAAACACAAACACACATACACACACACAGTTTTAGAAATATCATCATTAATTCATTATTACATTGTATTTTTCTGTATTTTACAGTTTTAACTCTTATATATTACCTATATTTTTGTCTTACATACATAGGTTATTAAAGAACTTTACCTCTTTATTCTTATCTATTTATGGATTATGGAAGTAGACAATTAATTTGGGACAACCTAAAAAGGAATACTAGACAATAAATATCTATCGTTAGTTAAATCATTTTAAGAAAAGGACGAAAAAGTGTTTGCAGGTCAACTCAACCTGGTTCGACCCATGTTACAAAACCACCCGACTGAAAGTAAACCAGTTTTTAACCTTTGCCCGACCCGCCCATCTTGCCACCTGTAGAAAATGTGAGAACCTGAAGAGGACAAGTAGGTTGATCATAAATCGATAGATAACTGCCTTGAAAATCCTCAAGCTCTACTAGATTTCGAGATATGGCTCCTACTACTGCCCCTAAACCCTGAAATAACCATAAGATTTTATTTACGAATAAAATTAAAATGAAATGAATAAACGAGTGGTGAAATGTATTGTACTAGAGCTAATTACCACGTGCTTAAAGACTTGTTGAAGCTGGGAATAAGGATGATTAGCCCGAGACTTAACATAGTAATCAGTAAATCTATAGCCTAAACGTTTATCAAACTTTTTAAGTATCTTTCGAAGTCCAACTGCATTTATCTCAACGAAAGACAAAAGCTTTAATAAATCTCTTCCAATGTCTCTATAAGCTTCTCTTAAAGAAACTATTTTCGATAAATCAGGCTCAGTTTGAAGCATATCTTGTTGTTCCCCAAGCTTACTTATGCTGCTACTTATTATCCCTTGTTGCTCCAACAGAAAAAGAACAATTTTTTCAATCTACATTCATTGCATACCCCACAAATCACACATCAAGTTACAGAATTTGAGAAATAATGCATAATATTTAATGTATATATACCTGGCTATCGAGCATTCTTGAAAAGTCTTTAAGAACATATCTTCGTTCGTAGCCTCCAGTTTCAATCTGACCAGCATATTGCTTTACTTTTTTCTTCATGAGCTTGTAATTGATATAATATCTGATAAAAAAATATATATATATGATTCGAATGTACGCTGAAAAACGATGAAATTTGAGAAAAACTAATGGGAAATTAATAATACCCTTGCCATTCTTCAAATTGTCTGTTCTTCAACTTTTTCCCAAAAGCAACCATCTTATCTTATACTGCATAAAATGTAGTACCAATTTTTACATAAAATGGCAAGAGGTAACACATAAAGCAGCTAACTTTCTGTAAATTCATGATTCAAATAAAAAACCCAGTTGTAGAAACTCAATTTGCAAAACAATAACATCAATTTTATATGTAAATTGGTACTAACTCCATTAGAGTTCTTGTTTATTTAAACAATCCTATTTGGCTTTTAGTTGTAAACTAGCCAGACACTATGGGGGTGTTTGGGTTTGTTTATTTTCGGATCAAAATAAAAGAATGTTGGTCTTAAATAAACCTAATTAATTCTAAAGATTAAGAACAAAGTAATATACAAACTAAATTTCGATTTTATTCAAACAAGGACACCCAGTTAGGGTTGGGATCAAAATACAACAATGCACCATCTATACTCAATCAATAATCAATAACCTAACCATTTTAATTAAAAAGTTTTTTATTTTTTTTTTTAACATTTAAGGAAGTACGAAACCCACAACAAGAAATGGAAATTTACATACGATAATAGCTTTTGTTCAATGAAAAGAAGCTTAACCTTCGATATTTTGAATTAAACATGCGATTGGGAGGTATATTTTGGGTGTTTTCCTGTATCTAAAACAGAGGATCTTATTTTATCTGCATGAAATATGGGTTTCGTTTTGCAGATTTGTAATTAAAAAAAATACGAGGTTGGCAACTTGCATTGGATATGTTTTTTTGTTCTTTAGGGAATAAATATATATACGTATATGTTTTTTTTTTTTTTTTCTAATCCACAATATCTCGTGCTAACTAGTTCAAGAAAATGATGCCAAGTCATTTGCCATGTCAGCATACTTACTTACTAAACCAGTTTTAAGGCTATTGACAATATGCATCCCAAAGTGGATACCTATATACCATAAAACCCTGTTTGCATTCCTATGCATAGGATCGGTCGTGCTAGATTTCACATAATACCGTGTCGAAGTTCGGTATATCCGCTCGCGCGCCCATTGAGTATAATTCTAGGCATGTTACACATGAGTCATTGATGTGACACGTAAGGCCTACGGTTCAAATGACATCAGCTCAAATGCCAATGATGATTGGATCACCTATTTTGCCCGCGTCACTGATTGGGCCCAAGAAACAAGAAATCTAAATTAATTTTTTTGGCAACGATGAATCCTCTATAAAAAACCACATTGGTTCATCATAGCAGGTAAACCTCGGACATTGAGAATCCAAACGTCAACCCGATGCAAGTTAAAACACCCACCACTGTAAATTTCTAATTAGACTCAAAATGACATTGTCAAAGTTTTCCAAGTCATATTCTAATACTAATACTAATTAGATTCTCCCTAGAGATAAAAGTTTAATACTTGTCCATTATTTGACATTATTTTGTACTCCATGGATTGTGGATGCTGCTTGGTTAAGTGATTTTTACATGTGAACATTGATGAAGATAAATGTTAAACGCAAGATAGTATAAGAAATATCAAAGTTACCTTTGATACTCAAAAAACAAAGCAGATTGGGAACATCTTTCTGAGAATTTACATGATTAAGTTTGAGATCTAAAAAATAATAAATAAATAAATAAAACATATAACTAAATAAATAACACTCAAACAATAAAATCATCTCTGATCTGTTGGTATTAATCAATAGCAAAAGACTTCAGGATACAACAGTAAAGCAAAAGGAAGACATGAAGAAATACAACTTCTTCATAATAGGTCAAAACTGCTCTCTAATTGCATACAGCCGCAATCCATGGTACAACTTTGTATCTCATTTTATACGATACAGACAATATGCGAACGGGAATATCCCAAGTTGTACATATAAACTAATCTCCACTAGCACCACACCATGGACAAAACCACGTCATTCGTGCACAAATGGTTTTAAACATGACTAATTCATGCAGTAGGAGCATACTCTTGAATCACAGCTGCAAGCTTATCTCTATCCTCCACACTTTTCGTCCTTATCAAAAAGGTTCGTGCAACGACATTACTATTCTCACTTGCATTATCATCCTATTCATACATGATAAAATCAAGTCACTTTCATAAGATATATATGTTTCATCCGAAACTTTAATGACTTTATTCTTTTCTTTTTCTTAATCAAAGTATATATACCATACCGCAGTATGAAAAATAGCAACAATAGAATTCTTTTGCAAGCTTGTCTTTATGCCTGGATATAACAATGCGTTAAGCAAAATTCTTCCCACCTGATACAGGATACGTTATATGTTAACAAGATATTACAAAGTTCCAAAAAGAGTATAAATTTGTTGGCTTTGGATATAAAGTTATGTGAAGCTAACTTCAACTAGGACAACTAAAAAAACTCAGAAAAGTACATACATCGTTCCTGACAAGAATTGTGGGTTTGGAGTCTTTATTGCCTTTAGCAACGCCTTCTTTGCATTTGATGGATAGTTGACCTGTGCCCCTATCTTTCCATGCATCTTTATCCGTCGGATCAGTTGACTGAACACAAAAATGTCCAATATGACTTTAGTCGTACAGTGATATTCTATTTGATTATAAGTCCATTCGTATATAAAAAAAAAAATATGAATTGTAGGAGTATAATTAATATAGATATAGATATAAACTACTATCTTCGTCTCAAATAAACTACAAAAGTTTCACTTGTGGAGTTAGAACTTATTGATGACTTTGGATGTGATAGTTAAGTTTCATAAAGATTACTTTAATAATGTATTCACAGATTTTTACAATGTGGCAAGTGAAATATACTTTTATGATGTGGCAAGTGAAATATTAAATTTCATTAGCATTACTTTAATATGCATTTGATTTATAATCATAGACTTGTACTAAACAATGTGGCACGTCACACGTGAAACGTTACAAATTTATCCACAATCCACATAATTTCATTTGTCAATAATTACCTTGACATAAAGCTTACATTTGACTTCATGTACTACCAGTATGCCAGTCTCTTCGGTCTTCTTCAAAGAAGGGCTACTTGGCTGCTCAATTTCATCATCTGTCATATCAGAATACACATAACTGATCACTTGACTAGATCACGCAACGAGTTAATATCATTTGTTACAAATAATTAACTACACATATTATTATGTCTTACCTCCATCCGCATCCTTTGCAGCAGCATCTGTCTTTACAGACATTGTACTTTGTCCCCCTGAAATAAAGAAAAATAGTCAGAGTTACTGAAAAAACTTGTATAAAACTTAACAAAATAACAGGAATAAGCACTTACCAAATGAGAAAGGAGATTGAGTGTTGAAAACGGGCCCGGTGCTAAATGAATTCGAGAAACCAGAAGTTCCAAAAATTGAAGGCGTTGTTGC